>NC_051180.1:10035271-10402369 GCF_013339695.2 Rhipicephalus sanguineus | reverse complement strand
TTGCCTTCTAAAGTTCTACCCAACTAAAGTAGTTTCTGACGACCATGTGGTTGTTATATCATTACAGTGAGGTTGATTAGTAAAATAGTTGGGTCTCGCAGTACTGACTTATGAGAATGTCGAAGTTTTACTTTACTAGAGCACGCTGAAAACAAAAAGAAAAGTTCAAAAATATGTAGCCAGAAGAATCCGTTTAGCGAAACATGTGCTAATGTTTGCGGCAAATCCTGTACTTGTTTTTCCGAGTACAGCCCAAAATTGAATTGACCATAGTTAAGAAAGCCTCTAAAGGGCATCTAAACCACCTCCGGTAATTTTTAGCATTTAAAGTAAACACGCAGATCACATTCAGAATGTCGTCATGACCGAAAATGCTAAGCGCGGCGGCGTTATGAGCCCCGGGCGGGCCGCGAAAGAGAAAATCCCGGGCTACTCTCCCTGCCTTTCGTTTCCCCAGCGTTGGTTATGACGTCAACACCCGCACTTGTTCATGACAGCAGAAGCAACAACATGTTTGTCCTTCTCTTCCACCTCGTGAGGCTAGGAGGAGAGACAAACAGACGAACGGAGCGTAGCGATAGAAAGAGTGAAGAGAACGAAGACCTGGTTTCGTTCATGAAATGCGTGAAACTGCGCTATCACGGCACTGTCTTGAAAAAAAAAATTCTCGCGGCTACGTGTTAGTACTGGACTCGTGCACAACTGCGACACCACAACTAAATTTAGACATATGGGTTGTTTAGGGGCGGTTGAATACAGTTTCGAAAAAGAAATGCATGCCAGGCCGTAGAAAAATTTGTTCTGCTGATGCCGAAGGCCTACCGCAGTGGATGATTATTTCTCTGTAAATTAATCATGAAACCCTACGTGTAACATCTGTCTGCCAGCGAGCACTTGAGGCACGGCTATGTAAGCAGGTATGCCCTGCAGGTAAGCGGGAATGGCATAACTAGCGCCAGATGCTCCCCTGGTGCTTGGTAGGCCGAACTTCCAGGCCGTAAAAAAAAATCAGTGATGCTGGCACAGAAAGGTTTTTGTTCTTGTGCGAAGGCGAAACGCGTTTCCGCTTGTCTGCGCAGGCGCTCGACGATCGCAAGGCTGTCTTAGCAGGTGCGAACAGGAACCAACGCCGTCTGCATTGATTTTTTTTTTCAGAGTGTATTGTTCTTGCCAGTGCTGGGCAGTTTTCTTTTCTTCAAACAGTTTTTAACATCCTAACTTGATTGTCAGCTCAAGTTTGTTCTTAGCTGCCCTTCTTTTCCATCCCGTACATTACCTATGCCTCTATATTGTTTTTTCCCGGTCTGCTTACTGCAATATGCCTTTGACGTGCTGCCAAGGTAAGCTCTCTGCTTTACTCTTACTTTTAACTGTCTGCATATTTCCGATACTGTTGACATACTTATATTCCACTTGAATTTACTGTTATGTAAAGGCAATGTTAATAATAAATATATAATAAACCGGGAGCGCCTGGAGTCTACAACAATTCTGCTTAATACTAAGTAAAATGGCTAAATTGAGTTCGCAATTATGATAATGTAAGTTATTAAAAGCCGCATTAAATTTGTTAGCAAAGGTATTCGGGAAACATTGTTATAACAAATGCTACGTTTTTCTCATTAGCGTCTCAACGAGCGTTTTTACGCCATTTTCCATAGGCACCGAATGTAATTGTCATAGCTATCAGCCGCTGAGATCTAGTGGTTATGGTGCTTGACTGCTAGCTGACCCGAAGGTTGCGGCGGCCGCATTTCGATGGAGGGAAAATGCTCCGTGTGTTTATATTATAGAACCCCAGGTGGTCGAAATTTCCGGAGCCCTTAATTACAGCGTCTCTCATTTTCGCTGTTTATAAACACAGGTCCTGAAAGACTTCCGGTTTTATGCGCCGGCGTAGCCTTGCAGCACTGGCGGGGAACAAAAGCCTCAGCGAGTAGCCCGCACATTTTCAACAGTTTTCTCCCTGTGTCTGGCCAGATATTTCAAATAAATAGCCTTCTAAGCTACACACCACATTATGAGAGTTGGTCCTTAACATTAAGCGCCTTCCTTTTACCTGAAAGCAAAAAAAGAGTCTTTCCTTACTCTGGCACAACTTAAAAAACACGCTTTCTGCTTTGGTGTTAGAGTGTGATAATTGAAGTGACCGGACGTTTCTTGGGGAGCAACACGTGCTGCTGCAATCGCAATGTTGAAACCGTGGTTGAAACCGACCAAAAAGGCGATTTTGGGACGTAAAACGGAACAACTATTATTAGCTCTTGGAGATACCGCCTGTATGGCGTTTCTATACTTATTCGTTGTGTTGGATGTGGAACCGCCTTTCTATTTTACTCAGATATATCTTTTTTAGGGGCGAAGCTCCTTAAGGCGGCACCCGTTCGTCCCTCGTAGTCGTAGTCGTAGTAGTGCGTAACCAGTCGTAACGCTAGTACCAGATCTTGACCTCCAAGGTGGTGCCGGTGGGAGATTTTTCCTGTGCGTTGTTGAACAATAAAAAATTCGCAGCGTGCGCGTTAACTAAAAGCCGAATTCTTCTGTCTCTCATTCCCCATTAGCAGCCATTGGCATGTTCCAGTAGGAAACGTTAGTAGAAGTAGAAGTGTAAGTGTTAGCTAAAAGCCGACTTCTTCTGTCTCTCATTCCCATTAGCAGCCATTGTTTACCTCCAAGGTAGTGCCTGGTGAGATTTCTCCTGTGCGTGATTAAACAATAAAAATTTTGTTCAAAACGCCGTTGATTGATGAAATAAACCAACGAAAGACGCCAGATGTTTTCTAAAAGCAAAACGAAAGAACGCCAGATGTTTCTAAAGCAAAAGGAAAAGACGCCAGAAGTTTTCTGAAGCAATGGTTTTCTAAACAATGAAAATTCACAGCGTACATGTAAAATTAAAGTGAGCTGCAAGTCGTCATAACTATCATCGAACCTTTAGTATAAACGCGCCCTATCTAACGTCGGTGATGATGTACTGGGCAGAATTCACGGAATATTCACGGTTTACCGATGAACCTCCGCAGCTTCGCCCACTCATCATCATTCACTCCGTGGATATGCTGTGATTTTTTTCCTTTTTAGCCTTCCCTAAATTCTTTTACTGTTATACTAATCACTAGGTAATCGAAACCATAAATGGGGATAGCGTGAATAGCGGCTGTGTCCTGCGATGCTTTGTGCAACTGCACAGTATATATACGTCTGAAAGGTTTCTGGGCTGCACATGTTCTTGGTGGCGTACACCTGTCCGGTGATCCGTTATTGCGAAAACCGTAATGCACCTACGTTTACAAGCAAAGTAGGACTCCACAGCGGTATTCGCGCCACCGTGCGCATGCTTCTTATTGAAGTTCTTGTGATTAGATGGCAACCTGCTAGCTGGTCGGCAAGCAGAGCAACGACTCCCATCAATTACAAAAGCGACAAGTAAAAACCGCTGTCCCCGAAGTCTATAAACAGCTGTCATGTCAAGCGGCTAAAGCAACGCCAGTAAGTTGTTTTGGAATACATTTGAGATATTAACAGACATTTCATTCAAATGAAACCAAATTGGTCGCATTTAATAAATTATCAGGCGAACATTTTTGTGCATAGGAGTTTAGGGCTATATAATATAGATATATAATAAGAAATTTGCGAATGTATCGAAGTATCTTAAGATACAATTGGAATGTATCGTATCGGATACAATCTGTGTTGTAGTATCTTGTATATGTATCTCAAATACTTCTTGCTTGAGTATCTTGTATCGTATCGCGATACAATATCAATGTATCTTTGCCCAGCCCTGTCTCCAACGAACCTGCTTTGTCTTGCTTTATCATATGAAAATTGCAGCGATCGCGGCGGCTTGCAACAATGCGACAAATAAGGCAGTGGACTCGAGCACATTGGGGAGCCAAGCTTTCAAGCTTGCCCCGCAACTTGTTCTACCGGACTAGGAAGATGATCAAGGTCGACGGTTTTCTGCACTAAGCAGACTGAACTGACAGCCACGCTAGTTGGTCTTGATTCATCTGGAATTGATCTGTACAGCGCAAAGAAGCACGCACGACCAGCGCTGTTTATTTCTCTCTCTCTCTCTCCCTCTCTCAGCAAAGCTGTGTTCACCGAATTGTATACGCGCAGAAACAGCTCAGCATCGTTATATGCTTACCACGGAAAATATTTATTATATTCAAGGGAATTCATCTCGCCAACTGCTATAATTAGCCTCTGCCTGTGTGAACGGCGGGCAGTCTTCCTGAATTGCGCTCAGAATGAGACAATTTCCGGCTATTTAGAAAAAGTTAAGGTATAGTTCGGCATAGTAATGCCATGTTTGATGCGCATACGTCATTTTAACGCCGCGAGATTTCACAAACTTGTGACGTATCGTAACAAGCACGCGATTTTATGGCACACCAAAAATTTTTTCACGAATGCCCAAGAACCAGTGGTCAAAAATATGTTGCACTGAATACAGTGTGTTCGCTTATTTTTTGCGCAGCCGTGCATAAGTGGTCACTACGCGACTGATCATTTTCGCGTCATTTGTTGCATCGCGTTACGAGCGGGCGTTGTGTGCATGAGACAAAAAATTTCGACCGATCATAAACACCTAACGGCCAATGCGGAAGGAAACAATGCGGGGTGGTTTAACGTTACAATCGCCCACATTTGTTCGACAAACATTTGTGCTTACGCTGTTAATATAGGCGCAATTACTTGGAGGGGCCGGAAGGCCCTCCAAGAAACGTTGCAAATGCAGATACGTTGAGTATAAAGAATGTACTACGCCTCTAATACCCCAAATTTTTATATTTTAAGGGAATCTTGTGGTTGACAAGTTAACCACAACAACAACAACAATAATAATAATAATAATAATAATAGTAATAATAATAATAATAATAATAATAATAATAATAATAATAATAATAATAACAATAATAATAATAATAATAATAATAATAATAATAATAGTAATAATAATAATAATAATAATAATAATGCACTAGAAATACTATTTTGACTAAGAGCAAAGAAGACGAAATATGACATTCGCAAACCTGAATATGTGCAAGAAAGCGCAGTATTAACAAATGAAAAGAAAAGGTGCACTCATTGCTACCTACATTAAAACGCAATCATTAGTGAGCAGCCTTTAGGCATTAACGAGATATCGTTGAATGATACAAATCTGTACTACTGGGAAGGGGTCCATAGACATAATTGTTTTCATGCATAAGAGGCGGCGGTGAGGCAATGCCTCGACGTCCCCACGTGGGAGACCTAAAGCCCACTCGGAGAAAGCTCTGCCGGACCATCAATAAAGTTGTTACCAACCAAATAAAGTTGTGTGAGGGGCCCCCTCCGGTAATTTTTAGGGGCGAAGCTTTTTAAAGCGGCACCCGTTCGTCCCTCGTAGTGCGTAACCAGTCGTAACGCTAGTACCAGATCTTGACCTCCAAGGTGGTGCCGGTGGGAGATTTCTCCTGTGCGTTGTTGAATAATAAAAAATTCGCAGCGTGCGCGTTAACTAAAAGCCGAATTCTTCTGTCTCTCATTCCCCATTAGCAGCCATTGGCATGTTCCAGTAGGAAACGCTAGTAGAAGTAGAAGTGTAAGTGTTAGCTAAAAGCCGACTTCTTCTGTCTCTCATTCCCATTAGCAGCCATTGTTTCCCTCCAAGGTAGTGCCTGGTGAGATTTCTCCTGTGCGTGATTAAACAATAAAAATTTTGTTCAAAACGCCGTTGATTGATGAAATAAACCAACGAAAGACGCCAGATGTTTTCTAAAAGCAAAACGAAAAGACGCCAGATGTCTCTAAAGCAAAACGAAAAGACGCCAGCTGCTTAACGAAAGACGCCAGATGTTTTCTAAAGCAATGGTTTTCTAAACAATGAAAATTCACAGCGTACATGTAAAATTAAAGTGAGCTGCAAGTTGTCATAACTCTCATCGAACCTTCAGTATAAACGCGCCCGATCTCACGTCGGTGATGATGTACTGGGCAGAATTCACGGAAGATTCACGGTTTACCGATGAACCTCCGCAGCTTCGCCCACTCATCATCATTCACTCCGTGGATATGCTGTGATTTTTTTTTAACATTGCAAGTAAACGCGGGCATCGTGTTCAGAATGCCGTCACGATCAACAATGCCGAACGCGGCAGCGCCACGAGCCACGGGCGTGCCCACGAATTCCAAAAAACAATAGAGAGTTTGAGAATTGGGGACCCAAGACGCCGGGCCCCCAAACTGCGTTGGGCAGCCTGCTCTTGCGTTCGGATGATCAGCAGAGCTTGAGAAATGGGCGAACGCAGGCTGCGTTGGGTCAAGCGCACGGGGCGCCGCGCGTGACGAAATTTAAAATCATGCGAGACGCGGGCCACACTGCGCCGTGGCCCGCACTGCGTCTTCTCGCTGGTGACGCCTTGGGGCCCCACGCTAGTTTTCAGTTGTTCCGTCTCGGGTCAACGCGAGCGCATGAGCCCAAGAGTGGCTTGAGTTCTGCGCATGCGCCCTGGCGGCTCGCAAGCTTCTTGGGGGCCCCAAGGAGCTTGGGGACCCAAGAAGCTTGCGAGCCTCCAGGGCGCATGCGCAGAACCCAAGCCACTCTTGTGCTCTTGCGCTCGCGTTGGCCCAAGGCCCTAAAATAGAGAGTTTGAGACTTGGGGACCCAAGACGCTGGGCCCCCAAGCTGCGTTGGGCAGCCTGCTCTTGCGTTCGGATGATCAGCAGAGTTTGAGAATTGGGTCAACGCAGGCTGCGTTGGGTCATGCGCACGGAGCGTCACGCGTGACGAAATTAAAATCATGCGAGACGCGTGGCCCGCGCTGCGTCTGTGTCTTTTGGCTGGTGACCTTAGGCGCCTTGGGGCCCCACGCTAGATTTCGATTTTTGCGTCTCGGGTCAACGCGAGCGCAACAGCCCAAGAGTGGCTTGGGTTCTGCGCATGCGCCCTGGCGGCTCGCAAGCTTCCTGGGCCCCGATACAGTATGTCCCGCGTCTCGCATGATTTTAAATTTCGTCACGCGTGGCGCTCCGTGCCCTTGAACCAACGCAGCTTGCGTTTGACCCAATTCTCAAAGTCTGCTCCTCCTCCAAAAGCAAGAGCAGACTGCCCAACGCAGCTTGGGGGCCCAGCGTCTTGGGTCCCCAATTCTCAAACTCTCCAATCCCTCCTCCTCTCTCTGCCTTGCGGCGTTCCTCATGCCCTCAACGTTCGCCATGACGTCAACATGTCGCCTGCTCGTCACCTACAACACCTGTCTGTCCGCACGCAGGTACGCGCGCTCGCCGCTCTTCCTCCTCTCACGGTGAGGAGGATCACTCGGTAAGGAAGAGAGACAAGACGCCGAGCGAAGGAAAGAGCGAAACGACGGAGGGCGTCCCTTGTATCATCGAACTAGAGTTACTGTATATGCTACCTTTAGGTAAAGGTAGCATATACAGTAACTCTACATCGAACGCGTGTCACTCCGCTATGAGGGCACCGTTTCGAAAAATTCTCACGGCTGCGTGTTCGTTTTAGAGTCGTGCACAACCGCAACACCACAACTAAATTTTGACCTCTGGGTGGCTTAGGTGCCCTTTAATGTATAGAAATATTAAGTGTTGATTGTAATAGTAATACCATAACACGCGTAGCACACGTATGGTTGTCCCAGTGTATGCTACGTAAATGTGACTGTACTTCTATGATGTTATTAAACATAGCTAAGCAAATTCTCTTTGTATATAAAAAAAATCACATCAAACTGAGCGCGAATGAAGAAGTTCAAATGAGAAGGTCTCAGCGCTAGTCTGTCTCGTCAATGAATCAATCAATCAATGAAGCTTTGTTTTCATGAACAGATATATGCAATTACAGGGATTATTTGGACCGATAGCCTAAAGTGGCTACTGGCCGGTCCAATACAATGTGCAACATAAAAAAAATGTACAGGCCGCCGGTGTCCGTAACCGCTATCGCACGAAATAAGAAAAAAAATCACAGCATATCCACGGAGTGAAGATGATGAGTGGGCGAAGCTGCGGAGGTTCATCGGTAAACCGTGAATCTTCCGTGAATTCTGCCCAGTACATCATCACCGACGTGAGATCGGCCGCGTTTATACCAGTGTTGGCGGTAACGCGTTATAAGTAACGGCGTTACCGGTAACGCGTTACTTTTTTCAGTAACTTAGTAACGTACTCGTTACTATTTCGGAACTGTAACGGGTAACGTACTTTCGTTACTATTTTTCGGTAACGTGAGGTCTCACGTTACTCGTTACTTTTCATTCCAATTATCTTCGGAGTCTTAGACAAAATTAGTTCGTCTTGTAGGAGCGCATTTCTCAGAGCTCGCCCCGACGTTATTTTGTCCCTCTCTCGTAATTCATACTCGCACTTTGCTACAGTTATTTTGTCGCTGCGGCAGACTGCTGTCGGCCCTCTAATCGTTGACAAAGCGACCCCGCACGGGGTCCTCTTTTGCGCGGGGGAAATTGCAATGGGGAGCAAACTGCCGAAATTTATTAAATGAACTTGCTATAGCTTCGGCTTCCTTGCTATCAAGTTTCAGTTGTCGTTGATTGGCCGTCGAGTTTCAAGTTGTCGTTGATTATCGATGAAGTGAAGCGAAATGCAGTCCTCGTATCCGTCAAAAGTGAGCTCTCGAGATTTCCTCGGCCTATGGACATCAAGGCTAGGTGTGAGCTCCAACACAACGGAGGATGACTTCTTCGGAAATGCCTTCTCGACATCATCGCCGTGTGAAGATGAGAGACTGTCTCAGTACCGTTGGTGCCGCATGACATTGCGTTGAGCGGGTTCAAGGAAAACTTTCCGCGCGTTCACCAGCTCTTCCTGACATTGATTACACGAGTACCATATAGCGCATCCGTCGAGCTCCTATTTAGCATAGGTGCGAGCTTTGAAATGCAGCTGTTGCTTACATTCAGCGCTTAGTAGTTACATTAGGAAGTTGTCCGTGCAATACTCTAGCACTGTTCATAAATTCAGTATTCAAAATTAGTTTTGCTTCTTGCTTTCTGCAACTGCGACTACGTTTCTGGTTTTTGAATTCGTGCGAGCGAGGCTAATGCTGAACACCTTCACATACACAAACGCCATATTCGTGGTAATAATACAAGTTAAATTGAAAAAAAAAGAATGTCCATGCGCGCAAATACTTTTCTGTAGATTTATGCCATTAAGCATTTCTTTACTGTTAAAAATTGCGCATTTATTTTGTAAGTAAAAGCGCGCCCTCGTAATTACTGCAAATTTGCTCAGTGATGTTTTCTTTCCGGAGAACGTTGACAATGAAATCGATCACTTTTATTTTGTTGTCCCACTGCGAAAAAATGACTTCCCCATGTGCCGCAGAGTCAGAAGTCGTCACATTAACTATACAGGCAACTTTAGGCAGTACTGCCAAGGTACAGCGCATTTGTGCAAAATGTTCTCGTTAAAATTAAATCAGTACTTCGAGTAAAATTGTTGTTTCGGCTAGAACTATTATGTGAAATATAAATACGAGCTTTATAAAGTTGCTATTGTACATTCCTGCTGCGAAGATATACTGATTAAGATTTCTCACTATGGAGTAACGGCAGAAGTAACGTCCGTTATTTTTTTTCGGTAACGGTAACGGTAACGCGTTAACTTTTTTTATGGGTAACGTAGGGCGGTAACGCGTTCCTTTTTCTTTAGTGTAACGAGGAACGTATTTAGTTACTTTTTTTCGGTAACGCATACAACACTGGTTTATACTAAAGGATCGATGAGTTATGACAACTTCCAGCGCACTTTAATTTTACATGTACGCTGTGAATTTTCATTGTTTAGAAAACCATTGCTTAGAAAACATCTGGCGTCTTTCGTTAAGCAGCTGGCGTCTTTTCGTTTTGCTTTAGAAACATCTGGCGTTCTCACTGATCTCCACTAGGAGGAGCTGGATGGCGCATCGAGCACGCGGGCGTGAAGCCACCGGAAGCCGCCGTTTTTGTCCCGGAAAAGAGCTTTTCTCTTCTTTTTAAAAAGAAATACCTGCTTGTAGCTCAGTAAACTGTACGAATCGACCGGAAAAGTTGTCAGGGAAGACATTTCACGCGTAAGTACCTCAAAGTTGCATTACTTTTTACGCATTTTGTCCGTTGCAGCACTCCGCCGTATTCGGACGGTGCCGGCACGGCGTCTGTCATCTTTCGTGTAGCGTTCGTCGGCGTCTAAAGCGACGCGTAATCGCAGAGTTTGAAAAAATAAAAAAATAAAAACGATCATAACAACAGCTGCCACCCGAGAATATTTGAATTGCGCGACTGAGACGCACAGAAGACGCCGGCTTCCGGGACAAAAAGGGCACCTTCCGGTGGCTTCACAAGCGCCCGCCTCGCAGAGCGGGGATGCGCCGTCCAGCCTTTTTAATGGAGGTCAGTGGGCGTTCTTTCGTTTTGCTTTTACAAAACATCTGGCGTCTTTTGTTGGTTTATTTCATCAATCAACAGCGTTTTGAACAAAATTTTTATTGTTTAATCACGCACAGGAGAAATCTCACCAGGCACTACCTTGGAGGTAAAAGAATGGCTGCTAATGGGAATGAGAGACAGAAGAAGTCGGCTTTTAGCTAACGCTGCGAATTTTTTATTGTTCAACAACGCACAGGAAAAATCTCCCACCGGCACCACTCTGCAGGTCAAAGCGTAAGACTGGTTACATACTACGCTACGAGGGACGAACGGGTGCCGCTATAAGGAGCTTCGCCCCTAAAAGGAAATAAGAAAAACTTTCCAGGAAGGAACGAGGTTCGAACCTGGGCCCTTTACGTGGGAGCCCAGCGTTCAACCTCTGAGCCATGCCGGTGATTGAAAATGCGTCGCAAAAGGACCCTATACAGGCTTCATGTCGCGAGGGAACCACATTAACATACGTAATGTAGTGTGGTAGAAGAGTAAAATAACAACCAGGCGTCACACAAACGCGAATTCTCTAACCGGGCATCACACAATACGAATAGCGCGACGAGTGGGTTGTTGAATGCTTCCAACCCATTACAAAGGGCTCTGCCATAATTCTTCATCGTCATCAGCCACCGCATCAACAAAGAGCACATAATACCTTACAGGTGTTTAGCGAGTACCACGGTTCTCCGCAGAATGACGAAAAATTGCATAGTGGCTGCTTCCCTACTACACAAAAATTATGATGATTTATAGCGTATGGGTTCCTCGCAAGTGCACTTCTATTGGTTGCCAAGGGACCCCGTAAGGCTCCCATGATCCATTTCCTCAGGGTCTCAATAAAGTTAATTCCCTCTCTCTCTCTTTCTCACGTTAATATATGTTATAAAGCGTGGTGGGATAGTTAAATAACGACCGGGCGTCACACAATATGAATTTACGTAACTAGTGGGTCGTTTGAAGCTTCCAACCCATTACAAAGGACTCAGCCATAATCCATCGTCATCAATCGTCGCATCAACGAAATGCACATAGTTCCTTACAGATGGTACCTCGCTTATGTCGTGGTGGGTGCTTCCCAACTTCATAAAAATTATGATTTTTCGCGTAGTGTTTACCTTGCAAGTGTACTTGTATTAGTAGCCACAAGAGAATTTATAACAGGCTCTAGAAATGCCGCTCTTCCAGCTTTCGCTGTGATTGTGCTGCGCTTTCCGCGCAGGCCTGGCGATTTATGTATATATATACTGCCGATGCAGTAAAGTATGCTTGCCCCCCCCCCCCCCCCCTCCCCGCCTCGCGAACAAGTTGGTACATGATAAACATTGGGGCGCGATACTACGGCACACAGAGAGAATCTTTTTACTTTACCAAGTTGGTACGCCACTGGTCGTAACCATGTTCCACGGCAGCGGACAAGTGCGACTGAAATTAACGGAACGCGCGGTTTCTTGCTACAACGAATTGAAGAAAAAGGCTGCGTGGCAAGAGTCCAAGGAAATACTTTACATGTATAATTAGCTTCATTAGGCAGTTTTAAAATAGCGAGGCTAAGTTCGCGATTGAGGCCCGCTATTTCCGTCACTTAACGGGAGCCCGCAAGCGGTTAGCGTACGACGCATGCGCAGTTGCGCGAAAAGCTAACGCAAAGCTTTGCGTACGCTATTCTAAACCTAGCTTTGCGTACGCTATTCTAAAACTGCCTATTAGGCAGGTTTAGAATAGCATTTTAGAATAGTGTACGCAAAGCTTTGCGTTAGCTTTTCGCGCAAATGCGCATGCGTCGCACGCTAAGCGCTTGCGGGCTCCCGTTAAGTGACGGAAATAGCGGGCCGCAAACGCTAACGCTAACTTAGCGTGCGCTATTCTAAAACTGCCTATTATTTGCGCGCGTTCGTCACATAATTGCAAGTCATGCCGGTAACTGGGTGGCAGTTCAAGAGCGAAGGTATACGCGAGAAGGCGACATCGCGGAAGCGATCCCACCGTTTCAGCTCTGAGCTCATTCGCTTCTGGAACATTCCGAGCCCGACGGTGACGCGCCGCATGGGCCATCCTTCGATTTTTCTTTTGTACATCTTTTCTTCAATTTCTTTCCGGCGCAATACGCCGCGCGCAGATCTCGTCGATAAGACGGCGATGAACGATGCCGTGACGTAATGACGCCACTAGTTGTGGCTGCAACAACGCATGCGCGACTATCGGAGCATCGTCGTTACAAAAAAAAACTCTTAGTAACAGGCGAGCGGCCGACCTCCATTTTTCGTTTGCTGCCGGCAAAGCTGCGCATTTTGTAGACGGCAGTTCTTAGGCGCCATGGGACGGCTTGCCGCAATGTTCAGGCACGGGGCGTGTAGTTGCAGTACGTACGAGTCGCGTTTTAACTTTTTTCTTTGTGTGTGTGTGTGGACTTTACCTGGAGTTATGGAGCTGTGTACCAGGAACTGCGTCGCCTGGAATTCATCGAGGACCGCTGCGAGCTTCGTCGTCGGCATCGTAATTGGTGAGCCCCAATATATGGCAGGCCGGCGAGGTGTGGGGCGTGTTCACCGAACGTCACTCGCTATAGTTTCCTAGCTCAACCGAAGTTAAAGGTTGCGTGGAAATTTAGCGAGCGGGTTCCTTGAACAATGCTGCCACTTCGAGTCCAACTCCCCGTGACACAGGCGCGCGTATACAGCTTTTAGGCTTAGCTTACGGTTAGGTAGGTAGGTAGCTTTGTCAGGGGTTGTGTGCACGGGAGGACTCGACCCGGGAATGTCCGTGGCGCTCCCGTGGGCCTCATTTCGTACCAGACTTCTCTGGTGCGTAATGTGGTTCTCGCGGGCCGCAAAGCGGCGTCCCGGTGTTTGCCTCGTCGGCTTGTCCCCGAACTTCAAGAAGCCGGCAACGTCTGAACTTCAAGTCTGCACAACGCGTCGCGTCGGGGACCTGCTGCGGGCGGAGCGCAGGTGGGTTAACCCTTCTTTCTTTAACGTTCACTCGTGTTAGAGTTGGTAGTGCCCGTTCTATATCGCTGGCATCTTTTTCTCGGTTGCCGCGTTCCTTTTGCTGCGTTAACCCTTGCCCTCTTTTTTTTTTTCTTTCGTAGCTTCGACTTGGCTGCTAGACCTGCAACTTGCACATGGACCAGCCGCGGCATCGCGCTCAAGCGTTATTCGTGAGACTGCGTTCAATTTTTTTTACGCGAGCTTTCGTCGCCTAACAAGTTTTCCTTTCGTTCCAGGAGCGCTGACGTACTGACACGCCCCGTGCCACTCCGGCTTATCTTTCGCACTATCGCCGACGGAGTCTTCATGGCGGACGTGCTCCCGGCATTGGATCGAGTAAGCATCTCTCTCGTATTTCCATGAGTAGTACATCAAACGCGACGGGCCACCTCGCTTCAAGCATTTTTAATCGCAGCCATAGTTCTCTGAAGGGTTAATACGGGCATGACGAAGGGTTTAGGGGGCGCCTAAATGGCGAGAGCCACCGTAGTGACTTAGCTGCTTATTGCGTTGATAAGCTAGCACGTGTCCTCTGCAGTTGCCGTGGCCGGCCATGGTAGGCGCATGTATTTGGTTGATAGCATTTCAGCATGTGCGCGCGTGTGCTTTGAATTTCGGTGCGTTGCACGCGCGGGCTGGTTTGCAATTGGGGCGAGTTGCGCGCGCGGTAGTTCGTAAATTTGTTCGTTTGTCTGTTTTAATTTTTCTTTGTGCTAGTCATTTACCGCCCTTCAAAAATAACTGACCTTTGTAAACTCTTACAGCATGTTTACTAACACAGACGCACCGCGGAGGCACGTTAGCAAACGCTGCTGGTGACCGTAGTAAATTACGCAGCCATTAGGACTCCTACGCAAGATTTACAAAAACCTTGCATTCATTTTTGACAAGTTTTCATCCTTTAATCCCTTCCAGGCGTGAATTGTGACCGACTGTCCTAAATTTTTCAAATTTGCAGAACAAATTTTAAGGCATTAATTGGGTATTACATTCCAGGAAATAGAATGACTGTTTTGAGTTTTGTTCATTAATACTAATTAGTGTATAAATATTTAACTACTTAACAGTCGATGTTGTTTACTTATTTACATAAATATAATATTAAACTTAAAATGCATCTGCAATTTGTATTGGGTCGTATTCATTTAGAGCGGACAAAAACCATACCGTTTCACATCAGCCTTAGAACGTGGCTCGGTGACCGAGCCATCGAACAAGGTAGTGCCTCCACTGAAGTAGTTTGCTGCAGTCATGCGCAACAAATAAGGAAACGGTAAAGACTGTGATTAGGCTGAAGGTTCAATTCACCCTATGCACGATATATCTTGCTCATGTTAATACTGGACGTGCACTCAAGCGCACAAGAGAGAAGTCAAGACACCACAAACTCCGTTTTTTCATAGGGAGTATCGTAATCGGCGTTTGTGGTGTCTTGACTGTGTCCGCATTCGCATGTCCAATCATTTAACATCAATACGTAGCAAGCAGCTCAGCTCTCCTTCACTCTATCTTGCTCCTTCTCGGCCACTAGTCCCATGAACTGGCAAAAAACAAGTTGCGTTCATTTGTGTACGTTTGTGCCTCGAGGGATTAATAAGTTCATTGACTTCATCCCAGGAGCGCCGACTGTCTTCACACACACCCTGTGGCACAACGGCAGATCTCCCTGGCGGATATCCTCCCGGCACAGCCTCAAGTGAGCACTCTCTCATTCGTCCACGAGTAGACTATAAACAAGAATCGTGCTTCTAGCTGATTTAATCGCAGCCATTGTTATCTGAAAAGCTTACTATGGGCATGTGCTTGTGTACCTGACACCTACCACAGGGACTTAGCGACTACGGTGTTGCTATGATATAAGCTAAGGGCGCTACGGTTATGATTTCTAGCAATGGTAGGAGAGTACATTTTGTTGAGAAACACCCGTACATTAAGATATAGGCTTTTTTTTAGAAAATACAGATTTTTTAAATAAAAATTGATACTCAGGCTCCTGTCGTTTTCGCACATAAACTCTATGTCGAGGCGAAAATACTTTCCCGCAGCTAAAATGACGTTGACGCGACTAATTAACAAAACTCGTTAACTTTTTAATTATTGACTGGAGGGCAGGTGTTTATATTGCGATGTTGTAGTGCGCGACAATTTATGGCATACCTATTCTTTAGAAGTCACGAAAGTTGCACGTAGTTCGAGATATTGATCATCGAATTTCAAGGGCGAAATCGAAACTGACCACGCCCGGCGCGCACGAAGCCCGGCGGAAAGCCGGAATGACACGTGACAGGGAAGTGACGAAATTTGAATGAAGGCGCTCCAAAGCAGAATCTGGTCAGAAAAATCTGTAAGCGTTCTGAAATACACTAGTAAACAGCTTAATGCTTGCGTGGGATGCGTGGTGCCTATCTGTTTCTTTCTTAAACCATAAAGAGGCGCGAAAAACTATTTAGCCTGTCTGCAAGAAGCGCCGCAGTGGCTGCCCCAGAGCTTTATGCTTTCCAGACAAAGAAAAGGTAGATATTTCGGTTTTCTTGCGCACAGTTCGAAAGAAACAGATATAAGCACCAAATACTACACGCAGAAGTCGATGCACGGGCAGAAGTGAGATGACTTGCAGCCTTTCACGAAAACATAGGCTGCCACTGACCTTCAGTGACGGCCGCCGCACGACGTCATTCAAATGTCGTCAGTCCCAGGTGACGGGTAGTTCCGGTCTGACGTAGAACGGTCGCGCTTCGTGCGCGCATTGGCGATCAGTTTCGATTTCGCCCATGAAATTCGATAACGAATATTTAGAACTACGTGCAACTTTTGGGATTTCTAAAAAACAGGTATCGAATAAGTTGGCACGCACTACAACTTATAATATAAACACCTGCCCTCGAGTCAATAATTTAAAAAGTTAGGAGTTTTTTTATTAGTCGGAACAGTGTCATTTTAGCTGTGACAAAGTATTTCCGCCTCGACGTGGAGTTCGTGTGCGAAAACGACAGGAGCCTTACTGTCATAGGTTTCTTTTTATAAAATATCTGTATTGTCTAAAAAACACCCTGTATAGGCGGCACATTAAATCTAGCTCTTTGAAAACATTAAGAAGTCGGCAAATGCATAAGGGCACCTAACTGAGCTGTTTGTTTAATCATTAAGACGGGGACAAACGGTACCGGACAAGTGACGGTGATAGAACGACAGGCAGCTCGCTCATAGTCTGTAGTTCTATCAGTCTAGCACTGCCTGTTCCCATATCGGTAAATGCATACATTTTATCAGGATAGTCGTGCTCGAGTTTGGCGTTAGTGCCTCTTCCTGGTCAGCAGCTAGTACACCGAGAAATACTGCAGTTCCTAACCAGAAAGGCTTCCTTAGTGTTTTAGAGTAGAGCTCTAAGTTGCTGCGTCGAATGTCGGCGTTCCTAGTCTTTTGGTCGCGACAGACTAAGAACGCAGGGAAATACAAAATTGAATGCGGGGAGGATGGTAAAAGGGCAGAGGATGGGCAGTGCCGCATGAGACTAGGTGCCCTAGTATTTTAACGCGATAACGTTAAAGAGCTTGTTCCCCAGAAATTGCGGTGTCGGTGTCGTTGGTTGTGAGTAAAAAATCATCTTGTAAAAAAATAAATAATAAAAAAATCTTACGTTCGAGTGAGAATCGAACCAAGGCCGTCTGCGTGGCGAGCAGGTGTTCTACCCCAGAGATACTCCATTGCTTTTTTAAATGCGAATGCATTTCTTAGTCGGGCTATGTAAGGCATCCGGCGTTGTCCGCGCGCCTCTCTGCTCTCACTCCCTCTCCCATAGCAACAGCTGTGGGCGCGCGCGCTTATCCTCGCCCCTAGCAACCGGAGCATAGCGGAGAGTGAGTGGAGAGGAGGAGCACGCTCTGGCGTGTGAGGGCGCTCGCATCGTGGGAGCTCGGCGGAGCTCCCGCGTGTGTGGAGAGAGTGTAGGAGAGGGTAGGTGCAGTGCTTCGCCGCTCCTTCTCTCGCCGTTCGCTCTCTCTCCTCCCTGCGCCACCGCCTCAATGCAGTGCGTTTGAAACGCGTTTGTAGTGTTTGTGCTGCCTTGGCACAGCCTGAAAACAGCGCGTTCTAAACGCGTTTGTGCTGCATTGAAGGCGGTGGCAACATCCCTGAGGCGATTACGAACGCACGTAGGAAGCGTTTGTTGAAAGAGGCGCCCAAAAGGGAGACACTTGAGCGCGTCGATGTGTCCAGCTTTACGCCATTAAAATTGCTGCGCCGTGTACTCTCGGCGCAAGAAATGCATTCGCATTTCCTCGCGATTCCCTTCGGGGAGGTGGGGGCATTTTTTCTTTCATGGTATTTATTCAACATAGACATGGCACTTGAACGCAATTCAACACATTGCTTGGAACTGCACTGAAATAACTTCAATGCTTCACAAACATACGCGTCCTGTGCACAGGTGTCACAGTACGAGATGTAATACCGCAGTAAAACGGGGTACAAGCGTACATTGCCATCGGGCATCACACCATGTGAACTGCATAACGAGTTGGTGGTTTAAAGCCGGCCACCCATTGCAAGAGGCGCACCCATTACTGCGCGTATTCCCTTACGAACACGTAGTGGGTGCATCGCAACTTCGAAAAAGTATCACGCGTGTAATTGCTGCGCGTAATTACAAAGGGGTTACACATTAGTGCGCGCATTCTCTTACACACACGTAGTGGGTACACTGTTGTCATAAAAGTGCTGTTGAAGAGGGCGGAAACCTTTACTACAGGTATGTCGAGTGTGTGTGTGTGTGTGTGTGTGTGTGTGTGTGTGTGTGTGTGTGTGTGTGTGTGTGTGTGTGTGTGTGTGTGGGCGCGCGCGCGAGACCGGGCGACTGAACATTATGACAAGCGAAACAGAGCACGATGAGGATGGGGCCGGATATCGCTGTCACGTTCAACTCTTAAAGGCGAAGCTTGAGCGTCCCCCAATTTTTTTCTCTGTCCGTCGAGGTCACGGCTCATTGACAGCACTGTCGAGGGGACACGTGCATTGGGGAGTATCTTAATCGTTAATAATTAACTCCACATAACTGCCAAACCACTTCTATGTTGCGAGATGCCACGTGGACGGCTCTACTTCGTAACTGCAGCTTATACTAGTCGAAAATATTTTTTTCGGGCCCAGACTGACATCAGTTGTGGGTTGTAGCATTTCTGAAAGTATCGTGACGAGCCTAATTGCTAAACGCTTCATCGTTAGCTTAAATTATGTCCAATGCAGGGTGGAGCCTAATTGAACGATTTCCAATGCACCGTTTCCTGCGCTAGCAGATTCTATTTTGTGCTTGCAA
The DNA here is from genome assembly GCF_013339695.2 of Rhipicephalus sanguineus. NCBI lineage: Eukaryota > Metazoa > Arthropoda > Arachnida > Ixodida > Ixodidae > Rhipicephalus > Rhipicephalus sanguineus. The sequence continues at coordinate 10,383,632 of NC_051180.1, read as the reverse complement.
ATTTCTTAACTTCGTCGCTCCGCCGAGCCCATTGCTACCTTCGGACAGACCTCGTCTCTTTTTATTCATCTAGGTCTAATTCACCACCGGTTATCTGTTCTTCTGGTGGCATGGCTTGCCCTGATCCGTTTCTTTCTCTTAATGTTACCTCCCGATATCTACTACCCCTGTTCGTGGCGTCTCTCATAATATCTTGGTTTTGGGACGTAAAACCCCAGATATTATTATTACTACCCCTGTTCGTATACACTCGCACTGCTGTCTTCCTCAGTTTCGACTATCGTTTTTGGTTTCATCGTATTCCGTGTGGTCCTCTTAACGAATTTTTTAGTTTCTCTCTTTCTGCCCCATATGTTAGAACTGACCAAGTGCAGCGGTTTTTAACCCTTCCCGCTTTCGCGGCAGTAGTAATATGCCGGTGATGAGTCGAGAATGCCTACTGTACGCGCAACAGCCCATTTTTAATCTTCTGTGAGCATCTTTTGCATGAGTAGGCTCCCCTGTTAGCGTTTAGCTTCTGCATACTCTTCTACTGCTTCTAGGGTACAATCATAGGCGTGCGCAGGCTTCCCCATCAAGGGGGGGGGGGGGGCAAGGTTCGTCGCTGCGCCCCCCCCTCCTAAGTCAATATACAAGGCAGATTTTGCGCCCCCCCCCCCCCCCCTCTTAGGTGAGTAGGCTCAATGAATGGGGCACATTTTGCGCCCCCTCCCCCCTCTTAGCTGACTAGGAAGGGCACCTCCCCCCCCCTCCCCCCGTGCGCACGCCTATGAGTACAGTTAACACGCACGTTTCTCTCACCATACCACCAGCATTATCTTTGCTTTCTGCACGTTGAGCTTCAACCCTGCTTTGACGCTTTTTCGCTTCGTCTTCAGTAATTTCCCTTGGCTGCCGTCATTCATGAAGTGTACGGTGTCGTCTGCGAACTGTAAATTGCTCAACTAGTCTGTTAATATTTCTTCCTATTTCTTTCCACTCTAGTCACTCGTACTTCCAGCCACGTAGTGAACAGCATTAGTGATTGCATCTTGTTGTCGAACCTCTTTCTCGATCGTGACCTTGTTGCTTTTCTGGAGTAGCTCTGGAATAGCTTGTCTCATGTGGCTTGAGCCAAGACTTTAAAAACTGAAAGGCTCGTCGGAAGCGTGGAAGCCTTGGAATTTTGTGGGTGTGTATGTTCTGGTTTATCGTTCGTTCGTGCCTCTATGTAGTCGCGCTCAACGAGTTGCAGCATGGTGGCCTTCCTTCAAAGGACCCTAAGCTTCAGTGACAATGGCAGATGTTACATTGGTTTATAAAATACCAGTAATCTAAAGTGTTTCCTTAACTAATTTTTGTGTGAGCAGCCGTGTTTTATTGGTGCACTTTCACCACGGGCTACAAGTTGCAACTAGTATTGGGCTCGACTGTGCCTTGTTACCCGAACACATTGAGCTGAGAGTTTAGCATGTTGATTACCTGAAATAATTAGCTTATTGATTTGCATAAAAACACAATGCCATATCAGTTCACTTTACTGTATCTTGTGCTTTTGGTACAGAACAGATTTGTATGTGCCTTTGCCATTACCATACCAGGGTTTCCTAATCTAGAAAAGCCGTACCATCGGCTCATTAGCGGTAGTTGTGTGCTAAGAGCCAATATTTTTCATCACTTAGTATGGCTTTGCTTTTTCATTTTCATTCTTGCTTGAATAGCTAACGTGTCAGTTGTAGCCCGGCCCAAATAACCTCGGAATCGAGGATTCATTTTCTGCAGAAATTTTCACTGTTTTGTCTTTGACCGAGAAACACAAAAGCCTGCATGCGACATATTCAAGTCACGCGCTCGCATGCCTCTACTCAAGCGCTTCAGAACTAACTTTGATGGCTACACGGTTGCATTAGTTCATCGCCACAGTTTTACCATGCCGGATGGTTTGATGGTCTTCACGGCCTAGCTGGCGCAGAGGTTAAGTCGGCATCTACTGACCCAGTCTCATCTGGCACTTAGCATGGCTTCAACTTTTCATAAGTTTTTTGTCGACAGAATGAGGTTTGCACGAACTGAGTTGGGTGCCTCGCAATGGGATTCCTGCATACAAATCGCAACTTCTCTCCCCACTCGCAACTGACTACACCACGCTTATCAATGCGTGAACAGCAGTTTCTATTCTGCAACCATTGTAGAACGTGATGCCATATACAGTGCGGCGATCAACAAATTCAGCAGTGTATGTGTCGGTTTTCGCATGGAAGTGCTCGAGTAGCGGTGCGCAAGCACGCGCCTATTTAAGATTTCGCATACTTCATGGAATTCTAACTTCAGCGTGAAATGAGTGCTTGATTCTGAAGTTATCCCGAGGTGGCCTACAACTTTGTAATTGACACGTTAGCGATTCAAACAATTCTAAAATCGACCAGTTGTATGATAGCTAGCATTGAAAGCATCGTGGATGTACATACAAAGAAGTACCGCTAATGTGGAGTTGGTACAGTTTTTCTCGGCTTGTTTTTGTTCTTTTTCTATATCGTGGCCAACTTATCACTACAGCACGCTGAATAAGGCAAGTCAGTGCAAACATGTCTTGGGTTAATTGCTGTTAACTCATCAGCAGCCATTCTAACGAGTTAGGAAATATTGCAGCGAACATTTAGATTATCACTTAGTCTGATTTTTAGCTAACATTTAATTAATGTGATTTTTATCAATTACTGTATCACCTATATTTGATGCTTTGCTCTCGTAATAGAACATCCTTGATATGGCAATGGGAACGGTGCATACTGCCACGAACTATGCCTCATCGTTTGTTCTCTTAGCTGTTTTGTGGCCAGCGTCTGGCCGCGCCCGATCGTCTTATCTATGTTTGAAGCAAAGCGCACGTTTCCTTCTTTCTCTTTCGTATGTCTCACAAGCTGTCTCGTTTTGATAGGGAGTGTGTTTTGCCCTGTTGCCACCCGTCTAGTTCTCGGGGTAATCCGATGGTTGCGGAAAGAATAACGCCGCGGGGTTCCTTTTCCACCGACAATAGCCTACGCGCGTCGTTATGTGGGCCTCTTCGCCTCTCGCATTATGCTTTGAATCTGTTGCGGAGCCAAAGTTCGCTTTAATATACCTTGTTTTCTGAAAGAACCCGGGCGCCGTACTTGGCTGCGTGACAGTACTAACCAAATGTGCATTCACCTATTTTTGGGGCAATTTGTTCACTAATGGCAATAACCGCACCAACAAAGTAGTACGTTTAAGAATTCTTTCAGAAAAATGAGCCTGCAAAACGTATACACGAGAGAACAAGGCAACACAAGCTGCACGTGTTCTCTTCTTCGGTCTCTTGTGTTTGCACGTCCGCTCGTTTATCGTTAGACGGTTAGTATTTACCCTACAGAACTTTTTTTTAGAGGGCAGCGAGTTAGGCTCCCACTGCATCATCAGTAACCACTGTCTCTAATGTCGTTGCAGCTCTACGTACTCTTCGTGCCGCCGGGTCTAGCAACTGCAGACGAGGCCATCGTCGAGGAGTTTCAGCGCCGGCAACACATCGGGGACTGCCACAAGGATCGTCGTTACTGCGAGCTTCAACATCGGCATCAAACAATGGCAGGTGAGCCTGCTAACGAGGCTGGCGAGGGTCACTGTCTTCCCCCACGACGGAAGTGCGTGTAATAGCTTCAGGTTTAGCGAACACTAGGCAGGCAGGTAGCTGTCAGGGGGTTTCCGTCGTGGGGGCAAGACCCATCCGGAATGTCGCTGCACTCCCGGCCACCACTTTGTGCCAGTCTCTGGTGTGGAATGTGGTGTTCGCGGTTGCAATACGGCACCCGGAGTTATCGCGTCAGCCTTTAACATTTCAGAACCAGCGTTGTCTTCAATCCGGACATCATCGACCCAGGTTGGTTTCTTTTTTCTTTCTTTATCTTGTCAACCCCTGCACTCGTCCTCGTCTGTCACGTTTCTTCTTGTCAGCATTAATTTATTTGTGCTAAATGTAGTCATCGCTAGATTCTAAATTTTGTAATGTAGTTAAATCTTCAGGTGAACGTTAAAGAACCCCAGGTGCTCGGAATTTCCGGTGCCGTACACTAGTTTGTCATAGTCGTATCGCTTTGGGACTTAAAACCCTAAGAATTAGATAATTAAGTCTATTTACGCCTTCCTTTTTTTCTTCTTGCACTACGATTGCAAATGTCATATTCTCTGCTGCTGCCAACCTGTGCAAGGAGCGAGACCTTCATCAAGCGGTCCTCGCTTTTTAGTCTCGCGCCTTCCATTAACCCTTGTAATAATAATAATAATAATAATAATAATAATAATAATAATAATAATAATAATAATAATAATAATAATAATAATAATAATAATAATAATAATAATAATAATGGCTACTGTCAGTCGATTACTGTCGGTTTTATTAGACCGTGTCTTTCCCGTTTGTGTGTCATTGCGATGTTAACTTTTGCCCTAATTTATTTTCTCGCCCAGGCGCACATGGTTGCGACCTTGGCCAGTCTCTCACCTCTGATCCAAGATCTGTGGAGCAGTGCTCATGGTGAGTGCCTGCCATTAAGGAGTACAGATTTTTGGGATAGTTGGTGGTTTGCTATAACTGACTCCTTAGTGCTGGAAAGACAGGGCGTGAAAGACTACAGGACATGCACATGTCCTATCGTCTTTCACGTAGTGATGCAGAACTATCGGTAAACTGACTATCGATAGTATCGATAGTCTTTTAACACGAAAGTGTTTTATGCCGGGGTCTACCAAGACCTCTGTGACGTATTTCTGTCACGGAAATGACGTCGAAAAAATATACACAATCAGATGGCAAAGAAAAAAAGGTACCGTCAACGGGCATCGAACCCACGACCGCTCGGTCCGCAGCAACAGATGCCGGGCGCGCTATCCACTGCGCCACGGTCACAGACTCTAGAGGCTTTACGAACGCGCCTTTATCTACCACTCTCCCGGTCGGCTGGGTGGTGTTAACCTGTAAGGTAAAGTGTTGTAAGGTACAGTAATTCGTCATTGCTGTGGCCTCCGCGACTAGCACCTGCAACGCGTTACACGTCCGTCCCATTCGGCGCGTTTTCAATAGAAGTTGAATTTTGTCACTGCCTTAACACACCGCGAGGTGGCGACCTTTGCCCAAGCGTCGTAAAAGCGTCGGCTTCGTTCAGCATCACGCTAATACAAACCAAAAATAGCTCTGCGACGCGAGCCTGCCTCACCTGGCTGTAACCCCGCGTTCCCCGTTGTCGCGCTCGGCCCGACAAAAATTGCGGCCGGGCTACCGGGGCGACACGACGCGCTTTGCGTTTCGCTCTAATGCGGCCGTGGGTGTTCAATCACATTTTAACATGCCGCGGGATGGCGAACAAGCTCTGCGTCCAATATGCTACGCTTTTCTGGCTATCACACCTCGTTCACTGATTACGCTTTCACCGTTAACTACTACAGCTACCACAAGGGTTTGTTTAATCATTTAACATGGACGTTAGTCGTCGTGATGGAGATGTACCATCAATCATCAAAGTGGGTGCATACACGTTAAACGGCGCCATTAGCTGCCAGACATCAATATACATTGTGCAAACTCTCTTATATCAATGTACAGTAAGCATTCAGTTACTTCTGTAAGGGCACGCTTTACTTTCGTGTTATTCCGATTCCTATGACGGAGGGATCAACCGTGTTTTAGGGACGAAGCTCCTTAAAGCGGCACCCGTTCGTCCCTCGTAGTGCGTAACCAGTCGTAACGCTAGTACCAGATCTTGACCTCCAAGGTGGTGCCGGTGGGAGATTTTTCCTGTGCGTTGTTGAACAATAAAAAATTCGCAGCGTGCGCGTTAACTAAAAGCCGAATTCGTCTGTCTCTCATTCCCCATTAGCAGCCATTGGCATGTTCCAGTAGGAAACGTTAGTAGAAGTGTAAGTGTTAGCTTAAAGCCGACTTCTTCTGTCTCTCATTCCCATTAGCAGCCATTGTTTACCTCCAAGGTAGTGCCTGGTGAGATTTCTCCTGTGCGTGATTAAACAATAAAAATTTTGTTCAAAACGCCGTTGATTGATGAAATAGACCAACGAAAGACGCCAGATGTTTTCTAAAAGCAAAACGAAAGAACGCCAGATGTTTCTAAAGCAAAACGAAAAGACGCCAGCTGCTTAACGAAAGACGCCAGATGTTTTCTAAAGCAATGGTTTTCTAAACAATGAAAATTCACAGCGTACATGTAAAATTAAAGTGAGCTGCAAGTCGTCATAACTCTCATCGAACCTTCAGTATAAACGCGCCCGATCTCACGTCGGTGATGATGTACTGGGCAGAATTCACGGAAGATTCACGGTTTACCGATGAACCTCCGCAGCTTCGCCCACTCATCATCATTCACTTCGTGGATATGCTGTGATTTTTTTTAAACTATCGATAGTGTAAACAAACTATCGATAGTGCAACTATCGACAAACTATCGATAGTGGAATCGGTAGTACCATCGTAATATTACTAGCGATATTACTGCCACGCGTGTTTATTGCTTTGTTTTGAATTATTCGGGTTTCACCTACAAAGCAACGTTTGACGCAGACCGCGCCGTAATGTTTGAGAAGCTTCACAATTGTTTGAGATCATTCTGTTAAGATTACGCGCCGGACGCGAAAGTCAAGTTTATTCGAGAGCTTACGCGAGCGCCAGCGATAACGCTGGAAGGTTTGATGACTTACAAAGGACGACGCGTTCCACCGATGATCAGATTACTCAACGGCTGACGACCGCTGCCGCCGCTATCAGTGCGCAGCAGGTATCGCTTGTATCTTGAGCTTTGGTTTTCTGGGCACAAGTTCGCCCAAATAAAGAGCTCCGTATTTCCCAGTCTTGCTGCAGAGAGAGAGAGAGAGAGATAATAGAGAAGGAAAGGCAGGGAGGTTAACCAGTATAGGACAACCGATTGGCTACCCTACACATGGGGACAGGGTGGGGGAGATTTAAAGATGGAGAGGAAAGAGCATTCTTCACCGTCACAACCTCGTGACGATACTATCGATAGCGGTGTAAATAATGATGCGGTTGTTGGCCGGCCATATTGCGAAGATATTTGCAATAGCCTATACCACCAGCTTCGCTTAATTTATGAGCAATTTTTGGCAGAGAAATTATTTCCGTAGTGAAAATGGCGGAATATATCCATCAATAAATTCGTATCCAAAGGTAACCAGTTACACCTTACAATTACCTTCTTGATATTTTTTTTTAAATCATAAAATGCAATATCAATTTGAAGCCGCGCAGTCCCACCACATGTAAAGGCTTCCTTTCCGCTATATACAGCTGAACAATTTGACTTTATAGTCATGTGTCAGCAAAGCACTCTGCTGAAGAACTATATCATGTCAACTTTCTTACCCTTCAGCCTAGTTTACTGTAAGTTTACTCTGCAGTGAGTCCACGCTGTTGCTTTTCTACTATCGATAGTACCATCAAAATTTTTACTATCGATAGCACTATCGATAGTATTTTTCACCATCGATAGTTCGATAGTGACTCAGCTATCGATAGTATCGATAGCACCATCGATAGTTCTGCATCACTACTTTCACGTCTTGTCTTTCTAACGCCATGGCATCATTTCTATCATGCCTTCTGTGTGCGCTTCGGTCTTTTAACGAGCATCCCATCTGTTTCAGGTCGCATGATTCGGTGTTCTTAGTCATCTCATCCGCTTCAGTGAATGAGGCGAATGAAGAACACCGCGTCCTGCCCAGCGGTCATGCGTAATAGTGCAGTTGTCTTGCAATATGGCGCATGACGTCTTGCCCGACGCCGCCCTACGCCGGTTCGCGTAAGTTAAAGCAATCCTCTTGCCTCGCGAGCTGTCGGGAGTAACGAGCTATTCCCGTGTCGTTTCAGCTCGTCAACTTTCGCTTCTGGCAAAAGTTGATTCGGCGTTCTTCCCCGGCTGGAGCGTGGCATCCGCTGTGCGGTACCTCTCGTAAGTACAAGTCGTATACTTCGGGCAATGCATGCACGTAATGTATTTCAAGACTGGCGCCAACCATGGTGGATTAGCAGCTGAGGCGTCGTGCTTCTAAGCTTGAGGACACGAGCTAAATTCCCAGCTACGGATGCTGCATCTTCATATAGGTGAAACGCAGCAACACCAGTGTACACTGATCGCAGATTGAAGCATGGCATTTTTTTTTCATTGTAGCGACTCCCTCTCTGTTCAGACATGGGGCTAACCAAGGTCTGAGTACGAACCTACCTAGTAGGGCCTCCCCCTGCCTAGCATCTCAGGGCCTCAATAAAGTTGCTTACTACTACTCGTATCACTACTTCTATGAGCAGTCTGTCTGCTAAAGCTAAGCAAATCTGGCTCTAAAGCGAAAGTTGGCTTCCATGCATATGTTAAGTCAAAATTATGTCGCTATATATGACGTGAACTCTACACCGTGGAATTGAAAGTACTAGCATTGCTTAAGAATAACATTTCTTTTTCGATCCGTGAATACTGAACCTTGATTTTGGTGCATGTTAACAGGGCTCCAGGTGGTTGAAAGTAATCAACAGTTCTCTGCCATATACGGTGTGCCTTGTAATCGTATCGTTGTTATGGCATGTAAGACTTGGGAATTTGATTAATATAACCAATGATGCGTGTGTCGTTGCAGCTCTGCAAACTGTTGGTGTCACCAGGGCCACGTGCTGCTAACAAGAGACCATGGACAAGGATCGAGCTTCTTCCCTGGCAATTAACAGAACACATTGTAACCAGCTTCATCAGGGGCATCGAATGGGTAAGGGTGTGGTGTGAGAGTAACAGGGCTGGCAAAGGTGGCATGCTTTCAACGACGATTGCCACTTGCCAGTTTTCTTGCGCCATTAAATCTTGAGGTTAATCGTGCAGGGAACCATATAGTTAAATTTCGGCACAGTTTTTGCCGCGACAGCTCTTCTCCACGATGAAACCGAAAGGGGACCAGCTGGTGTGGCGGCGCATATTGCTTCAGGCTTTGTAAACCTGAAGTCGTATGCGTCTTTAATGGCAGGTCGTGGCCGCAGAGAAGGACAAGCAACACAACACTCACAAACACTATAGCTTTACCCTAGGCAGGTCGCGTACATGGCGTCCTGGGGAGGCTGGCACCGGACTGTAAAGGCCAACATAGGTGGGTGTTACTTGCCGGTGCTTGTCATTCGGTGGGTAGTACTCTGCCAGTGCCTGTCTTCGCAAACGTCCACCCACTAAGTCCTGCTGCGGCCACTGTCGCCACACGAGTCGTGTGGCAAGGGGGGACGTTTAGCGGTCACTAGGCAGGTTTTAGCTCACACTAGGCAGGTTGTAGCTTTTGGAAGTCCCCTTGCGCTTTCATCGGGAGGAGGGCCCACTTCGGATTCTGTTGCACTCCCGGCCACTGTTTCGTGCCGGTTAATTCTGATACGAAACGTGCTTTCCGCGGGTGCAAGACGGCGTTAGTTTTCTCAACTGCTTAATTGTTGTCGCGGTAACTCAATGCTATAGACTTCTATCAGCAGCCAAGTGAGTAGTGGCCACGATGGATGTACAGGCGAGTTTTTCGTATTCTATAACTCTCAGGTCTACACTTGTTAACAGTTCCTGTTAGTACATTGCAGTCGCTGTCCTTCTGCGGTTTGTGTTCGATTTCTACGGTCACACTTGCCCTCCGGTTTGTCCTCAAGCCTGGTCTTCAATGATCCTGACCTTGGAGGAGAACGTGCATGGATCCCCTGTGGGCCTCGCAGTTGGGATTGGTACGTGCTGTGCATCGACCATGTTTCTTCTACTTTTCTTATTTCAACAGTTCTCCCCCAACTGTCGTTTCAGTTCCCGGTGGCCATGTTAGTATGCTGAACGCAAGGTGGCTGCCATGTTCCTGCGTGGGTCCATACAAGCCCCCACAGCCAGTGCTGGAGTGCTGTCTAATAAGTTCGAGCGCCATCAGGAGTTCAAATCTTGTTCAGGCAAGACGTCTGGCCTTCATTGGCTGCTTTGCAACCTCTCGAACGTATGCTGTAAACCTGTAAAAGTGGAAGTACGATTGTGAGCAGTACGAGCGGGAACACGTGAGCGCATGGCAATTCTCAAACCCAACGCGGGGAGATTTGCGGCGGCCACTGTCGGAAACATACTGAAAGGGGGGCCGCGGTTCCGCCAAATGTCGGCACACCCACCTCGCAATTGTTGATAAAAAGAACTGCAGCTGATTGCGTATCGCGGGCCACTGGGGAGTATAAGGCGGGTATAAGGTGGGTATAAGGCGGGACAAGCAGAGAGCGGCAGTGTGCAGTCTATAACTATCGTAGTTTTGGTACGTTAAACCCCAGCTATTATTATTATTATTATTATTATTATTATTATTATTATTATTATTATTATTATTATTATTATTATTATTATTATTATTATTATCGTGTGCAGTCATAGCTCCGTGCAAAATACCGTTTTCCCATTCGCTTGTTTGCGTGTAACGCAAAAAATCGGGATACAGCAAAATATTTTAAACAGCGGTACTTTTCCGCGCATGAGTGCTACAACAGGAGCTGCAATATCAAGCTCTTGTCACATTTCACGCATCGTAAAACTGGACGTGTGGTGGGAGTGAGTTCACGAAAAAGCGTCACCCTTTCCACTTTATTTTTCAGCGCTCTCAGAGTGTCTTTCAGATTGGGGTTCGGTGCTATTCACCGAACCCCAATTCTGTTCTGTCAGAGTGCTCGTGATAGCACAATGCGCATATTCAGGACTACAAACTGCCTTCTATGACATTACAGGTCCTCAACCTGCGCAACCTACTACTGCCTTCATAGTTTCCCCCAGGAGAGCCGACATCTGCCCACCTCCATCGCATTTTCCTGCTGGCGTTGAACGGGTCTTCCTGGTTGGCATCCTCTCAACCAACATAGCCTCGCGTGAGAACCTCTTGTACTTCGAGCAATACGGTGAATGGCAATGGGAATATGTTTTAGCAGAGTGTACTGTTAGGCGAACTAGTGCGTAGCTTAAGATTTGTTGCGCAAACTGAGGAGGAAAAAGTAGACGGGACACCGGCATTCTATCCAGTCTCCTCTCTCATTCCTCGTTCTCAGTTTGCACCGCAAACCATTCGTTAAAGGAGATATGACACCGAATTTTCTATCATAATCAGTGCCATGTGGGTTAATCCTCGTACGTCCACAAACAAGATGGCGAAATTGGTGGATTTGGTCGACTACCTACCTGATAAACGAATATTTTTATCAACACGCGGGCGTACTGAGGGTCGGCCAACGCTGGCGCACTCGTGAACTGTGACGTAACAAGCTGCTTGCTTTGCGAGCGTCGGCATTCCTGCCAATTCCGGCAAACGGTCTTGTTCTGTGGCCAGCTGCGCATGCTTGCTTGCTTGCTTGCTTGTTCCCGTTTGTTGGCACTTACCCACTACGGGGGATCGGCCATGAAACCGGCGGTTAAGTTAATAATTTTTTTATAAAGAATGAGAAATCAATCAATAGCCGAATGAATAAACGAAATTTTAAGAATGACTAGTCGATATAGAATAAGGAGCAGAATAATACCACAATTTGAGAAACAATGAACGAATGAATGAAAGGAAGTCTGGAGTACCAAATTTAATTAAGGAATAAGTTAACAGGGAATTCTTCGTGTCTCACCCAGAAATTCGCATAGGGCTGAGCAGACGTTCCTGTTGCTGAAGCCAAGAGAAGACGCCTCAAGGGAAAGAATATTTTGAGAATTCAGACTAATTCTTAAGTTTCTGAATAACATTTCGAAATGCTTTTTCTATGCCTAATGAATCGACGGCAGGTAAGCAAGAAATGATCAATGTTTTCAAATTCCTGACAAAAATAGCACATAGGAGATGGCACCAGACCAGACCGGTATAAATAAAAATTAAGTGGGGGTATCCGGCATCGCAATTTCGTAATAGCCACTTCCAGTCTTCGAGTGGGACACCATTTATTATTCCAGCCGAATGAAAGATGACCATATTCGGGAACTGGTAATTTCATACTTTTGGCATCTTGAATTAAAGAATACCTCCGAAATCTCGAATCAGCAATAATTAAGCTGTGTCAGGTACAATGGACAAAATAGGACCACCCAGAGACCACCGCGCGAGAGTGTCTGCCATCTCGTTTATTAGTATGCCACAATGACCTGGGACCCATACCAACCGCACGGTAGTCAAATTTTTTGGGATTAAGGAAGTGAATGCATTCAGAACGGGAGACTCAGAAGCAGTAGAAGATAAAGATGTACATACTGTCAGCGAATCAGTAACTATAACAACTGATGACTCATTTACTGGTAGTTTTCGAAGCGCTAATACAACTGCGAGGAGCTCAGCTTCGAATATGGGAGTATAATCTGGGAGGCGCAAGGAGTACGACCATGATAAAGCCTCTGAAAATATGCCCACTCCCGCTTTCTCTTCGCACATGGATGCATCAGTGGCAATTATGTTACCTATACCCAATCGAAGTAAATGATCCTCTAACAATCCTATTAAATATCTAGAAGGTAAAAGTTTGGCATTAGATGGGAAGATATCATCAAATTCAATTGTTGCTATGGCCGATGATTTATCGTTTGCTACGATGTCGCGTATGTTAACATTTAATGATTCTAGTTGGTCCTGTACGAACAAAACTTATGGTTTATATATTCGAGACCAAGGCTCATTAAAAAACGTTGACGATTCAGATGCGAATACGAATTGCACTCGACTTTGTGGGGACGCAAAAATTTTTAAATATGTTTTGACGGTGAGAATGCGGAATCTGCAAACTAGAGTGGGGATGCTATCGAGCTATTTCAGCTTTTGTTCAGCTTCGCATTGAAACTGAACAAGTTAGCAACTGATGATACTTTGCTAGAAGATGACGATTCCGCTCCATGCAGCATATGACGTCGCTCACGCCATGGCAAAATGGCGGTTGCCAGCGGTCGTAGAGGTTTATGGCCGGCGACTTCAGGACTTATTTTGCACTGAAACATTCTTTTAGAATGCAATTTTCATATATGTACAGGCACAATAGACCCTCTACAACTATCTTTTGCTGAGAACCACAAATTGTTTGACCATGTCTTTTGGGTGGAGGCGAAAATGTTTGAGGCCCGTGTACTTAGATTTAGGTGCACGTTAAAGAACCCCAGGTGGTCGAAATTTTCGGAGCCCTCAATTACGGCACCTCTCATAATCATATCGTGGTATTGGAATGTTAAACCCGAGATATTATGTTTGACCATGTCATGGCCCCTTTCAGACAATGGGAAACGGGTTTTAAAAATTCGTACAATCTTCGGCTTGCTTCACATACGGCTGTGCTGAAACATGCTGGCTTTTCATGGCACTCGCACCCAGTGGCTTCGCAGTTACGGCGTTGCTCTGATCAGCACTAGGACGAAGACCACAGTGGATGCATTTAGCTGGAAGCAAAATGCAGACAACCGAGTAGTTGTAAATTTAGGTGCACATTAGGAGCTCCACTTCATGAAATAAAGAGCCCCAAGTCCAACATGCATGTCATCTTGCCGTAGTTGTGGACAATAGAATCTTAAATTTTGATTATTTCTACTTGGTAACTATGAGACGTGTTGATGCAGCTTTGCAAAGGGGCGGCGACACCTGGACCATGGACTGCAAAACCAGGAACCGCTGACAAGGTGCACCACGAGGACCACTCAAAATAACCATCATTGCTGCGAGCTTCGCTAGCGGTACCAAGTTGGCAGGTGAGCCCATGACAGGCTGGCAAGGGTAGAGCATGTTCACAGTATATTGCCACTCTCCGTAGTTTCTAGTATGGCCAAACTTTGAAGGTTGCATGGTAATATCCAGTGCGTATAGCTTCCCCTTGCCCAAGGAGCTTCCACTTATGCTCAGGCTACTTTCGTGAAGTGCACCATTACATTATCCCTTTGCGAGATGCATTATTGACTGTCTATAAATGCGCGACATTTGCACAATGTGATGCCAAGGTTCGGGAGACCAAACTTGAAGCAAGTGGAAATGTTAGAATACTGTATCACAGCAATTGCAGTTACAATGTAAATAATTATGTATATATTGTACATTCAGTAATGCTATAGTTATTCATAGACTGAATTCAACGACTCGCTCAAATTATTACATGCTGTAGTTATCTGCTTGCAGCGCGCATTTCTAAAAAGGTAAAAAAAAATATCCTAATTCCTGCCAAAACGCCCCATGTCCAACGTGCCGTTAAACGCTGTACTGCCTTCATCACAGCATTTGTGTAGCGAAATCTTCCAACCATGAGTGATAAAAGGTCTTTAGGCAACAAGAATTCTTATTTACCATCAGCTCTGTGTTTACGGTCATTTCCTTGCCAATGGTGCACAGAAGTAGTGCACAGAAAAGTCGAGTCTCCAAATGAGGACGCTGTGTCGCAAAGGGTTATAGGCATGTGCGAATATTCGAGCACTTCGAATATTCAAACGAATATTACAGTATTCGAATTCGCTTCGACACGTATTTAAATTATTCGAAATTTAGAACTATTCGAAATGAACGAATAGGCGTATACTAGAGCGCATGCAACCTTCCTGTAAAGGTTGTTTCACTGCAGTCAGTCGTTCTATGCCGTTAAAACGCCTGTCTTGGAAAAATCCGCACTACTGCAAAGCCTCGTTATAAGGTTAAATGAACGTATTGTCGCCACATCGATTAATCATTTTTAAAGTGTAAGGGCTTGTTATAAGGGCTTATATGATCTAAGTATAGTAAATTTTAAAACGTAACGTATTTTACCAGTTATCACTTGCATCCTACTGAAATACAAATCCTGCTACTATTCAGAGTTGCTTCCACTTTGAACCAAAAAGACTTGACATTCGCACGTCTTGTTCCAATTAAAAAAATATTGTGTAGGTTGGTTCGGTCATGACAAATGTGCTCATTTCTTTATAATACGTGATATATACTATTCGATTCGAAATTGCTCGCTTCGAACCTATAATTTACTACTCGCAAATCCCTAGTTATGTGCACTCTAGCCACCTCGAGTACGTTGTGTATATCGGTAAAACAGATGCATCACGTCGTGCCACGATTAACAGGTGGCTGGCTTTTCCTTGCAGCCCTGCATCTGGTACACGCAATGGATTATCCCACAGGTCCTTCGTGCGTTTCATCCAGTTCTCGCTCCACCAAAGATGACGTCCACGGTTTGACCGTCCCTCAGCCGACAGTTTCTTCTGCCTGCTGGTGCCCACTGCGTTCTCGTGATGGACCTTTGCTCGGCGACCTGCAGTCAATTGCGTATGTACATATACATTGAGTAACAAGAATAGATATGTAAGGGAAGAAGACAACCAAGGAGAGACTCGCAACTCGGTTTATTGGTAAAAAGTACACGCACATGCACACACACATACCCAGGCTAACTCAAGAACGCATGTGCAAGATATTACGAAAATTCACAAGCAGTAAGACTAAAAAAAGTGCATAGAAAAATAGCATCTGCAACATGAAGCGGAAAGTACAAACCGATTACGTAGCACTCAAAAAGAATTCTTTGCGAGTACTCGAGCGGTTATCTGCACATTTCTACATGCAAAAGGCTTCGGTCATTTCTCGTGTCGGTTTATTTCTGAGAAACCGGTGTTTGTCAAAGAGCACACCACAACAAACTGAGTCGAGTCAGCGCTTGTCTTCCCGTAAGTGTGTCCGCTGAGAAACATTCCATAATGCATTCCTACCAACTCTCCGTTTTCTATGCTTTTACTTTTACAAGAATAGTGTTCAAGTATTCAAATGAACAATTTAGGGCTAGGCAACGCACAAACTTTTGCTTCCAGTTGTCACTTTGTCCCATGCTGGTCTGGTTTCGATGCCAGCGCTTGCATCAGTCAGCACCTGTAGTGGCCATATCGGTAGCGACAGAATGTGGTTATCTCGAGCAGTTACACATACCAGTAATTATACTAGATATTTCAGTGTTATTTCAATCCAGAAGCACTGCGTACAGATCTATCAACATGAAGGTGGCT
The DNA here is from genome assembly GCF_013339695.2 of Rhipicephalus sanguineus. Taxonomy (NCBI): domain Eukaryota; kingdom Metazoa; phylum Arthropoda; class Arachnida; order Ixodida; family Ixodidae; genus Rhipicephalus; species Rhipicephalus sanguineus. Next base: position 10,367,619 of record NC_051180.1, on the reverse strand, counting down.
CACTTTTTCTTCTAGCTTGCCAACCTTCGCACCTGGCACACTCAAGGGACAATCCTGCCGGTCCTTGTACGTCATCCACTCCTTGCTTCAGAGAAGATAACGACCCCACTAGACCGTCCCTCAGCAGACGGTGTTTCTTCTCCCTGCTATTGCTATCACCCACCACGCTCTACTGGTGGACCTTTGCTGCGTGATCTGCAATAACTCGCGTAAGTATATCTATGTTGAGTAACAAGGATAAAGTGCTCACGGAATCAAGAGCACCAATTCAGGGCTAAGCAATGCAGAAACCTGCGTTTTCAGTCTTCAGTTCGTGCCATGTCGGCGTCATTTCGACGCGAGCACTTGCGTCAGTCAACACTGCCTTTAGCAGCCGTAGTGACAGGACATGGTTATCTCGAGCAGTTGTTTTGTTTCCGTTAAAATGAGGAAAAAAGCCCAGCAAAGCTCCAGATAACAAGACATTACATTTGTCATGAGTTGAGTGCAGCACTGAAAACATAATACATGTGACCCTGCTCTGTTTTTAACCAAGCAAAGGAGGAATTTCGAGCCAAGATGAAGTTGGCAAAACACTTCCACTATATAGTGAGATTGCCTCAGCCTCTTCGCAAAAGTTTTGGCGAGCTGTAGTGCAGCTTATGACACCTCTTTCATTAATAATGTATCTAATAGTAATGCTGCAATTGCATCTGCCTTTAATTTTCAGGCTGTTATCTACTCAAGATAACTGCACTTCCTCCCTTGCAATGTGTGATAGCATCTATAATTGATCTCGCTGTCACATGGTGGTGTTCCAAACTTGGTGTTAAAATTAGATGTGTCTATCGGCAAACTAGTGCATATCTCTAAAGCAGGTGCATCGTGTCTCAATAATTGACAAGTGGTTCTCTCTTTCCTTCTAGCTTGCCAACCTCTGCGTCTGGTGCATGCAATGGGCGATCTTGCCGGTCCTTTGCGTACGTTCTCTAGCCTTTGCTTCATCAACTTCCGCAGTCGAACATCCTTCAGACGAGCGTTTGATCTCTGATTGCAAGTCTGCAGTGAATTGGGCAAGTACATTCTTTTTCTGGTGGCGCTTTAGTGGGCTATGTGTTTGCATATCGCTAAGCGCTGGCGAGCCTTCATGTAATAAAATATTCTGCAGCATTGGGGACAATCATGTCTTTCAACCCTGCCTTACCATATCGTGTTAAAGGAGAGTAGTGGGAATGTGCGCGACCGCAGACGCCTGGAGGGAATTGTGGTATGGGTGGATTGGTCCAGTTTATGGTGTGATAGCAAATGGTGGGTAATGGGTTTCGAAAGCATGTGCGTGTCAGCAGAAAGATGTCCATGTGTTAGTATGCCTGTACCGGCTGTCCCGGGTATCTACATAGTTTGTTCGTAAGGTAATGCGAGCGAGTCTGGTAAAAAGAATTTGTTTATCAAAACGGTACTTATTCAAACTATTCGAAATGGTCTCCTTGGGCGCGGATAAACTGCTGCCAATGCGATTCCCACGCTGCAAAGGCTCCCTCAAAGTCCGGTACCGCGACTTATCCTATACCGACAGCCCGTTAAATGGTGGGAACGCCGTCGAAACTGGCTTCTCGGGCTTTTCCTGAACTTTGGCAACAGGAAGAAGCCTGCCGGGATCGCATCACGGCTGATGCAGCCCTGACATGTGCCAGGATGTCTGATGTGAACCAGGCAGATCCGTCAATTCCTATTAACAGACCCAGTCTCATTACCTTACTAACAAACCCTTTCTATTCCTGCACTTCCTCGCGCTGCTTTTGCTACCGCCAACTACACTGCAGTGTACGAGGATCAATTCATGTGGAAATAAGATGCTTTCGACCTGTAGATCGATTCCTACGACTGCATGTGCTCGCCACTATTGTTGTACTTAGTGTTTCATGGGTGGAAGGTAATGCAACTTCTAATACAAAATGCCTTTAACTGACAATTTAACCACTTGACTATCTCGTCTAGATTGAGCAGACGGGTGCACCTGGACACATATGCTTATGGGACACGGACTCCATTGTGAAACTGCATCTCTGTTGTTAACGAATCCTGTAGGTTGCGAAAGCTTCCAAAGGCTGAAACTAGTGACTGTTCCTAGGCTAAGCAGGCATTTGACTTTGTCATAAGTAGTGTCCCCCGTAAACATATCTTATGTGTACCTTACCAAATGAATGAACAGACAATTAAGCTAAGGAAACCATAGGGGACATTACTTGTTCTGAAATGTAGTGCAATATAAATTGAAAGGAATTAAAGTGGGGAAAAAAAGGCACCCATTACATCGGTGGGATCTGACCCCACAACCTTCAGAGTGCACGTCCAATGCTCTACCAATCGAACTTTGATGATAGGAGTGTTCCCGTCCTCTTTGTTCGGCATCTCTGTACATGTAATCCCTAGAAGTGTTCGCCAGCGCCACTTGTAGGTAAAATGGGGAGTGAAACTTTTTTCACCAGAGGGTGTCACGTGGCACGTGACCTTTGCACGAGACGGCTGATGGCCAATAAACCCTCTCAGCGTGAGTGTTTGGGCGAGTTGGCAATTCAAGAAAATTTCAACAGCGCAAAAAACACGAACGGACGAAAATGGAGCTGACACGGATAAGCGCCGACTTTTAACTGATTTTTAATTTGTAAAAGACTCGTATGTAGTGAAAAATTTCGCTGCGCAGAAGAGTGTGCCAAGCACCGCGCAAGAAATACTTCGGCCAAACTTCAAGATGCCTCAACGTACGCTTGCGTGAACACCGCTGGGATGTGCATGCAGAGCTGCAACTCCGGACGTTTGAGCGCGCATTGCAGGGGGTGTGGCTGTCTGCTTGTTCACAAACAGAAGTGATCCTCAAAAGTAAAAAAATGTGCTTACTAGAGAAAAAACGCCAGGCCTGCGCTGAAACCGCAGCACAGTCACAGCGAAAGCTGGAAGAGCGGCGTTTCTGGAGCCCGTTGTAAGCTCTTGGGGCTACAATACAAGTACACTAGAAAGGTACCCACTACGCCATAAATCACAATTTTTTTGAAGTTGGGAAGCACCTACTAAGCCATTATTCGTCATTCTGCGGAGAAACGAGGCACCAGCTACACGTCTGTAAGGCATTATGTGCACTTTGTTGACACGACGACTGATGACGATGAAGAATTATGGCTCAGCCCTTTGTAATGGGTTGGAAGTTTTAAACGGCCCACCAGTTATGTAATTTGCATTGGGTGAAGCCCGGGCGCTATTTCCCTCTCCCGTCATGCTGTAAAACATACGTTGACGTGGGAGAGAGAAGGGGGGGGGGGCGAAGAACATTTCTGAGACCCCGAGGAAATGGATCATGCGCTTATGGGCCTCCTTGGCAACCAATACAAGTGCACTTGCGAGGAACCCACTACGCTATAAATCATTGTAGTTTTTGAGAAGTAGGGCAGCAGGCATTGTGCCATTTTTCGTCACTCTACGGAGAGCCGTGGTACCTGCTAAACGCATGTAAGACATTATGCGCACTTTGTTGATGCTGTGCCTGATGACGACGAAGAATTATGGCAGATCCCTTTGTAATGGGTTGGAAGCATTCAACAACCTACTCGTTGCGCAATTCGCATTGTGTGACGCCTGGTTACAGAATTCGCGCTGTGCGACGCTTGGTGCTTATTTTACTCTTCTACCACGCTATATTGCATATGCTAATGTGGTTCCTTCCCGACATGAAGCCTGTACAGGACCTTTTTGTAAAGCAATTTCAAGCATCGGCATGGCTCAGAGGTTGAATACTGGGCTCCCACGCAGAGGGCCCAGGTTCGATCCTCGTTCCATCCTGGAATTTTTTTCTTCGTTTTTTTTTTTCTTATTTCGAGCGATACTGGTTACGGACACCGGCGGCGGCGGCGGACAACTACGGCGCCAAAAACGGCCGGTGAAATGATCTCATAACAGCTTTCACTGTAATTGTATAGGCGGCGCACATTGCTCGTTTGGGGGAAGCACGCATCAGCATGCTTTCCATCGATTTGCACAAAAATCAAGTAGCTTATCTTTTATATGCCAGTGCACTCGGAAGATAGTGTTTCCAATTTTTTAAATTTCGTCACCTGTTATCGTTTACGCGCGGTGCTTGGCACAAGCTCTTTTGCGCAGCGCAATTTTTCACTACGTATATGCGTCTTCTCCGAATTAAATCAGTTGGAAGTCAGCGCTTGTCCATGTCTGCTCCCTTTTCGTCCGTCCTTGCTTTTCCGCGCCGTTAAAATTTTCTTGACAATAAACCCTCCTATGCGAACCAGAGGTATTAACTGTGCCAGGTCAAGGTTCCCGCTACAAATCAATTAAAGGCAAATTTTTTCCCTAGATCTCGAGGCTCATTTTTTTTGTTACACACAACGAAATAAACCCAACAATCAGACCAGGGAATATATAGGGGATATTGTTGTCTTTACTGTAGCGTAGCAATTATTTTAATTGAAACGAATTAAAGCGGACGCAGAATTGCCCTTTCCGCCCGTGGGATTCGAACCCACAACTTCCGTATATCCCGTCCGATGCTATACCAATTGTAGAAAAAGAAAATCCCGTTCTTTCGTCCGTTCCTAGGCCAAGCAGAAATTAGGTATTGTCTCAAATATTGTCCCCCGTGAACTTGCGTGGCTGTGCGTACCTTGTGTACGTACACCACATCTAAACATGAAATCTTGCTGTCTTTACAGCTTTTCGACCTCCCATCTCATCCGGTCGGTGCTATGTCCAAACCCGCATTGCCTTCCGCGTCCGGCCTGTGCCCCTTGGGTGGCCAAGACAATCCTCCAGATACCCCTGTCCTGCGGCCATGGCGTACCTTCGTCCACAACGATTCACCTTCCGGTTCCTGCTTCTTCCTTGCCTTCTGGGAAATGCATCGTGCAGGAAAGCCCATCGCTGTGGCCTGCCCTGTCTTCACCCCGTGTGAGGACTGTCTTCGGCGTTGCTGTTCGTCATCACTCCGCTGTGACCACTAGCGTATGAAGAGTGGGTGACGGACTGCATTTCCCTTTGCCCCCGCGAGACATGCCAGCGACCTCTGGAATCATCCTGGGCTACCAGCTACCCGTGAGAAGCTGTGGAACACCTTCACGTCGATGATCTAAAACCTACTATCGTACAGAGCTGTTCGAAGGATACTCGCAAGGCTTACAGAATCTATCGCACCTCAGAATGGTGCGCTGTTCAGCGGACATGCAGTGAATCTAGTGTTTTTATCGACTATTTTAAATATATTGGGCGCAAGTCGTTGATTAAATTACGCAAGTGTAACGTTTGGTGCAACGTTTTACCATCATGCTCGTATTTCACCACTATATAACGACTGCAGTGCGATTGATCGACCCATCTGCATGTTTTTGTTAGCCATGAGAGGCATCCATTCACATTATGCAATGTAGTGGCATATTGGTGCTCTTTTGCATTAAGCTACATGAAAAGCTGCGCAACTTGTACAGATTCATCTATTATCTGTGCGGCGGGGAGGCTCCTCTCTGTGTGTGTGTTTGCACGCGTTTGTTGCGTATCTCGGGAGACGCTTTCATTTCGCCCATTCACGACTTATCTCGGTGGCTCCTTCGGTTGGGTCTTCAGGTTATCGCGCGGACGAACTCGGCATGTTCTTGTTTGTCCAATTAAGCGGTTCAGCTGAAGCGTCTCCAATATTTACGTGGGAGTGTCAAGTCGCATTCTTTTCAATCTGTTCGCTTCGGGCGTCCCAGTCGGAGGGCGTCCGGAGTATTAGTATATCCTCCATCGCTAACATTTGAACAGCCCCATCTCCCTGTTCATGGTCCCAGACTTCATTTGTGAGTGTCCATTGCGTTCTTCGGTCCGTCTCAGCTGGTTCGTGCTTTCCAACTTGGCATCAGCTTTGCACGATTTGGTCTTGCTTCGCCCTGTCGGTGAACATGTAAGAGCATCAATATGCCGAAAAGCGCACAATGTGACTGGAGGGGTATGCGGGGGCGGGCCATAATCATGGCAAACAAAACTGTCTGTTGGGAGTCTGTTTCGACATGTATGACGCGTAATGCTTGCCTTTTTATTTAGTCTGTTACTGTTGTTTCTCCATATGCTTTTGTAGGAAACATATACAGGGGACAGGGGACAATAAGCACCGTGTGGCAGCAAAACTGTGTGCTGTACTTTTTGAGTCAGGATTGTTTCTCGGTGAAGTTCTAGAATGATTATAAATTGTTAATCAGGGAATCGTACGCACGTGCTGTTTAGCGCATTTTGAAGGTTTTGAAGTTTTTTTACCAGATTGGTTCCCTAAGTTATGTGTGTGCACCACGTCTTTATGCAGTAAAGATAAATGCAGTGAATGCATTTTTTAAATCACTTTAGTCTGGTACAACTTTACACCGGAGAGGCACCGCCCAGATAACCGAAGCACGGCAGCCGGTCGCCTCAGTGTCTGAATAGCCCTGCTCATGCACTCGGCAATGTTCTCCAAAGGCGGCGGTCACCGTCCGTCTGGCTCTTGACGTCAGCGTGCTCATGGATGCAGGCTTGTGTGCACAAGCCTTTGAGTAGGAAGTGGTGCTGACTTCTAAAGTCCTATCAGTCAGCTTAGTAACGTGCAAAGTTTCATTTCAAGCCTTTATTAGTGCGACGTCATTCAATGAAAATTGCTCAGAAGTATTGAGGCTTGTGTTCAATTGCTTACTTGCTGATCTGCATATCTGCTGCTGCACAGTGTTCCTTTCTAGTATTGTTCCAGATTGACCAAGTACATCTAGGCCTCTACCATTGTATTTTTTCCTTCCTTTGGCTAAGATATTGTTGCTACATGGCTTGTCCGATTGCGAGTATGTATCGGTATGCCATTCTAATCCACGGTACTACCACTTGTCGTCTTCGCCCAGTAAAGTGCGAATTCCCATGTTCATAGGCGTGCGCACAGGTGGGGGGGGGGCAGGGGGGCGCCCCCCCCTAATCACCTAAGAGGGGGGGCGCAAACTCTGCCCCGTACATTGACCTAGTAGGGTGGGGGGCGCTGCGATGAACCTTTGCCCCCCCCCCCCTGATGGGGAACCCTGCGCACGCCTATGCCCATGTTGATACCATATTTGTTCCCTGACTATACGTGCAAGTTTGCAAACTGTGTTTCTTGTCAAAGGACTTGTTCTGTTACGTTCGTTTGCATTCTTTGTTGTTCCAAACGTAAATTTTGCGATTGCTGCCCTTTGTTCAAATAAAACGTATGTTGTGTGTTATGTAATTTCTTATTGAGCGCTCGCTGGTGCTCGCCTAGCTAAGCGCTTCACTGCACAATCGGGCTTGCCGTGCCAGTCAAGGTGGTGAAAGCATGGAAAATGTGGTAAGCATGGTAAGTGATACGTTAATGGTGTAGACAGTAGCTGAGAAGCAGTTGAGCTGCTGGAAGAAATATTTCGTATGCTGAAATGTCTCAGAATTGCTCAGACATTGTCGAACTTCACCGAGATGCTTTACAAAGGTAAGTTTGCCCTTCCATAGTTACTGGCAGTTATCAATCAGGGCCACCGCCAGCGGAGGGGCAGCTGACCCCCTAGCAATACTGCCTGCTCCATTTTGCCCCCTTCCGCTGAGCTAACATGTTCAAAACACAGCGCATAAGTTCCCAGCCTAATTGACCCCTATGAAGGAACTAGCTTTTAGTGGATGTCCCCCCGATAAAATTCCTCCCACCGCCCCAGTTACCAATTAACCGTAACTGTTCTTTCATACAAACGAAAACAATTTTTGAAATAACGCTGAAATATCATTTCCCCGATTTTTGAAAATTTTGGACTCGTTTCTTGTTTTCGGTACATGCCGTATTTACTCGAATATAGGCCGGCCCCGATTCTAAGCCGACCCCCGAAATTCGCAAGGCCAGAAAAAAAAAAAACCTAATCATTGTACTCGAATCTAAGCCTACCCCCCCCCCCCCCACCCCCACTTTCACGCATCGTTTTTCCGTAAAAGAAAACATCGTCTTAATTCGAATAAATACGGTATACCTGGAAATATGTCCCAAATCCTCAAAAAAGGGGGAAATGCGATATTAGTTCGATGCCTTCACAATTAGTTTTCTGTAGCCGCGCCGCAGGCATCGTTTGCGACAGTAACTAAAGTTAAATTAACTTTTTAATTAGCGGAGCTAGCCGGCTGTCGAATATAATTGAAGTCCTTCGTGCGGAGAACCCATTGCAGCTTTGGGATTTCGAAAAAGCGGCCTCTAGTAATAATTGCGAAGTATCGAAATTTAACCACGGTGTAGGGAGGAGAGGCGACACATCGGTTCGGAGGCGCAGCGGTACAGCCACGTCGAAAAGTTGTTCATGTTCGCCTTCTAGTCACCAGAAAGCGCTCGGCGCATGGGGGCCGGCAGAACGTGTGTAAAACTTACTTCGTTCTGTCCGCAACGCCACGTTTCATGTCGAAACACCTTAATTCAGTATTGTGAAACTATTCGTATTCCGCGACACTTTTCTTTCATCCTGTCAACTTATGTGAGGTGCGTGGGCCCAGGGAGCGGTGAGCAAGAAGTGTTTCACTCCACATTGCGCGACAGTGTGCAAGTCGTGTACTGAGAAACTGTGGTTGTTTTGCGCGCCGAAAGAAGAAGAGCGCGTTCGGGTATGGGGGAATGTAATACCTCGCAAAGATCGGATGTTGCAACAGTATTGAAAGTTGGGCTAGTTGGTGCGGCAGCATGTTTGTGTACAGCGCGAGGAACGACGAAGACGGAAAGAACAGAAGGGACACGGATGAGCGCTGTTCTTTCCGTCTTCGTCGATCCTCGCGTTGCACACAAACATGCTGCGGATGTTGCAGTCTACCGACCACCTCTGCGAAAGGCGCTTCAAGCCACATCTTGTGACAAATACCAGGGAGGCTCTCTACAGCGGTAATGTCTTGGTTCGCACACCCCGGAAAACATTCCTCTCGAAAGATGCAGTGCCCATTTTATTTGCAGACTGCCCTAGCTATCTGTCGAAACAAAAAAAAAACGGAAAAAAAAACACGAAAGAGGCTAGCTGAGAAGCACGGCAGCAGCTTGCTGAGAAGCGTGCACTGACGCGCTTTTTTTGTTTCGGATTGTGTGGATGCGCTTAGTGGTTGGCCACCCCCGTAGCGCCATCTGCGAGCGCGAGCGTGAACCCCCCCAAAAAAAGTTTTGCCACGCTCGCTCGCCGCGTTGAGTCATCTCTCCTTTCTACACCGTGAACTTAACCAAATTCAGCGACGGAAGAGCGCACATGCCATATTCTTCAGAGACGGACTCGCAGTTTTTTCGCTGAGACGGCGGAGAAAGTGTTAGTCTTTTATTATTTGTTTTTGTATCGCCGGTACGACGAAATTACATGGCTTAGGAACACTGGCGTTCTGCAGATATTGGTGTATAGATTAACGCTTAGGTAAGATCATAGCCTTTGAAAATTCCATATTTTTCGATGAAGGTACGCCGAAACTAGTTAGGGCGCATTCTTCGCATAAAAGGTAAGCCTAGAGATTTTGCAAATTCCATATTTTTCGATTTTCGAAGATTCGCCGAAACTAGTTGAGGGTGCATTTTTCCAAGAAGAGGTAAGCCTCTTACAGCCTTTGGGAAAAGGCGTCGGTTTTTCTTAGCTCAATGGTTAAGGCGTTCGCCTTCCGAGCATGAGGGACTAGGTTCAAATCCCATTGCTGCAATGCAATTTTTTTTACTTTGTTGGTAGGACGCATCCATGTATTTCACATGCACATAGGTCAAGGACGCATCAGTGCTTAGCTCAATGGTTAATGCACTCGCCTTCGGAGCCTGAGGGGCTAGGTTCAAATCCCATTGCTGCCATGAATTTTTTTTCTTCAGTGTAACGAAAGTATGCGATAATGAGTTCAGTTCTTTTAATCAAGCAGACATCCCACCCTAATCCATTGCGTGGATTTTCTGGTCAATTGGTTCCGAGAAATCCGAGCTCAAGCTTCACCTTGTGCGCTGGATCCCCCTCAATAGATGGCCAAAAGCAGTAGAAAAAGTTGAGGCCCTTATCACTCACGACGAGGCTCAACTTTTGCCTGACGTCCACCTTGCAGAGGTGGGTCTACTATGCGTTCCTTCCGAGCTAAAGGTTCCCCTTGTGCGTTGTCTTCACCGCAATAGATGGCCGAAACCAGTCGAAAAAGTTGAGGCCCTTATCAGCCACTATAAGGCTCAACTTTTGTCTGACGTCACACCTTGCAGCAGTGGGCCTGCTATGCGCTCCTCCCGAGTTAAAGTTCCCCTCATGCGTTAGCTTCCCTGCAATACAGGGCCAAAACCAGTCGAAAAAGTTTAGGCCCTTATCACCCACGATAAGGCTCAACTTTTGTCTGACGTCACACCTTCCAGAGGTGGGCCTGCTATGTGCTCCTCCCGAGTTAAAGTTCCCCTCATGCGTTAGCTTCCCTGCAATACAGGGCCAAAACCAGTCGAAAAAGTTTAGGCCCTTATCACCCACGATAAGGCTCAACTTTTGTCTGACGTCACACCTTCCAGAGGTGGGCCTGCTATGTGCTCCTCCCGAGTTAAAGTTCCCCTCATGCGTTAGCTTCCCTGCAATACAGGGCCAAAACCAGTCGAAAAAGTTTAGGCCCTTATCACCCACGATAAGGCTCAACTTTTGTCTGACGTCACACCTTGCAGCAGTGGGCCTGCTATGCGCTCCTCCCGAGTTAAAGTTCCCCTCATTCGTTAGCTTCACCGCAATAGATGGCCGAAACCAGTCGAAAAAGTTGAGGCCCTTATCAACCACGATAAGGCTCAACTTTTGTCTGACGTCACACCTTGCAGCAGTGGGCCTGCTATGCGCTCCTCCCGAGTTAAAGTTCCCCTCATGCGTTAGCTTCCCTGCAATACAGGGCCAAAACCAGTCGAAAAAGTTTAGGCCCTTATCACCCACGATAAGGCTCAACTTTTGTCTGACGTCACACCTTCCAGAGGTGGGCCTGCTATGTGCTCCTCCCGAGTTAAAGTTCCCCTCATGCGTTAGCTTCCCTGCAATACAGGGCCAAAACCAGTCGAAAAAGTTTAGGCCCTTATCACCCACGATAAGGCTCAACTTTTGTCTGACGTCACACCTTGCAGCAGTGGGCCTGCTATGCGCTCCTCCCGAGTTAAAGTTCCCCTCATTCGTTAGCTTCCCTGCAATACAGGGCCAAAACCAGTCGAAAAAGTTGAGGCCCTTATCACCCACGATAAGGCTCAACTTTTGTCTGACGTCACACCTTCCAGAGGTGGGCCTGCTATGCGCTCCTACCGAGTTAAAGTTCCCCTCATGCGTTAGCTTCCCGCAATAGAGGGCCAAAACCAGTCGAAAAAGTTGAGGCCCTTATCACCCACGATAAGGCTCAACTTTTGTCTGACGTCACACCTTCCAGAGGTGGGCCTGCTATGTGCTCCTCCCGAGTTAAAGTTCCCCTCATGCGTTAGCTTCCCTGCAATACAGGGCCAAAACCAGTCGAAAAAGTTTAGGCCCTTATCACCCACGATAAGGCTCAACTTTTGTCTGACGTCACACCTTGCAGCAGTGGGCCTGCTATGCGCTCCTCCCGAGTTAAAGTTCCCCTCATTCGTTAGCTTCCCTGCAATACAGGGCCAAAACCAGTCGAAAAAGTTGAGGCCCTTATCACCCACGATAAGGCTCAACTTTTGTCTGACGTCACACCTTCCAGAGGTGGGCCTGCTATGCGCTCCTCCCGAGTTAAAGTTCCCCTCATGCGTTAGCTTCCCGCAATAGAGGGCCAAAACCAGTCGAAAAAGTTGAGGCCCTTATCACCCACGATAAGGCTCAACTTTTGTCTGACGTCACACCTTCCAGAGGTGGGCCTGCTATGCGCTCCTACCGAGTTAAAGTTCCCCTCATGCGTTAGCTTCCCGCAATAGAGGGCCAAAACCAGTCGAAAAAGTTGAGGCCCTTATCACCCACGATAAGGCTCAACTTTTGTCTGACGTCACACCTTCCAGAGGTGGGCCTGCTATGTGCTCCTCCCGAGTTAAAGTTCCCCTCATGCGTTAGCTTCCCTGCAATACAGGGCCAAAACCAGTCGAAAAAGTTTAGGCCCTTATCACCCACGATAAGGCTCAACTTTTGTCTGACGTCACACCTTCCAGAGGTGGGCCTGCTATGCGCTCCTACCGAGTTAAAGTTCCCCTCATGCGTTAGCTTCCCGCAATAGAGGGCCAAAACCAGTCGAAAAAGTTGAGGCCCTTATCACCCACGATAAGGCTCAACTTTTGTCTGACGTCACACCTTCCAGAGGTGGGCCTGCTATATGCTCCTCCCGAGTTAAAGTTCCCCTCATGCGTTAGCTTCCCGCAATAGAGGGCCAAAACCAGTCGAAAAAGTTGAGGCCCTTATCACCCACGATAAGGCTCAACTTTTGTCTGACGTCACACATTGCAGCAGTGGGCCTGCTATGCGCTCCTCCCGAGTTAAAGTTCCCCTCATGCGTTAGCTTCCCTGCAATACAGGGCCAAAACCAGTCGAAAAAGTTGAGGCCCTTATCACCCACGATAAGGCTCAACTTTTGTGTGACGTCACACTTTCCAGAGGTGGGCCTGCTATGCGCTTCTCCCGAGTTAAAGTTCCCCTGATGCGTTAGCTTCCCCGCAATAGATGGCCAAAAAGAGCCGAAAAAGTTTAGGCCCACCAAGGGGCGGAACTAGCGGGGATGAGGGGTTCGAGCCCCCACCCCCCCCCCCCCGGACATCCCGGCGACAAGAAAATCCCTTGGTACGGACCTGGGCCAATATCACCCACGATAAGGCTCAACGAAGAAAAAAAAAGCTTTCATTGCAGCAATGGGATTTGAACCTATTCCCTACTGCGCCGAAGGCAAGCGCCTTAACCATTGAGCTAAGCACCCATGCTTCCTTGGCACTTATGAATCTGAACCGCATGGATGCGTCCTATCAAGAAAGAGAAAAAAACTTTCATCGCAGCGATGGGATTTGAACCTAGTCCCACACGCTCCGAATCCAAGCGCCATAACCATTGAGCTACGCACCGACGCTTTCTCGATCCGTATGCGTCTGAACCACATGGATGCATCCTATCAAGAAAGAAAAAAACATAGTTGATCCCTCCGTAATTGGAATCGGAATAACACGAAAGTAAAGCGTGCCCTTACAGAAGTAACTGAATGTTTACTGGACATCGATACAAGAGAGTTTGCACAATGTACATTGATGTCTGGCAGCTATGGCACCGTTTAACGTGTATGCACCCACTTTGATGATTGGTGGTACATCTCCATCCCGACAACTAACGTCCATGTTAAATGATTAAACAAACCCTTGTGGTAGCTGTAGTAGTTAACGATGAAAGCGTAATAAGAGAACGAGGTGTGATAGCCAGAAGAGCGTCGCATATTGGACGCAGAACTTGGTCGCCATCCCGCGGCATGTTAAAATGTGATTGAACACCATGGCCGGACTAGAGGGAAACGCAAAGCGCGTCGTGCCGCCCCCGGCCATGATTTTTCTCGGGGCGAGCGCGTGAGCGGGGAACGCGGTGTTACAGCCAGGTGAGGCAGGCGCGCGTCGCAGAGCAATTTTTGGAGCGTGATGCTATGAGTGAGGCCGACGCTTTTACGACGCTTGGGCGAAGGTCGCCACCTCGCGGTGTCTTAAGGCAGTGACAAAATTGAACTTCTATTGAAAACACGCCGAATGGGACGGACGTGTAACGCGTTGCAGGTGCGAATCGCGGAGGCCACAGTAATGACGAATGACTTTACTTTACCGCTCTCAGAGGGCAACACCGCCCCGCCGACCGGGAGAGTGGTAGATGTAAAAGGCGCGTTTGTAAAGCCTCCAGAGTCTGTGACCGTGGCGCAGTGGATAGCGTGCCCGGCATCTGTTGTCGTGGACCGAGCGGTCGTGGGTTCGATGCCCATTGACGGAAATTTTTTTCTTTGCCATTTGATCGTGTACATTTTCTCGACGACATTTCCGTGACGGAAATACGTCATTGAAATCTTGGTGGACCCCGGCATAAAACACTTTCGTGTTAAAAAAAAACTTTCATCGCAGCGATGGGATTTGAACCTAGTCCCACACGCTCCGAAGCCGAGCGCCATAACCATTGAGCTAAGCACCGACGCTTTCTCGACCCGTATGCGTCTGAACCACATGGATGCGTCCTATCAAGAAAGAAAGAAAAACTTTCATCGCAGCGATGGGATTTGAATCCAGTCCCACACGCTCCGAAGCCAAGCGCCTAACCATTGAGCTAAGCACCGACGCTTTCTCGACCCGTATGCGTCTGAACCACATGGATGCGTCCTACCAACGAAGAAGAAAACTTTCATCGCAGCGATGGGATTTGAACGCAGTCCCACACGCTCCGAAGGAGAGCGCTTTTTTTTCGTTAATTCATGGAAATATGACCCGTTATAGCTGTGAACCACACACTACATACTTCGTCACATTAGAATTAACCCACATTGTTTCCTACAGTAAGAGGCTGTTCAAAAGTCAGGCAAACACACACAAGCGTCCAGAAGTGCAAGCCACTCCGGAACGGGCTCAAAGGTCTCAACAACACTGCGCACTTGAGCAGCTTCTTCTCGGAAGACAGACCTCGTCGATCGTGGTGGCTCGGCGTGCCTGTCGATCATGCGACTTTTCCTTAGCGAATAAAGTCCTAATAACATAAATAAATCATACGGTGTATTATTGGTGGGGCTCTTTTTGAAAGGGAGGACCCTAATACCGTTCTTTACATTATCTTGAGCGTTTGTGTTTTGTTGTCATAGATTGACGGAAGGCAGCGGATATTATTCGCATGAAAAAACGTACTTTGGTCCCGTGAAATAACCGGGCCTTTGTTCCATTACTGTAGTGCAAGTAATCAATCGAAGAAAGTTCCGTGCTGTACAGTTACCTTTGTGTATTGCTACTGGAATAAAAGCAAGCGTGCACGTGTTAAACGTCTCCGCAGCGCTAAAGCGCGGTCAGCCACGTAGCTATGCTCAGTGAACCTATCAACTGTCCTATATTTCATGCAGAACTGAATAAGGAATGCGGATGAATACTTTAATATGCAGGGTACAAAGTGCTATTTGAACTCATCGTGCAGGAATACGGGCTTTCTTTTTGTTGTGGGGTATCCAGATGAACAAGAAGTAAATGCTTAATTCAGTCGCGCTACAGCAGTGCGTAGTAGGTGGAACACAAGCTAAACACGTAAGAATAAAACAACAAGAGGTCCCCCATTGTGAAAACACCGACTTTTGCCGAAGGAGAGCAACCCGTTCGTTGGCAGGATGCGCTTCTCTCACAAGTAGGGTAAGGCGGGGCAAAACGCGACAAAAATGTGAAAATAGTGAATATCTTTTTTTCATTTCACTCGTTACCATAAAATGTCAACACAGGAACTTTCTTTTGGGTACAAGGTATGTGCTACATAAATATGGCCATGCTGTGACGGTTCAAAATATTATTTTAAAAAGAAACAAAAAATGCACCACATGTCTCATTTTGCCCCAGCCTGCGGGGCAAAACGAGACGCTGCGTGAGGCAACACGAGACAGCGTGAAAAAATTTTATCCTTTCAGTTCTTGCAGTAGAATCACTTCAAATTCACTTCGTGGGCCGCCAGGAAGTCTTCATGCGCCCAGTCTTTGCACTCTACGCATTGAATCCACACAGAACCCGGCGCTGTGCTGCTCAGAAAGTCCTGAAAAGCATTCAGTGCTTTTTTCATGTCGTTTTCCTCCCAGGAAACTCTAGATAATATTCTCTTGTACGTCCGCACCATCCTTAACAAAAAATATCATATATAATGAGCGTAAATAAATGGTTCACTTAATAAGACACTCTCTAAAGAAATTCAACGCCTTTTTGTCGCGTTTTGCCCCTCTCACATGCCCGAATTCAAAAAATTTTCCCCTTTGGCCCACGGCACCAAATGAACTAAACTTTTGGTGGCATGTAGCTAGTAGTATAAAGTAACAACATAAATAATTACATTGTTGTACTGATGCCGGAGTAGCTTCATGCGCGGATCCGGAAATTTGGCCGAGCAGAATTTCGCCCGTTTTTGGCTGGTCACGAACACACTGACATCAGCCGCGCAATTTTTCCCACGCGAACGCTGTGAGCAATCATCAACTTTTACACATAAAATGTCGAAAACTACCGGCACCTATCGCTGAAAAAGAGAAACCAAGAAAAGATATTTTTTGTATTAGCTAGAGAGCGCGGCAAAATCAAAATGTCGCGTTTTGCCCCGCGTCTCATTATGCCCCGCCTTACCCTAATATAACGCGCGCTTCGTGCTATAATTCAAGAATGAAGAGCGTACATATTACCAGAAAGCTGCAGTCAACACAATTTGTTTGCCGGAAATCGGGTCAAATCGCTCACAACGAAGCGCTGTTGTGTGCGTTTGTATACGCGCCGACAACCGCCCATCCACACTAGCCGGCGACGGTGCTGCCACCTGTAGCCCGATCTCGCGGCGAATAGGCGTATACGTGTTTTCAGAAATATGCGCCCTGAACTAGTTTCGGCAAATCTTCAAAATTCGAAAAATATGGAATTTCCAAAGGCTATAGGCTTACCTATTTTGAGAAAAATGCGCCCTAAACTAGTTTTGGCGAATCTTCAAAAACGCATTTCTTGAAAAACCCGGTACATATACCTAGGCACATATACCTAGAAATATGTCCAAAATCCTCAAAAATCGGGGAAATGCAAGGTTTGTTCGATGGCTTCACAATTAGTTTTTTGTAGCCGTAGGCATCTTAAGCTGCCTGAAGACATCGTTTGCGACAGTAATTAAGGAAGTTAATTTAACTTTTTAATTAGCGGAGTCAGGCGGCTGTCAAATATAATTGAAGTTTTTCGTGCGAAGAACCCATTGCAGCTTTGGGATTTCGAAAAAGCGTCCTCTAGTAATAATTGCGAAGTATTGACATTTGACCACGGTGTAGGGAGGAGAGGTGACACATCGGCTCGGTGGCTCAGCGGAACAGCCACGTCGAAAAGTTCTTCACGTTCGCATTCTTGTCACCAGACGGCGCTCTGCTCATGGGGGCCGTAGAGTTACTGTATATGCTACCTAAAAGTAGCATATACAGTAACTCTAGGGGGCCGGTAGAACGTGTGTAAAACATCTTGGCGCCACTTCGCTCTGTCCGCAACGCCACGTTTCATCTCGAGACGCCTTAATTCGTGTTTTGTGAAACTATTCGTATTCCGCGACACTTTTCTTTCATCCTGTCAACTTATGTGAGGTGCGTGGGCCCAGGGAGTGGTGGGAAAGAAGTGTTCTAATCCACATTGCACGACAGAGTGCAAGTCGTGTACTGAGAAACTGTGGTTGTTTTGCGCGCCGAAAGAAGAAGAGCACGTTCGGGTATGGAGGAATCTCCACGAGCTTTACCAGGTGCTGCCTGTGGTTCTGCGGACCGTGGTAGATTGCTGCGGTCGAGCGGGCCGCCCGTGACGATCTTTCGGGTCTCGGCCACCACGCGCTCCACGAAGCGGTCGTGCACGGAGTCCTCGACGAACAGGCGGCGACACAGTTCTGACCCTCGTTGAAGACGCGTCCCCCCTTCTGGACCAGCCATGGCGGGGGGAGACGCGCGCATCGCCGTCGCATCTTGTCTAGCCACGGCTCAATTTCGCACCTTATACGTTCGACGCTGCAGCCGTAGTGTGGCTCGATGCGCGCGCATCAAGACATCCTATGCAGCCGCATTGGAAAGCTCCGCCGCACGGGTCTGAACAAGACATTTGCCGCCGAGATTTTTAGATGAAATAAAAGCTTTGGAGAAGGAAGTGGTTGCCACAACCTCGTTTTCAAGCAGAAACCAGCGAAAAAGAATGAAGTTATGCGTTTCTCACAGTAGACAGTGTCTTTGTACTCGGTGGAAACCGTGCTCCCGGATGCCCGCCTCTGTTGCTGCCATCAACGAAGGGAAACAACTAGAAGAGAGTGTCACATGATTCCTGGTTATGAACAACTGGTCGAGCGAGCCACGCCGGTATCGTGCCGATGTTTCAGCCGTCGTCTTTTGTGTGTAGGCGTTCTTCTGCATTCATCGTTGCTGAGTAGGGGGCTGCTTAGTGGGCGCGTCAGCGCTGTTTGTGGTCGCTTTTCTAGACGAAGGAGAAACGTTTTGCTTTGGAGCTTATGATTTTGAGTTCGTCGTGATCGGTAGGACGGCGAGCGTGCGTCCACACTGGCGCCTTCACTTTTTTTCGGGTTCGAGACGTGATTTCGAGGCTTAAGGAATGTCGTGCCATCGCTAATAGGATGTTTGCCCACGACACGAAAAGACAGACATTTACTGTTCACCACTGAATAACGACGAAGTGGCGCTATAGCTGCATGGTGTGCGGCAGTGTCGGAACAATGCCCCCTTCCCACTCGGTTGCGGCGTATGATGTAGTATGTTCGGAACAAGTAGAGTGCTATACAGGTGATCGGCCACGAGGCGGGTGGATCTCGCGGTCTATGGACTATTCGTTGCCAACTGTGCCGTGACTGCACTGCCTTACACGCGCTTACTGCGCAGTTCGCATGCTTACCGGGCGAAATCACTGATGATGCTCGTACGGGGGCTCGAATCTCAGAACTAATATGGCACGTCGCGCGCACATATGTGACGATCGCTGCGGCAATTCAACTATATGTGATTTTTCCTTGTTGCATGCGTTAAAAGAAAGAAAGAAAGACTGTGATATTGATTTCAGCGGCGATTTTTTTACACACTTTTGGCGAAAGTTCGGCGTTGGCCAATGGAGTCGCATACGAGTAGGTCCCGTAGCGGTTCGCGCGCGGCATTGATACAAGGCATGGTAAGTGAGCGGGTGCAAAGAAGGGTGACGGGCTTCAGTATCGCCTTCTTCACAAGGCCTTGCAGAGAAGGGGGACACGGTCCTCTAGTCGTTTATGAGATCCGGAGAGGAGCCTAGATGATCGAGGCGAGGCGGCCGATCTTCTACGCGACTATATATAGAGTCCCCCTGATGAACTCATAAATGTTCTCCGAAGGTGGGCTCACTGGCCGTACGTCAGGTGACGTCTGTCTAGAGGGCGCGCCCGTTCGTGCAGGCTTGTATGCATACGCCTTTGCAGAGGAAATACCGCGGACTCCTAAACTCGTACCCACCTAGCGCCGCCAGTGACACTGCGCTAGCTCTCAGCGCGAGCGAGCGCGCCGGAAGGTCGCGAGCTTTGCCATACTACTGAGTTCTCGTCGATTTGCGGCAGCACACTGAGGTCCGTTGACCCTTTGGCGCTGGATGAAGAAAGAAACAGCCACATTTTCTTAGTCTGAAAGCTTCGCCAACGACTGCGGCTCAGCCTCTCCTTATGGAGACGCTAGCAGACGATTCCGGGACGGCGCCCAACAAAAAATGGGGTCG
This sequence comes from Rhipicephalus sanguineus, assembly GCF_013339695.2. Taxonomy (NCBI): domain Eukaryota; kingdom Metazoa; phylum Arthropoda; class Arachnida; order Ixodida; family Ixodidae; genus Rhipicephalus; species Rhipicephalus sanguineus. The sequence continues at coordinate 10,348,232 of NC_051180.1, read as the reverse complement.
CAGTTAATGAATTTTCAAGCGAACATTTTTGTGCATAGGCGTTTAGTGCTACATTGTGTAGATACATAAATATGCGAATGTATCGAAGTATCTTAAGATGCAATTGGAATGTATCGTATCGGATACAATCAGAGTTGTGGTATCTTGTATCTGTATCTCAAATACTTCTTGCCTGAGTATCTTGTATCGTATCGCGGTACAATTTCAAAGTATCTTTGCCCAGCCCTGCTTGCAACATACAGTCGGCATTCCTCGCATACCGGAGGAGCCCGCGCGTAGCTGCCACCTTTTAGCCGAAGCGCCCAGTTGAGGGAAAGACGGCAGGTGTAGGTGACAAATCCGTTCTCCGGAATGAGGAGGGAGGGGGTCCAAGAAGCGGGAAGACTCGTTTGGGGACAGCTGGCCCAGGACCCTCGCATCTGCTTTGTAACACCGTTCAGAACTTCAGATGTTGCTTCAGGCCGCTATCTCAAAACGACGTTCTGCGTTCTGCAATCTCGCAAAGTTTGGCCAGGTTCAGCATGAAAAGAACATGGAATCAAACCCTTTGATACTGCAGAACTCGGAGGTCAATTTGAGATTGCTACCGGACTACAACGATCCCAGAGATGGTGAAAAAAACAAACAAACTTGATTGGACGCTTGGGCTTGGCCTTCAAGAGCAAGACGCGATAGCGTAGTCGGACCATGTTCGCATCGCCTTCTCAGTCGCTGTCTTTGCTTCTCGGTGGACACCTAAACCGTGCCGCAAAGAAAGGAACGTCTGTGGGCCTGTAAACTGGCCATTTCAAAGTATCCTAGAATGCCTACTGGAAGTACAGTTGGGAATTGCCCACTACGACACAATTCTTCCTTTTGTGAGATGGCGAGGTACGCGTCCGTAAGGCAAAACGTGCACCTGCGCAGCTGCACGCGTTGTTGATGCTGTTATTCATGGTAATTATGCCTCTGTGCTTTGTAATTGGTGGGCCTTTTAACCATCCACTCGTTGAGCGATGCGCAAGTTTTGACGCCTGGTGTGATTCTACGCTTCTGCCACCCAATACTGCATGCGTTAATGACACTCCTCGCACTACGTAACATTTATATAGCGTTTTTTTTTTTCGAAGCAATTTCGAGCACGGGCGTGACTTGTGGTAACACCTGCTTGCCGCGCAGAAGTCCTGGGTTCTATTCCCACTCGAACTGATATTATTTATTTGCATTTATCTAGAATTTTCGCTCACCGACAACGCTGATTTTTCGCTCACAGCCAACGGCACCGGCACCGGAATTTCTGCGAAACGAGCTCTTTAAGGCTATCGCGTTAACAAGCTGCACTTAAGACTGCCAAGCCAGTGCACCAACACGGAAACCCCAGAAAGGAGGTATAGAGAATCTTGCTTTATTAAGAGATTTGTGCTCATTGTCGCATACATTCGTTATGCTGATGACATTGAGGAAAGGTTTTGTTCTATTGCGTACTTGTGCAGTTTATACCGTAAACAGTCAGCACACCTTGGAGAAGTTAGCACACCGCATCTAAGGTGTGCTAATAATCAGTGCGAAACGAGGCATTCATAATTTTTCTGAGCACCGCAAAATTGCCAGTTTACACAAGAAGCCCGAAGGACAAAGTCGTGGCAAGTCCATGTACTAACCATACTGGCTTTAATAACGCCGAGCTGGCAGCTCTTGCAGACCCTAGTGCCAGAGTTCTCCGAATTAAATTTCGTAGGAAAACAGGATAGTTTAGCCGTGAGCGAAGCGAAGCGCATCATTAGGTACTGCACTGCTGGCGTATACGCTGCCTCGAGCCAGGACAATTCAAGCCTCCAACTTAGCGAGCTGTGTTAAGGGGACGGGTCTGTGTTGGTGATTTCACGCTCACCCCTCGGTAGATATCGAGAACAATTCCGAGGAAGACAGTTCAGACAGTGCCAGGATTTGGCTGCTGAGGTGAAGAAAGAAAATGAATTCCCACAGTCGGAAAATGTCATTGTTTACGTTTAATCTTGGTATGAAGAGGGTACGTTATATAAATAAAGATAACCGAAGTATACCAGTGCTGTAAACAATATCGTCTTGCCTGTAACATGAAAAAGTGATGCGGTATAAGCTGCAGTAAACCTTAGCTTACTTGGTGTCTTCGAGTGACGGCGCGTTGTTTTGTAAATATCTACGACCGGTGGCTCTAGATCGAAAGAAATGAACAATTTGCTTTTTCGTGCAGGCCAAATTTTCTCGCGTACAATCTATTACGTAAAGCGTAGATCAGTCTTGAATAGCCCTTCCCCAGCTTCCCTATTGAAACGCCAAATATATCACCGACGGGAAGCATTTGCGTCGCAGCACTCGTCCACTTGCACCGTCGAAATATCTGTCCATTACTCGAGAGGCTCGTCTCTGTAGCTGCCGCAGCAGATGATGCGCGATGTTAGCGCGGTGTTACCAGGGCGTCCGGTGGTTGTCAGCTGTCACCCCGTGACCGAACCCTGGGGAGAGCGGCAGCTGCGGCCGCACGCCGTCTCCTGGCGACGCCAGGAACGTGGCGTCTGTGGTCGCCCTGCGCTTGGCTTTCGCGCGCACCGCCCGGGCCCGCTGCCATCTCGTTGGGCTCCACGTCGAGGAAGGTCGTCAGGCCCAAGGCACGCATCTGCGAATATCCCCTTTAGCTGTGCCTGTGGAGTGCCACTGGTAGCCAGCAAAGCTATAGGAACAAACCAGAGCCAAGGCAGGAAGACGACATTCGCCAACACACACACACACACACACACACACACACACACACACACACACACACACACACACACACACACACACACACACACACACACATATATATATATATATATATATATATATATATATATATATATATATATATATATATATATATATATATATATATATATATATATATATATATATATGCGTCACCGATTGCTGTAATTTCAGGCCAGGCAGAACAAACTAAAATCATGACAGATTGAAAGATATATAACAGACGTGAAAAATGAGTGCTGACTGACCAGGATGAATCCAATTGTTAGCAGTGCCACCAGGGTCAACGCTCCAGCCAGCAAGAACACCACCAGCATCTCCGTGTACAGGAACAGCTCTGTAATATTTACACCGCGAGGTCATGCACGCAAAATGTCTTAACGATCGCACAGAACTTGCACAGTCATCCGAATTCACTGGAGCAGCTAGCGTCAAATCACGAAAGATCACACTCGCTGTAATTGCAGAAGTATAGTAAGCTGGATCGGTTGCTATGCATCCATTGTAAGTACAGCACAAAACGAAAACACACAAGAAATATTTTGCGTCCTTACTTTTCTTGTGTGCTGTCGCCTCCGTTATGCGCAGTATACGATGGTTACTGTAATCATAGATCATAGGCATACCAACCGGGGCTAGAGGACTGCGGCCTTCAACAACTGGGACCTCAGCGACAAGTTACGCTACGTGTACTTCGCTTTGGAAGACAGCGCCAGGACGTGGTTCGAGAACAGGGAGTCTACGCTGACAACGTGTGACATCTTCCGGACCAGCTTCCTCGCAGCGTTCACAAGCGTCGTGCGAAAAGAAAGGGCCGCCGCTTTCCTGGAGAAAGGGGTCAGCTCCCGAACGAAAAAGTGACAATCTTCGCGGAAGAAATGGCCAGACTCTTCCGCCACACCGACCCTAACATGACCGAGGAGAAGAAGGTCCGTTTCCTCATGCGAGGAGTAAGGCAAGAGCTCTTCGCTGGGCTCATGCGGAACCCTCCCAAGACAGTCCAGGAATTTGTCTCCGCGGCCACTAGTTCCCGGCCACAAGTTCGGCCTAATAAAGAGTTTCATCTCGGACGTGCTGACTGCTGCCTTCGTCGACGTCACGACCACGTGACAATATGGTAGCCTGCAGCGGTGGCGGCGGCTTTGGACAAGGATGTGGAGTCGAGCACATTGAGAAGCCCAGCTTTCAAGTTTGCCCCGTAACTTGATCCACCTCACCAGGGAGATGATCAGCGTCCATGTTTTTCTGGACTAAGAAGGCTGCCCACCTGCAAAGGATGATGTCTGTTCCTAGTAATGTTTATTTCTCTCTCTACCTCTCTGTCAGCAACGATGAGTTCACAGAAAGTTTTATACGCGCATGAGCCGCTCAACATCGTTATACTACTACTGAAAGTATCTATTATACACATATGAATCCATCTCGACCGCTAGCGGGCGAGATGGATGTAGCGGGCCATGTAGCGGGCGATGTAGCGGGCGATGCAGCGGGCGATGTAGCGGAAGTAGCGGGCGATGTGATTGGCGAGCAGCCTTCTTGAATTACGTTCAGAAAGAGACACTGTGTGGCTATTCCGAAAAAAAAATATTGTTCAGCACAGAATAACAGAGAGCTGAGCTAGTTGGTACGTATTCATTCTAAAAAGAGACAGGGCGTGCAAACACGGACACAAGAAAGAGATCAGGACACCACAAACGCCGGCGTTTGTGGTGTCCTGATCTCTTTCTTGTGTCCGTGTTTGCACGCCCTGTCTCTTTTTAGAATGTTCAGCACAGTAATGCGCTGCCTATTGTACAGACTTCATTTTAATGCCGCGAGTTTTCGCATACTCGTGACGTCGCCTAAGAAGGAGGCGATTTCATGGCACACCGAAAATGTTTGACGAATAGCAAAGAACCAATGACCAATAATACACCGCATTGCAAATTGTTTATTATTATTATTTCTTTACGCGGTCATGCGTAAATGATAATTACGCGGTGGATCACTTGCGCGTCATTTGTTGCGTCGTGTTACGAGCACTTCACCGCTTTTCCGTCCACCCCTCACCCAAGCTGCGAAAAGTAGGAGGGCAAGGAACGACACCTACTATATAAATTCGTAGTCATTTATAATCTTATAACTATGCACACCCAGCTAAATGTGGTTTGCTTGAGTATTATTCGACTGAACTTGGTCTTCTTCTTAAGAAAGACTTTACATTACAGGGATCTAACAGTAATGAAATTGGCACTCGGCTTATCCTAAAGACTTCTGCGAAGAACCTTGCTTTGTCAGCCATATGTTTTGTTTAATAAGTGAGAATTTAAGGTAATAGAGTCACAGCAGGTTCTTCATACTCATCGTATCTACAACGCCAAACTGAGACTGGGAAGTTTGCTGATGGAATGCTCAGATTATCAGGTTAAATTTGGGTGTACTTTTTAAACTTTGCGGTAATATTTCCAAAATGTTATTAAACACTGCTGTGTTGTCGCAGCATAGGACGGCCCAACGTGCACAATCTGTTTGTGCAGATTCTTCCTTGATTGAAAACAAACAGTTTTGAAAAGCAAATCATCAAATCATCCCTATGAATATAAAAAATCACGTCAAATTCAGCGAAAATGTAGTTCCCTCTCTCCTCTCTCTTTATATATATATATATATATATATATATATATATATATATATATATATATATATATATATATATATATATATGATGGATAACGAGAACTTCTGGCTACCGTAATAAATATTGTGAAAAACTTCGTACTACAATATAGGAAACAAAACAAATATTTATTTTACCCTGACAGTTTCGGCTGGAGGGTCAGCGGGTTCGGCAATAGCCGTTTCATTTCACTTACATCCTTTGAAGGCTGTTATCTGGTTCCAAAGTTATAGCCAATTTTCACATGTAGTGAACGGTTGCCAAACCGAAACTATTGTTATGTGGTAACAGAAACTGATAAGTTAGCGATAATTTTTCTGTTATATATTGGTTTGATAAGTATAAACCTATTTAAAGACAACTTGTAAGTCTTTCTTTTTTCAAACGTTGCTTTAAATATCCGTAAGGGGGACGCGGGAAGCTACGAGCGTCTCTGTTGTTTACTTTGCGCGCGCTTCATGCTACTGCTGTTTTTATGACGGTAACAGAAGTGTAGCAGCTGTTTTTAGAGAAGCAGGCATCGAACCTGGCCACCACACTAATCGTAACATGCTACACTAGGCACCAATACCGTGTAAGAAAAGCCCAGCGTCAGTCGACTGGCGAAGCAAAACAACACCGGAAGAAAAGACGGGCAGCAAAAAAAAAAAAGCCAAAAAAGAGCTCGTGGCATCTAAAGGGGGCCCTAGCTATGAGCCTGGTGGATTGGAACTGTTTAGGGCATCATCATCCTGTTTGTACAAGCATTGGAAAACTTTAAACTCGTTTTTCTCAAAACTTGATCTTTTGGACTTTTTCGTTGCGCAAACAGTTGTAACTTCATAAGCAATAAGTGTTTTCCAATGAAACTTTGTATACTCGTTTCTTTATTACTCACCTGTGCAATGAACTAGGATCAACAAAAACGATTGGCAAGTTTTTATGTAAAAATGCTTTATTTCAAGCATTGCAAAAAAAAAAAGATCGCCACTTTTTTTTTGTTTTCGTTCGTATTTTTACTGTAACTTAATTCCCAATCATCAAATGGTAAACATTCTAGTTCATTGCACAGTGTGTTAAGTTGGCTACCTTTGTGCCAAAAGGTGCAATTCCGGCGCCCCATTCTGAAGTTATGACCGTTCGCGTAAAGGCCGAGTTTGGGCAATGTTTTGTCAATAACAAATCCCATTCTGAATTTTTTCACTCTTTTCTGCATATGAACATCATTTAAAACGATCCTTTATAAGCCCATTTAAAATAATATTGTAAAGGTCAAAATTTAAAAAAAGTTTACAAAAAGGTGGTGACATACGTTAAAGGGATGGTGCCATCAAATTTCGAGGCTATAACAAGCCCGTTGTGGGTTTCCTCTGTGTGTAAAGGCACTCCACGCGAAGGGTCGGACACAGCAAACGTTTAGAATATATTTTAATTCACTTTCAAAGTGTACCTAAATGCCCATTTTCCCGACTGAAACCCATCGCTAGCGCGCCAACACTGACGTAGCTCTGTAGGATGGTCAAGGAAAGTTGTGGTCACGTCACACCAGATCTGCTGTATTGACGTGAGTGACCTCCGGACCTCCGCCACCTCCGCAACGTACGTACCCGCTGTAGTTAACTAAAATATATTCTAGTTCACTATAGTACCGGCAAAGCATCGGTTGCTACATCACTCGCCGAGTTTCGATCGCTTCCTGGCTAAGTGCGTCACAGCTTTGTGTGGTCACGTGACCAAGCCCCTACACTTCTACGTCACTGCCCAACCTCGGCGCCCAGGAACCGAAACCGAAAGTTGTCCACATCAGAAGGTGATAATAAATTATTTCACGAGAATACATGAATCTTGGTGCGTGCATCATGCTTCCTGGAGCTAAAGGAAACGCTTACAGCAAAGAACGCGAAAGCCACAAATTTGGTGGCACCACCCCTTTAAATAATGAGCGAGTTGGGAGCGAGCAACACAGGGCGTGCGCCAAGCTAGATTTGAACGGAGGGTCCGCGTCAGTATGCTGTCGTTATCCCTTTCTCGATGCTCTTTCTGAATGCTCTGGTTGTCCTCTAGTTGCTATTCGCAATTGTTAGCTGAGCACTCGCACATTGCTTTGGTCTCTCGTCTTTTATGCGCGTTAACCATGATCACGTGTCTTCATGAACACAGTGCAGAGAAAGAGTTTTCTCGTTAAAAGTAAAACAAGTCCAAAAATAAAACCTCCAATAATTTGCGCCGTGAAAGCTCCTCGAATATGCTTTTGCCGGCGCAATGTCACAAGCAAGTCCTTGCTTCACTATAACCTGCGCAAAGCAGCGACCACATAGACCAGAAAAAAAGGTAAGCGCAGCCCTTGTGTCGTTAGTTTGCTGTGCAGTTTACACCTTTTGTGAAGTCTCACCAACTCGCCTAACAGCAAGTTCTTCCAAAGGGACTTGCTTGTTAACACGAATGTGTTTTATGCCGGGGTGCACCAAGACTTCAGTGACTTACTTCTCGCGGATTTGACATTGATAAAATGGACGCCAACGGGTGAGAAAAAAAACTAAGAAAAATATCCGTCGCTGGGAATCGAACCCACGACCTTGCGGCCACCACGGTAAACGCCCGGCGCTCAACCGACTAAACTACCTTACTTTTTTTTTCTTTATTGACTAAACTACCTTACAGATTCTGGACGCTTCACGAACGCGCTTCACGAACGCGCTTTATATCTTTCACACATTCTCTCTCACACGGTACTCTCTATTGGTGGTGTAGATAGGCGGGGGCGGAGCGGGGCGGTGCCGCCGTCTGTGAGATGTGAAAAGAAGTAATGCGTCACGATCGACACTTACTAGCGCTTATTCCGAGATTGCGCGTGATCTCGGAGGTAATGGTTAAAGCGTCTCGATACCAGCGAGGGACACTGGCCGCGGTGGCGTCGCGGAGGCGCCCTAGACGCAGTTACGTTCTCTGCCTTTCGCTTCGTGTTAGCGTGCGCCGGCTCATCGGAGTAGTGCAGCTTCCACATGCATCAACGGGATTTCCCCGACACCGACTGGTCCGACTGCGAGAGCACCGACTAACAAAACTGCTGCAATAGGCGACGGGCGAATGTCGTGCCTCGGTGGAGCGAGACAGAGGCCAGCGGGACGCACGCGTTTGCGGCTCAAGATATACGAACCTCTTAGCAGAGACTTTGTCTGGGCAAGTTGGTGCGACATTCGCAAAATATAACAGCACGAAGGATGGGACGAAAGACACAGAAACCACAAGACGAGTGCTGACTACCAACTGAGATTTATTTGATGAAAGTGCCTTCTTTATAGTGCCACATGTCACCACCGACAACACGCCCCACTCACGAAACCAGTAATAGCACCAATCATGAACGCTATCTCATAACAAAACCTGAATCAACGCACAGTTAACAACCGGAATAGCACACACAGATTATACAGACGCGCATGGCAATTGACGAAACACGCTTAAAGACACATTATCACAGTTTAACATGTAAGTGCGCATTTCTCTCCAAAGACGATATGGCCTTTTCGGAAGGCCATGTATGAGCAACGTTTAAGTTTTAAGTTCTAATTAGACAGGGCTGGGTTTCATCTGTTGATCATCTTCTGTATGACAGAGCACTCTCGTTTTTGCGGTTGTGGGTTCATCGTCTTTTCCAGGTGCCACGTTTTAGACGTTGTAATATCTTGCTTTCTGTGCTGATTGGGAGGAGCATGCGGAATACAGTGGTTTAACGAGACGTGTGCACTTACATGTTAAACTGTGATAATGTGTCTTTAAGCGTGTTTCGTCAATTGCCATGCGCGTCTGTATAATCTGCGTGCGCTATTCCGGTTGTTAACTGTGCGTTGATTCAGGTTTTGTTATGAGATAGCGTTCATGATTGGTGCTATTACTGGTTTCGTGAGTGGGGCGTGTTGTCGGTGGTGACATGTGGCACTATAAAGAAGGCACTTTCATCAAATAAATCTCAGTTGGTAGTCAGCACTCGTCTTGTGGTTTCTGTGTCTTTCATCCCGTCCTTCGTGCTGTTATATTTTGCAAACACGAACCTCTGCTTCCCGTGTTGCTGAAGCGCAGTGTGGTAGTGTATGCATGAGCACAGGCGTCGGTTACCCATTACTAGAAAGCGCAAACCACGCCGTTTCTCTCCTTCATTGTCGACGTTTTGAAGAAGTGTATATTGAGTACCAGTGTTGATTATGAGCTTGTTGGTGTCATCTTTACGTGGAACCACAACGGTTTGTTCATGACCATGGGCGTTAGTCGTCGCGATGTAGACGTACCACTAGGCGTCAACATGAGTGCATCCACGTCGAACGGTGCTGTAGCTGCCAAACACGAATAGGCGTTGTACAAGCTCTCATATATCACTAGACAATAAGCACTACTTCTGTGAAGACACGTTTCACTTTCGTGTTTTACAGATTCCTATGACGGAGGGATCAGCCATGTTTTTTCGGACGAATGGAAAGGCGAACATACAAACGCGGTAGTATTACTGCGATACGCTTTAGGCAATGCGACGCGCTACTGTCTCGTTAATATAAAGTCGGCTAATGTCATTTTTTCAAGCCTCAACAGGAGTGTTTACTCCTTCTAAAGCTTCTTATTCTTATTATTAGCTCGTCCAAATACGAATACACGCCAGGCTCCCCCAAGCGCGTAGCAAAGATTCGTCCGTATATTGATAGCTTGCATGTGACGCCATGTGACTGGTACACGAACACGAACGTATATTGATAGCTTGCATGTGACAGGTACACGAACACGGCGGCTATGATGACGTCAAGCCGGCGTAGTCACATTGTGATCGACTTGCTTATAAAACGACGCAGCCGGAACGTTATTTGCCTCTGTACATGGCTAAAGCAAGAGCCTGCACACGAGCTACTGGCAATTCAACCACGTGGCGCCACATAATCGCGTCCCATTTCTTTGGTAGACACCAGTCCTTTATAAACGCATCTCAAAACGAGATATCGCACATCAAACACTGCATCTTCGCAGCATGCGAGTGGATCGCTTGAAAGCGCAACGATGAAAGAGCAGCTGAAAGAGAAGGTCCTCCTTCACAGGTCATTGACCCAATGGTTTTGAAGTGCGTGTGATTCACTATGAAGGTGCTGAAAGCAAAGCACTGAGCGCTTTGAATCAATACGAGAGCAACAGACTATAATGCCTGCCTTGTAATTGTTTATATTTTCTCGTTCTTATGAGCACAGCCAGCCACATACGTGCTCCTTCTACGTAAAACTATCAGTGAAAAGAAGGAACAAACACGGCGATGTGTTTGTCTGCGGTCCAAGTTTTACGCTCGTGCTGTTGTTAGTCTAAATATGTCTACAGAACTAGCGCAAACATGCACCTCAGAAACGAAAAAGAAGAAGAATGACAACGCTGTGCAGTGATCTCACCAAAGCTGAGACGGTCTCTGCGCGTGGCCGTGGTAGGCATGCTAAAAAGTACGTCCGAGCTGTTTGGGTCGCCCCGAAAAGAACGCAAGCTGTACTTGTACCTGCAAGCCGCAAAAAACTGTATGAGTACAGATGAGCTACACTTGAATAAAACGAAAAAAAAAAGATTGGGAAGAAGTATGCTATTTACACGGACCCGCGCAACTCTCATATGAACTGATTTTGAGCACATATTATACTGTCATCGCTTTAAGCTCGATGTCGTTGGTCGTAACGATGACTATAGAGGAATAGTTACGGAAGTCTTGACTCTTGATTACGGCAGCATAGTACGACGGCTCAACACGGATCTCCGACGTTCTTCAGATACCTGTCCCAGTGCCAAGCGAGTACGCCAAACCGGATATGTCGGGCTCTAAGTACCATGAAACACTTTTGTGAATAGTGGCAGCCATCTTAGTGGTGTAGAGTGTTAACCATTGTGCATTTGAATGGTTTGCTGCTGCGCTGTACTACCTGATGAACGGCACGAGTCCCATGAGAACCACGGAGGAGACGTTGCGCGGAAGGTGTAGATCGGAGCAGCCCCGCGGAAGCGCGCTGTCTGCTCTGCACCAGTGCACCTGGAAAGTGGTTCAGCGAATGCGCACTGGACTCGTGGGAGTCAAGAACCGCTTGCCGCCTCGTTTAGTGCATGCAATCACTGGGAGCAGCTGGCAACTTGCGTTATTCACGATTCGCAACTACACGTCCTGCTCTGCACTGAGTTGTCAAGTTCATCAATCTTTTTTCATTTATATACTCCCGTAAATTTTCTCACGAATACTCAAGAGTCTGCCAAGAGTTGTATCTCTCATACTGAATGTAGCACCACGGCGGCTCGCGACCGTGGTAGCACTAATAAATAAAAAACTCACAGTAAACGTTTTCAGCTCCGAAGAGCAGATGACAGAACAACGTCACGAGTGCCGAGGCGGTGGGCACAGGACTCAAAATCAGGTTGAAGGGGGGGGGTGTGTTTGAGGGGGCCCGGGATCCTCCAGCAAAATTAAAGGGGCGGCACCCCTTGCCTGGTGATCGTCAATACATGCAAATATACATGCCCCTAGCTCTCATACATACATACATACATACATACATACATACATACATACATACATACATACATACATACATACATACATACATACATACATACATACATACATACATACATACATACATACATACATACATACATACATACATACATACATACATACATACATACCAGGGCTGGGCAAAGATACTTCGAAATTTTATCCGATGCGATACTTGGCAATTGTATCTTAAGATACTTCGATACATTCTCAAATTTGTTATTATAGATCCATATAATGTAGCAGCAAGCGCCTATGCACGAAACTGTCTGCTTCAAAATTTCTTAACTGTAACCTATTTTGTTTCACTTAAATGTCTGTTAGTATCTCAAGAGTTTTTCCCTTCTTGCTCAAAGTACATTAGTTTCCTTCCAAAATAACTTATTGGGGTTTGTTTTAGCTTCTTCACAGGACAACTCTTTGTACACTTCCCTGACAGCGGCACTTGCTTCGCACAGCTTGCCGACCATCTAGCAGGTTGCCCTACAATCACAATAACTTCAATAAGAAGCCTTCTCACGACGGCGCAAATACCGGTGTGGACTTTTACCTTGTCCGTAAAAGACAGCTTGCACAATACCGTATAACTGGACAGGTGTACAGCAGCAGTAACAACGCTAGTAGCGACATTTTTGTTTCTATTTTTGAGGGGGGGGGGGACGCATGGTGTGTACCAGGTGTTTGAGACCTTTCGCTAGCGGCCCGGCCCGCACACATGACCGTCTTCGTCTCATTTGTTTTTATTTTCTAAATAAGTATGTTCGTGAGCGGCACAGACGTGACTGGTCTCAAGCATTCCTTTCGTGAGGAACATGTGGTCACCATGTGCTAAAACATAACCGTGGAACAAAAACCCTATATTTCAGAATCCGTGTCGAGATATCAGTCATTATGTACATCGCTATCGATGTTTCTCGAATCCTGACTCCAAATCCCCTTCAGAAATGACGTATATATGAGATATGGGAAAGGCTCCCTTTCAAACGTCATTTTGTTCAAACTCTCTGCCACCATCTTCACTGTCCCGGCCCTCCCAACTAGATTTCGCGACTGTGGCCCGCTGGTATAAGCTCAGTTTGAGACCCCTGGTGTATACGTAGATGACGTAAAACTCCAATGAATTTTCATATTCTACTTATCTGCCGGCGTAAAGGATTCTTTGTTGATATACTCACTAAGGTGCAATCTTTTTAGCAATTTTTCTTCAACGAGAGAACATGTGCAACACAGAACCGTCTCAGACGTATTGTATAGTTCCATAAAGCGTCGCAGGACACCGCCGCTATTCGCGCTTTTGCCACTTATAGCTCCCATTACGTGGCGATTAGTAATGCGAAAAATATTTAAGAAAGCCAAAAACAGGAAAACAAATATAAGTAAAATAGAGAGGTGGTTGTGTATCAAACATTCACATCGAATAAGTACAGAAACACAATACAGACGGCGCCCTTAATAGCTATGAGCATGAAGTATTGTCAACTTACCTCTTGAGACAATAGAAAATTCAGTGCCTATGGAAAATTGCCTGAAACGGCTCGTTGGGACGCTCATGAGCAAAACAGAGCATTCAGTAAAACAAAGTTTCTCGAATCCCCTTCCTAACATTTTTAAGATGGCTCCTAATGATTTCCATTATTACAATGCAAACTCAATTTCGCTATTTTCCTAAGCGGTAAGCAGAATGTTTTGTACTGTTTACTCAAGGTACGCCCACATCATTATATATTTGTGTTGAAAATCGCCTTGGCAACGTGTAAATGTGTAAACAGTAGTGGAAATAAAGTAGACAGAAGTATAAATCAGAGACCTTATTTTGGGAGCGCGTTACAAAAGACATACTGCAGTGACCAGACCGGAAAAACAGTGCAGAGACTTAGGTAATGTAAGGGATGCAAAATGACAGCTAAGAAAGCACTTGTGCTAATAATCAAATTATGATTTCATAAATTCTTTGAATAAATGTAGCAAGAAGTGAAAGGTACGGTACGCCAAGATATTTTCTGTTCGGTAAACGCTTGCTCTTTTAGATCTAGCAACAGTACCAGTGGTGCTAACATTGTTAGATTCTTATTTGCATATACGTTATTTCATGGCATGCAAGTCAAACTTACATCCACGAGATCCTTCAAATCGCTGATATGTAAAATCCACGCGACGCAAAGGAACCCCATTCTTGCACACATCACATTTCGTTACGGAGCAAGACGCAAGAGAATCTTCAATAACGAGACTGCAGCAGCATCAGAATTTGCGCGATAGACGCGGCGCAGGACAGTGGCTAAGGGCAAGTGTTCCGGCATTAGCGCAACTAAAAAGAAAAGAAATCGAGCAAACAAAAGGTACGATGATGATGATGATAATGATGATGATGATGATGACCCCTTACTGATGGCGCTTACCCAAAAAGGGGGATGGGCCAAGAACCGGGCGGCAGGATCTTTGAGGTAAATACTTATGACGCTAAAGATAAACGTTGTACTTTTAGACTAAAAGAGAAAAGAAAAAAAACATAGCTAATACTTGAAAATTCTGCAGAGCACACAGTCAAACTATCAGGTGTGATGTTTGACAGATGTAACAACGGGTTGGAATTAGTAATGAAAATAAGCCAATATAATCTAGCATGGTAATTTTTTTGTTTCCTGTATGTAATAAAACACTGCAGAGTGGACCTCCTTGTGGCTATAACCTAACGTAATGCCACCAAATGATAAAATTTGCGGAACATTGTTTTGTAATCCAAACTTTTGAAGGAGAGCGACGAGGCATCTTTTTCTCTGATTAGAATACCGGTGACAGAATAAAAGGAAATGCTCTATTGTCTCTATTTCACCGCAAAACTGACATAACGGAGACGCGCTGAGTCCAGCTTTGTGTAAGTAATAATATCTGGGGTTTAACGTCCCAAAACCACGATATGATTATGAGAGACGCCGTAGTGGAGGGCTCCGGAAATTTCGACCACCTGGGGTTCTTTAACGTGCACCTAAATCTAAGTACACGGGCCTCAGACATTTTCGCCTCCATCGAAAATGCAGCCGCCGAGGCCGGGATTTGATCCCGCGATCTTCGGGTCAGCAGTCGAGCGCCATAACCACTAGACCACCGTGGCGGGGCAGCTTTGTGTAAGTAATAATTCAACTTCGGAATTCTGCAGCGTATTCTGGTTAAAGTAACTTCTACTTGCCGTGATACACACCACTGCTTATTCCGCCAATATCTTAGAAGTCGCTGAATTAATCCAATGAAAATTTGCCTATTTCATTATGCAGACACGCATTTCGAAATCTCATTGCTGTCGCGTAAGCAGTATCGGATATAATCGGTGTAATGGGTCCCCTTAAAGATATTGTGGCTAATTAGTCCGCAATCTCATTTAAATATATTCCGCAGTGGCCTGGTACCCATAACAGCTGAATTTTTCGCAGGTTTGTCGGTACTAAATGATGAAACATATTAATGAGCGTACGTGGGCTGAGCGTAGGTGTCCACGCGCTTGTCTTCCTCATCTTTCCCTCACTGGGGTACTCTGGCGGAAAAATAAAATTGCGTCACTGCCCTAAGACTTATTCAGATGGCTTAGTGGCACCAGTACCAGCTTGAGAAGCGGAGCTTGGCCAGCGATTATTGTTTCGCACGGTTGTGTTGCGATAGAAGTATCTTGTATCTTAAGATACACGATACATTATCGAATGTATCGGAAATACAGATACAGATACTCGTCTTTCGAGAAGTATCGCGACACAGATACAAGATACCCATAGAGTATCTAAAATAGTATCTAAGATACATGTATCTTCGATACTGCCCAGCACTGAAATTTTTACATACATGCATACCAGGTCCGTAGCCAGAGCCCCCCCCCCCGCCCCCGAAATATTTATGATACATGGTGTTTTACCGAAAATAAATATTGAAAATAGGCGTTTTCCTCAAAAAGTCAAGGCTTTCAGCAAGTGCCCCCCCGCCCCCCCCGAAAAATATTCCTGGCTACGGGCCTGATACATACATACTGTTGCGATCGGCGAGCCGCCCTTTGCCGCGGAGCGCCGGGACGGAATAAAGGCGGCCGCTTCACTTTGCGGAGATAAGGAAGAGCGCGAAGACGCCCGGCTGTTTCTCATGTACCAGGAGGTGCATGGTTGCAATTGTTCCGAACAACACCAGTGTCGCTGGGTGCGTGTGTGTGCTGGGGGCGGTGCCAGCAAAGTGACCCGCAAGATTCGTCGCCTGATTGGATGGAAACGTCGTCCCCTGTTTGCCTAGGTCTGACATCTAGGGACCGCTAAGGGGATAAAATACGGAAGCGGATGCATGAAAATGACATTCTGGGACGAACTGTCAAACTGTACAAAAGTAAATAAACCTCTTGTACGCTTCATCGGTTCTTCAGTCCGGTTCCCTCCAACAGCAGCTATTCTTGAGGACGAGGTCTGCGACCGCCTGCCTGGACGCGAGGAAACCAGCGCAGTCGGGAGAGCCTGAACCATTCCAACAACAACAACAACAACAACAACAACAACCCCCCCCCCCCCCACACACACACACACACACACACACACGCACACGCACACGCACACGCACACGCACACACACACACACACACACACACACACACACACACACACACACACACACACATGCACACGCACACGCACACGCACAAGAGGGGTTACTGGGGCAAAAGACCCCTTGAACAAAGGAAAACTAAGTAATGGATTGGCTCCGAGTCAAGTTCGACAAACGTTATTGTAAATGTCACTTGAAAACACCACAGCTACTAAGCCACTGTGGCGTGCATTTTGGAGAAAGCGCTACATATCAAGTGGTGCTTAATTAGGGGGTACCTCGAAGCCGTCCAGCTGTGCATGTGGTCGGGCCTTCCAGCTGAGTCGCACGACGGACCAGCCCAAGGTTCTCACGGTGACATCGCACGGTCTGCTGGGCTCTTGCGTCGCAAAAAAAAAAAAAATGGCGGATAAAAACCAGCGTGAGGGCGCAGAGCTCGCACCACCAGCGTCTTATGGGACACCATCCGTTTTATGGACAGCATCCCCAAGGTCCCAAGATAAAACAAGTCTACGCGTACTTGTTTCATGAAGAGATCTTTCGCGTCCCACAACGTAGACGCCGCCAAACTTCACAAAAATCGAATTTACAATTCGATTGCATCGTTGATGCATCGTTGACCCGACAGTGCGCCGAACTTAACACAAGCCCACAAAGCAGACTGCCTGCGTACGCGCCCCATTTATGGCGCTCGACCAAACAAGTGAGGCAATCAACTATTTAGCCAAGTGGATCAGATAAACTGTAAAGTAAATTTCTAGTTTACTTTTCCATATATAAAATTAATAATAATAATATTTGGGGTTTAACGTCCCAAAACCACGATATGATTATGAGAGACGCCGTAGTGGAGGGCTCCGGAAATTTTGACCACCTGGGGTTCTTTAACGTGCACCTAAATCTAAGTACACGGGCCTCAAGCATGTTTGCCTCCACCGGAAATGCGGCCGCTGCAGCCGGGATTCGATCCCACGACTTTCGGGTCAGCAGTCGAGCCCCATAACCACTAGACCACCGTGGCGGGTGGCATTATATAGGAGGCGGAGTATTGTCAACCCGTCACTGCTCTACCGCGTACTCCAACTTCTACAATATTTTTGAGCATGAGTCAAAAGGCTGATTTGAATGCAGGCTTTTATGAAGAGTTATGGTCTCTCTACTACACAGCCACCCGTTTCCTATAGTGGGGAATCACTTCCGGTCGCTGTAGGCCGCGTTTATTAAAGTAATAACTCGTTGCAAATTGAATGAGCTGGACCTAATCGGAGTGGCATACCTGAGCATTTACCAACACAGGATCTTCCTGTGGAGGACATAAGAAGGGCACAGGTCACATAGCAAAAACGTAGAACATCATCACATGTTGTCCTAAAAAGTGATACAACCTTAATGAAACCCAGCAGATAATGAGGCCAAGGAAGGTGTAGCGGACTGTTTTAAGTGTATTGTAGTAATTGTGATATATAGATGACAAGAAAGTAAAGTGAATGAAAAGACAACTTGCCGCCGGCAGCTACCGAACCTGCGACTTTCGGATTACGCGCCCGATGATCTTACCAACTGAGCTGCGGTCGTCCCCTCGTTCACATATCGGGTATTTATGTACGTGACGCCATCTGGCAAAAGAAGTGTTTCCATAACCGCCGTCATGGCTACGAATGGCGCTGACTAACACTCCCAGCTTTCATGCACACAAATACCCGATAGTGTGGACGAGGGGGCGACCACCACCGTAGCTCAATTGGTTAGAGCACAGAACACAGAATATTCATAAGCCCTGTTCCCATATACGGGCGGCGGATCTTCGACTCAGTTCCGGGTATTCTTCAAGTTTCTTTCGTTACGCAGCCGTACAGTAGCGTGCAAATAACCTCTTTTTGTGCACATCTGAACAGCACTCACCGAGTTCCTTTCTGCGGAAATGCGCCCGAAAGACGGCAGCACCCGGGCGGTCCCGGCCCAAGCCTCGCACCCGCAGCTGAACACTGCCGCTGTAAAGGTCGGCCGGAACGCTGAACGAGCCCGCGGGTCCCGACAGAGTGACGGGTTCCTCGGGTCCGCATTGTAGAGTGCAAGACTCTTCTTTCTGGGAGTGGTGCATGCGTACAAGAAGGCACTCACATGTTCATGGGATCCTTCGCATTATATTTGTTGAAAAGTTCGTACTCCTTTCTGCTCTAGCTTGAACTCTGCTTGAACTCTGCTTACTAAGGCGCGGAACACTTACATCCATTCGCATGTGGTGTAAATCTACAAACAGTCAAAGCGGTATTCGCCGGAGCTAGTTGGTTCATAGTCAACACTGCTTCGAGCAGCGAAATGGAAAGAACGAAGAGAAGACAGACAAGGACGTCGCTGTCTTCTCTTGATCCCTCGTTTTCAGTTCCGCTGCTCGAACCAGTGTTAGCTATTCGCCGCGAGATCGGGCTACAGGTGGCAGCACCGTCGCCGCGCTAGTGTGGATAGGCGGTTGTCGGCGCGTGTACAAACGCGCACAACAGCACTTCGTTGTGACCGATTTGACCCAATTTCCGGCAAGCAAAATGCGTTGACTGTAGCTTTAAATTCTGGTAATGTGTGCGCTTTTCGTTCCCGAATTAATGAACGATGTGCGCTGAACGTTACTATTACTTGTGAGAGAAGCACATTCTGCCAACGAACGGGTTGCTCATGAGAATGGGTTGCTCATGAAAACGCCGACTGTTGCCGAAGGTGCACCTTCGGCAACAGTCGGCGTTTTCGCAATGGATGACGTTTTCTTTTTGTTCATGTTTAGCTTGGGTCCCACCTACTACTCACTACTGTATAGTGCGACTGAATTAACTATTTACTTCTTGTTCATCTGGATACCCCCCAACAAAAAGAAAGCCCATATTCCTGCACGATGAGTTCAAATAGCACTATGTGCACTGCGTGCTCAAATATTCATCCGCATTTCTTATTCAGTTCTCCATGAAATGTAGGACAATTGATGGGTTTACTGAGGAAAGCCGGACAGCGCTTTAGCGCTACGGAGACTAACACGCACACGCTTGTTTTTATTCCAGTAACAGTACGAAAGGTAAATGTACAGCACGGAACTTTCTTCGATTGATTACTTGCACGACGGTAATGGAACAACGGCCCGGTTATTTCACGGGACCAAAGTACGTTTTTTCATGCGAATAATGTCCGCTGCCTTCCGTCAATGTACTGCAACAACGCAACACAAGCGCTCAAGATCATGTAAAGAAAAAAAGATGTGGCTTCGCGTGAAATTACTGCGACATAAATGTAAAGTGCGCCGTTTGGATTTATTTTGGCCATCAAGGCTCTTTAACGCGTATCTTAATTTAAGTACAGGGCTGTCTTTGTATGTATTTCGCCACAAGTTATAATTGCGCAAGGCAACTCAGTTTTGCGATTTCCGTCATTCCATTTTCTGTTCTGTTTAGGGGACAATTTACGTACCGAAGTGTCAGACGTGACTTGACAGAAATATTTCTCTGTAGAGGCACCAGGACCGTACACAACTAAAACTCGTCGCGTAACCTATAAACGACAGTCCCGAATTGATACACCTAACCACAACGCGCATGTGCATGAGAGCCCTTTTTCTTTTTACCACGGAGCCGCTAAAAGGCTATATTCACAGGAGATTCAATTCTTCTCATCTTTAGGACAACGCCAAGTGCACTTTGCAATGCGCTTGGACCACAGAGCGGCACCTACACTGATATGACTCTCGTGAACGGAGGGTACGACGACCACACGCAGCACTCTCGACAAGTGCACTCAATGATCTTATTACAGTACATATACAGCCGATCAAGGCCAAGTACTTCTTTACATCGTGTTAGGCATACGTACGAGAGGTTAAAGTTGCACTAACGCAACGGAACAAACCGCCTTTGAGGACCTGCATAGCGTACGCGCACATGCAAACACAACGTGGCTAGCAGACGACGCATGGAGCAATCCACACTAGGCGCGGTTCAGCCGGAAGCCGCCAGGCGGTGACTCCGCTCGATCTCGCGGCCAATACGAACAGTGCCAAGAAAATACCCTTTCTCGGAATGTCACGTTGGAAGGGCTGTTCTTAAGTTTTGGGGAAGATTAAAGCGAAAAACAGATATTAAAATAGGTCCAATGTAATTTGAATGTCTATCTCGCGCTTTAATTTTCCAAAAGCTATGCACCATCTCGCTCAATGTCAAGTTCTGTTAAATTATTCTTGAACTAAAAGAACGTTTTCGTCGACTACAAATAATTCGGCTGTGGCTGCATGTTGGGCCTATTGTTACGTCATATTCAATACCACTGGCGCCTGCCCATGTGACACAGGACGAAAGGGCAACAAAGAATTATAGTAAACCCTCAGTTCGTGCGTGTTTGTTTCGATGGTGCTTATACGCGGCGTTATAACTGTCGCAGTCAGTCTTCTCGCATTTTGCAAAAAAAAAAGGACACCCTGCTTTATTGCGGTTGAAGTGGCGCTTATTTGTGAAGAGTTGACGTCGACGCAGGATGAATGCCTCAAATAGTAAATGTGGGTGGGTTGATATTCTAGTGTAGGGATTAAGAAGTGGAACCGAGCTGCTCATGTAATGAGTAGATCAGGGAACGGTGATCTATACTCGCGGACAACTTTTCTTGGCATTGAAGCGAAGGCTACAGAGCCACAATGCACGTATCCTACCGCTAATGAATGTAGTCCCACAATTGCGTCCGTATTTTCTGCGTGACATATATAAAATGCTCCTTCATTTTCTACATGTAGCTTTTTGTGACGGAACGCAGCGCACACAAGCGAGATATCTGCATTTCTTTTACTTTACACGTTCTCACTTTGCGTTTTTGCGTGCGTGAAAAAGTCGCGCCTTTTACCCGTACTTTAGACGCTAAGCAGCGTTTGCGTCGAAGTGCAACGCTAGCCATCACACTCCACGGCGTGACGAGACGCGCGCCAAACCGGACTACTTCGCGTAGCAGTACATGTGCAGACGCTCCGCCCCCGTAGCTTTCCCTTCAGTGCCAAGAAAAGTTGTCGGCGAGTATAGTATAGTAACGCAATCGGAGTTAAACAAAAAAGAAATCACAGTTTCGCCTCAAGGACGAATCAATGAATGCGATAACAACAAATTATGATGTTATACGAAGGAAGGCTAACAGTTAACTCTTTTGGATCCGATCTCGTGTAATTCTACAACTTATGCGTGGCTTTACTGACTTAAAGACGTAAAGCGGAGCTGAGGGGAAGCCTCAGCGATGAAATGCAAAGTGATGCAAAGCTAGCCGAACATGGGCATAGCTTAGCATTGTTTGACTACTTTCCGTTTGGCTACTTATATGTCTCCAACCTCTGTATCGCATCCGCTATACTGCGCTATGCTCTCCCTCCTCCACACCCTCCCTTCCCTTTGCCACACCTTGCTATACTGTACCATACATGGGTATGCTATGTATGGCATAGTGCGTGTTTCTATGTTCTTACGTGTTGTCTTCCTCGCGCAGTTTAAGCTTGTCTGCTGGACAATACTCCGTTTGAGCTCGGCCTTAACAGCTCCATTGTTAAACGCTGCTGTAAGGGAATACGGCCACTCCAGGGAGAGCAGTTTTCGTGCACTCGCTTGTCTCAACGCGAAGCAGTGAGAGCACCGCACGTAGAAGGGCATACGAACCGTTTGGTGATGTCTGCCGAGATAGCGCGCGCGCCAGCGCTCGGGACCGCGCCCTTATGGTTAGCGTTCACACTTGCTGCTCGAGCGACGCAGCCCCCCCCCCTCCCTCCTCCGGCGCGCTTTTACCCACGGGTGGAACATACGACAAGCGCGGGGGGGGGGGGGGGTGTTATCGATTTGGACTTTATACCGAACATGACACCGACGGCAAAAACGCGTCGAGATTGTTCATATAATTGATACCGCAATATAAGAAGTGCATTCGAGGAGGGCAAGGGATTAGGTGGTGATGACGACGACGACAATACTTCTATTAGTGTTAGATCAACGATTGCTCTCCATTTTCAAGTGCACATTTTGTCAGGTCCGACGCACTCACCCACGACCAGCAGGTGGTGACGCCGATGCGGTAACGGTGCGCAGAGTGGCGCCTGCGCAGTGTCGCCGCTAGCGACGAGAAGGTCAGCACGCGCCGCCACTCGACGCCCACCAGAAAGGGTGAGTACTCGACGGAACGCAGAGACACGCCTACGCACGAAAAAACCAAAACATCGATGCGGTTACGGTGGTGCGCGGTGAAACAGACAACTGCGTTTTCGTCAAGGAAAACATTGCGTTTCAGTAGAGGCTTACACCACGCATATCTGAACTATACACCCTGAGAGGGGAATATTATTGCAGTATACTTAAATAGATTTCAAGGTATCCTGCACACAGTATTTCATACTTGTAAGGGAAATCCACTAGCTCAGCAAGAGAGCGGAATAATTAATAGTATTCCTGGGGTTTTACGTGCCGAAATTATCATGAGGCACGGCGTCGTGGGTGACGCCGGATTAACTTTGACCACGTGGGGTTCTTTAACACGCAATTAAATCTGAGGACACCAGTGCTTTTTCGCATTTCGCCCCCATCGAAATGCAGCCTCTGCGGCTGGGAATCGAACCCGTGCCCTTGAGCAGCACAAGAACAATCCACATGGCCGCTACAGACACAATTCCTCTCTTCAACATAAGCCAGTTGCAAGGCTGCGTACACACAAACTCACCTATGCAGGTTGGCGTGCGCGAAGTAAAATAAAGGTCAAAGTCAAGGTATATCCAAAACTCAAAAGAAAATGCAATCAAAATCATGAGGAATGCAAGTCACCATTCTTTAACTATATACCATCGAGTAAACGCAAGAACAGACGTATTTTTATCGAAACGAAGTGCATGCAACGGTGCGATGATGTGCATATCGTAACTGTCGGCGTATTCCTCCGGGATCGAGCATCGCTTGACCATACCTTGCCGAGTCGTAGCAGTACATATGTAATATTTATTACATTGTTATAAAAGCGGATAGACAACTAAGCAACCACAATCGGCGCTGCCCCGAAATGGATCATATGGGTATTTTTCTGAAGCATTTGCAAGCACTCGCGTGGCTCTGTGGTAGAATACTTGACTGCCACGCGGAATGTCTGGGTTCGATTCCGGCTCTAATCATGATTTTAACACGAAAGTGTTTTATGCCGGGGTCTACCAAGACTTCGGTGACGTATTTCCGTCACGGAAATGATAGCAAAGAATAAAGTTTCGTCAACGGGCGTCGAACCCACGATCTGTCGGTCCGCGACAACAGATGCCGAGCATGCTATCTACTGCGCCAAGGGCACACGCCCTGGCGGCCTTACAAAAACACGCCTTTCATATCTCACACTTTCCTCGCACAGAGTTCTATAATTGAGTAGCAATAACTAATTATCTTTGAGTACAGTCCTTGCACATCTGAAAATTACATAGTATATTCGCAACACACAGCTCACGCGCTCTCCTGTCAACAACACGACGCCTAGCTAAATTAACGCATTCCATGATTAGTTTTCACACGCGCGGCACTGGAATGAGCCTGTAAATTTTAAAGACGATAGTCTTTCTTGGGGAACTTAAACGTGGAAATTTTGGTCTGTCTGTCTGTCTTTCTGTTTGTCTGTCTGTCACCCGATTCAGGCACCCGGCCAAAGTTTAACCACTTGCTTACCGCCCACCCATCTTGAACTGGTACGGCTGTTCATACTTGTGAACGTTGTCGATTAAAAAGTAAATATTACGCATATCTGAGGTGCAACATCACTAGGTAATTATTAGGTGGTGTGTTCCTTTAATAGAAAATACATAGCTACATAATTCTAAAGACCCTAGTTTCTTAGGCTGCGGCTGCACTGAAAATACCGTGCTATGCGCGCCGACGAACGCCCTCTGCCACGGAGGAAGGAAACCCTCTGCACAAGCTCATGTTTCCCGATGTATTGCCAGATGGCGTCCATATCTCACGCAGCGTAGACGCAGCGCCTCCTCTATCGTCTTTACACGGCATTTGCAGCGGAGCACACAGATACGCGGCCAATTTTTTTCATACCGCAAGTTCATTGATAAGAGTACTTGATTTGTAGAGCACTCACCTATTCCGGAGCCAGGCTGTACCCGTGTGCAGAAAGCGCATGCGGTTCCGCAGGTTCCGAACACGCAAGCCAGGTAGCGCTGCGAAACGTCCATCACGCGCCACGGCTCCCTTTCCTCCGTTTCCCCGGCGCTCTCTGTATCTAGACCAAGAAACGCCCGAAATTTGTCAATTTTGCACGTGCATATATGCAGGTACACGTACAAACGCACGCACGAACGCTGCATAAAATATGAGGTGTGGTCCAACGTTACTAGACTATGTTCTAGTACATAGTCTAGTAACGTTGGTGTGGTCGACCCTCCCCCCTCCCCTTCCGGAAAAAAATATGTTCTGGCTACGCACCCGGAGACATCTGTGAAGCTATGCACATATAGGCAGACAGGTGCGTAAATGTACCATCAATTGTGTACCCACACACACAAAAAAAGCTTCTTGCAAGGGTGCACGCGCGACGCTGGCGATGCGTAGTAGTTCACGGAATGGTGACGCTACAATCAATTTAGATGTTCTTTTTCTCGTTTTTTTTTTCTGTGGTTTTTATCAGTCTATTTCATGTGGTCGAGAGTAAAACTTCAGTTGCAGTCCAGAGATCGTCCTGTGTGCATCTTTCTTCGTCCGTTTGATTTTCGCTGGTAATATGCTGGTATATGCCAGTTCTAGCCTTGATACTAACACCCCCGTTGACGCGCTATTTTTGGACTTTGAAAAAGCTTCTGATAAAGTACCCCATAACCGCCTATTCCTAAAGCTCTCTCGCCTAAACCTTCATTATCTTGTGTTTCACTAGATACGTGATTTTCTGTCTAACCGTCAGCAATTTGTCTACGCTAACGAACACTCCTCTTCTCTCACACCTGTTACATCCGGGGTTCCTCAGTAAACAGTCCTCGGACCCCTGCTCTTTCTCATATACATTAACGACCTTCCAACTAACATTTCTTCCGGGATTCGATTGTTTGCAGACGACTGCGTGCTATACCGTCCTATTAACAATAATAACCATGTTTTATCCCTACAATCTGACCTCAGTCAAATTGAAGATTGGTGCCGCAAGTGGCTCATGTCATTAAACGCATCAAAAACCTCCCTTCTCACTTTTCATCGAAAGAAGTCATACCCTGCTCGCGATTATATAATAAGTGGCTCTTTAATATCCGCTGTTAACACCTACAAGTATTTAGGAATTAATTTCACTTCTGACCTATCATGGCACACCCACATAACCAGCATAACAAATTCTGCTATTCGCGTTCTTGGTTTCCTGCAACGTAATATCCGATTAGCACCCCCCTCAGTCAAACTTCTAAGCTACTGCTCCTTAGTAAGACCGAAGCTCGAATATGCAAGTGCCCTGTGGGACCCATACCAGCAAAATCACATTACCATGCTTGAATCAGTACAGAACCGTGCCTTACGTTTCATTTTTTCGGACTATTCCTACAACTCTAGCTCATCGAAACTAAAATCCCAAGCCAACCTTCCCAGCCTTATATCACGCCGTCGAGTCGCTCGCCTTTCCCTCTTTCATAAGTTCTTTCACAAGCCACCCCCCGCCAATCTCATTGCTCCCGCACATCGCCACTCAAGCCGGATCAACCACGAAAAGACCGTATACCCCCCTCCAGCTCACACTGTCTCCCATGCCTCCTCATTCTTCAACCAGACATCAAGGGACTGGAATGACCTTCCCACCAAGGCAGTGCTTCATTCCGACCTAGCCATCTTCAAACGCATCATAGAAGAACTGTTTTTGTAGATATGCCCACCCCTCATGTAAAACCCCTTCCTTTAGGGGCCTTTGAGGTATCATAAATAAATAAATAAAATAAATTGAAGTCAAAACCAACTATAGCCCGATTTTCAGCTTTGAGCACGTGGAGTGCCTCACAAAAAACAAAACAAGACAAAAAACAATAAAATAAAATAAATAAAAGAAATACAAAAATTCACCGATGATTACAATCCTTCCTGAAAATGCCTGATACCGCCTAATGCGAATTCTGAGCGCAGCTGTTTAGGTGTTTTGATTTTGCGATAAGTTGAGGGGCGACTGTCTCGCTAGCCGGGAGACCGCGGAAGACAGCGCGTGAGCGCGTTGCACAACAGCCGCCGCAGACAGGCCTCTGTTCATGCAGCGCTTTATTTCCATATATGGCATTGGTGGACGCCGTCGCCGCATACCTTAGTGATGACGTCATCGGTGACCGCACGACGGCGCGCACTAATGTGGCGCCGCGGAACCTGTCGTCCCGCCACTGGCTTTCCCGATCCTACTCACTCTCTCCTCGCTATCACCGTCTTTCATCCTCCGCTGCACTCCGCGTTCGCTCTCTTTTGTCCTCATTCGCTCTGCCGGTTATGACGGCGCCGACGCCGCTCAACGCATGCATGTAGGAACGGGCGCCTAAGATCTGCGCTCTAAAACTTGTTTATTATGGGCGAACTTGTGCCCGGAAAGCTAGATGCAAAAGCTAAAATTCCGCTAGAGCATTCCACACACACACACACGCACGCACACACGCGCGCACACACACACACACACACACACACACACACACACACACACACACACACACACACACACACACACACACACACACACACACAAAGTGTCCCTTCAAGCCTCGCAGGTCAACCCACTTTCTCGTGCCCGTGCGCGAGATGCATGCGTTGCGCTGTCACAAGAAGCGCGAGCAGGCACGAAGCATTGCAGGCGTTAAAGGGGTACTGACACAAAATTTCGCGGCCGAGATAGCCTGCTGGATCGATTTCCGTGTACGTGCGTGTACCATCTGCAAAATATCGACAGCGAATAAAGCTTGGAATGTATTTTATACGAATTTTGAAGTTCGGGTGCGCGATCCAGCATTCTAGGCCGCACCAGTTGCATTGACACCCTCGGAGGTGACCCGAGGTGACCCCCCTACTTCCCCTACGTAACCGTTGTAGCCGGTACAAGTTATGATGACGTCGTAGCCGCCATTTCTGTTTTGACGCGCTCGCCGCTGCGCTGTTGGTGTCTCAAGGAAATCGTCGCCAACAGACGACGATGAGGAGGACGATGACAACGAGGACGATGATGGCGACGACATCGCGCAGCACGTGCGGCAAGCGTGCGAATGCGAGGAGACGACGCGAACAGCGCGGAAGTGCGTCACACTTCTGTGTGCTGACGTGATCGAGCGCTGGAGCCCTAGGTGGTGATAGTTGCACCCGTAGGCTTGTCGTTTTTGAAACCGAAACTGGTCGGTAATGAGGTGCCTGTAATTAATTATCTGTCGCGCGCTGCAGCAAACGATGTGCCGTGTTATGACTAACAGGCCCCCGGCAACACATTGCAGCAAAAAAACGCGAGGCAAAAATTTTTGTGTCAGTACCCCTTTAAAGGCCAACTCCGGCGATTTTTCGTGGTCCATGGATATCAATAAAATTCGCTGGGTACGTTCCTTTTCACGTTCCCGTTATTTATGCCACATAAGCAGATTCATTGCAAATGAATTTTATTGATTGCCCCGACTCTCCCCACCTCGCTTCCCAGAATTATTGGCAACATTGTGTGCGTGACGTCATTTTTGTTAAGCGGAAGTGACGGAACCGAGGGGCCCCTAGAGCGTCTGCTATCCGCAAGGCAACAATCGCGAGTGTTTGGCGAGCGCTTCGTTGGCTGGGCGTGTGAATTTCAGTTCCTTGTGGTAATGCGTGCGATGGGTGGCAAGTGGTGTCGCGTTGTGGGCTGCACACGATTCCCCATTGGCAGTCACGAAACACTCGCACCTAGCGATTACCCTGCGTCTCTATATTAGAGTGTTTTAGCTAGCAATGCCGGTTTGCCGCACGGAAAGTACGGTAATACGGTACCGGCTCAAGAATGCACATGCGTGAACACCACGGAAACACTTTCCGTAGCATATACAGGGTGCACCCTGACCGGGCCTATCGGTATACGGTGAGCTGCGCATCGTGTGAAATAACGTAACCTAATGGTGCAAAAGGTGGCTCATATTTGGCTTATATTAAATTCCTTCGGCCGTACCAACGCGATGTTGAACGCCGCAATTGCCAAACTTATGCACTCTTCCCATAGCAATATTAAGAAGCTTTAGAATTAGTCCGCGAACTTCTCAGCGATAGCATTTTACCCGATCACGGACCCACAAACTTGAGCTGGCTGGACAGGTGGCGCCATTTGGCGGTGGAATGCGCAACCAGGAAAGCAAAGAGCTGAACAGGTGTGTTCCACTTCATCTACAGTGTGCTAGACTTCTAGAACACTGTAACTTCATCGAAGAGGAATGGCCATTATGGTTGGCCTCCAAATGCCTTTGGAATCGCAGCTGTCATTTTCCGACAGCTCAGCTTGTGCACGTGACACGGTCAGTCACACACAAGATTTCCGACGAAGTCACCTTTCAACTGAGCGTCTGCTCTTCGCCGCTTTCGCAGCTTGCACACTACGCGCTGGCGGGACCGGCATGCCTTGCATGATTTCCGGTTTTGTCCCCACTTATACGTCACGCGAAGAC
This sequence comes from Rhipicephalus sanguineus, assembly GCF_013339695.2. Lineage (NCBI taxonomy): Eukaryota > Metazoa > Arthropoda > Arachnida > Ixodida > Ixodidae > Rhipicephalus > Rhipicephalus sanguineus. The sequence goes on along the minus strand of NC_051180.1, from coordinate 10,319,078 downwards.
AGTATGCTCGGTTGGGTTTCGGTTTCGGTGTTGCGCTTTTTTGTTTATTTAAAATTATTCTCCAATTTGCCGAGTATTTCTGCTATCGGGCCCGTGACAGGAGCGTCTCAGGAACATAAAAGCCGACGACGACGCCGCTCAACGCAGGAACGGGTGCCTAAGAGCTGCGCTCTAAAAATATATGGAACGAAAACAGTCATGTGTGGGCCAGGCCGCTAGTGAAGGACTGAAGTGGTGTACTGGACGAGCTGGGACAGCTATCCCACACGTGACAGCGCCTGTCCTGTGTCTTCTTCTCTGTGTCCAGTTTTCCACGCGCTAAGTCTCGCCACGACGCTAGTGAAGGTCCGCGGGACGCGTGTTTGACACCCCTGCTATACAGGCTATATCTGCTACAAGTATATACCGTTTCCGAAGCAGTGGAGTCCAGGTGGCCGACGGACTCGGCCGCATGGCGTGGTGCGCCAGCGGCAACGCAGCAGTCCGGGCTCGGCAGCCGCGCAGCGCAGTCCTCCAACACGTGGATGCGGCAGCACCCACGGGCTCTGGTCGCTGCTGTCGGGTAACACAGTGCCATGAATACGCAGCTAGTGATAACAAAGGCAGCACTCACTGTGCAGCAACTACACGCGCCCCTGGTGAAACATATACAGCAGGCTGCATTTGTGATGGCATCCCGCAACAAAACAACAGTAATAAAGTAGGAAAGATATCGCCAATATAACCACACAAGGCCGACACATGACGGCTTGCCAGCGCTCGTGACCATTAGTTTAGCGCATGACACTGGTCGACACTACAGAGGAACAAAACGGATCCATCAATTACGAGTTTATGAGTGTAGCTTGTTCGGCGGGTTGTTAGTGTTTTAGCAAGAGGTACAGATAAGAACATAAAAAAAATTAAAGGGACTGTCTACCGCTCGGAAAAATTCTTCGTATTATGGTGAAAATGAGAAGATCGTTCATCACATCGGCGGCAACGAGCATGCTTTTGCCCCATAAAAAACAAATTATATTTTTAATTTGATGTCGAAAATCGTGAAAAGAATGACCGCTAGCGTCACCCAACGGCGATGTGGTTCAATCTACTGGTAGGACAAGAAATCCTCGCAGGTAGACTAATTTTGCTTAAAAACAAACATGTATAACTCGAAATTGTATTTTACGCACTTGAGGCACCTTTCGGTTGCGTCAGAGAGTAAATTCTTGCTTTTTTTTTTCTCACGGTGGCGCTACTTGCGGCACCGTCTTCGATTTCGTCTGCTTCAACTCGTGCGCTATATGCCATGCGGCTCTCCGCGCTGGTCGTATGTCTCACATGTACTGCGCTGTGAAGGCGCGCATTTATTGTCTCTTTTTGATTAAACGACTTGGGTTGGATTGCGGCAGCAGTGCTAAAATAAACGCATAGACTGCAATTGCAGCAAAACAAGTGTTCTGTAATCGTATAATAAGGCTTCATTTAACCGCTAGCCCGCTGAAAACAACTGTTACATTGATTACAATAGTGTTCAACGAAAATAAAGTAATCTTACTAATATCACATGTGCTTTCGGTTTTAATTTTTACCGGCACTACAATCGTCATCGCGTCCACCAACCAGTGTTGTGGGCACGCAGATCAAAAAATTCTGTTTTAAAAATTTCTACTCACTTTCCAGAAAAACCGCTGCGAGTTTGGACACTTCAGACGGTACGCTTTCTATTGCGGTACAAAACAGAAAAGCGATGAAGGACGGTAGACAGTCCCTTTAAAGGGACCGGCAACTGATTTTTCTCGACCCATTTTTTCCGACGCGACAGAAAGCAACGTTACTAGAACAAACTCAGTTTAAAAGCTCCGCCGGAGAGGCGGTCCGCGTGGCGGTCGTGAGAACTAGTGGCGCTGCAGTCACATCTAGCTCCCGCGGCTGGCGCTTGTTGTGATTAAAGCCCCTCCATCGCGTCTACTAGCCGGCGGAAAACGGGAAAACGCGTGGAGGGGCTTTAGTTGTGATCGGCGCCGCCGATGTACGAGCGCACGTGGGTTATAGCGTCGTCTGCGCTTTGTTAGCTCGACATTTTTGCGACTGTTCTTGACCAGGCTTAGCGTCTTGTACGAAGACACGTGCATGATGCACGAAGCGTAACGAGGGCGAACAGGTTCACAATGCGGTATGCCGACTTGCTTTGCGCCGGGCTGCAAGAGCGGCTACCGCAACGACGACTCCGCTTCATGACACTTCTTCGGACCTGCAAAAGACCCTACGCCATTCAAGCTTCGCATCGCAAAGATAGCTTACTGCGAAATGCAAGGTCTGTGACGTTCATTTTGAGAGTGACGACATTGTAAAGCACTATCGTCGTGTCGTTGCGGGACAAGAAGTTTTGATCCCACGTGGAAAGTGGGAACTCGCGCACGGTGCCGTGCCGCGCTTGTTCCCAGCACTTCCACTCCACATTTCAAAGCCAAAATGTTCGGGGTTTTGGCGCAAATCCTCCCCAAAACGCGCGGCGTCCCGCGAAAGCCCAGTGCCCAGTTTGGAGGAGCCGCCAGAAATAGAACAACAAAACGAAAGGCAGGCGATTACCTATATACGCTACCGAGACTGAGAGTTGCATCACACTGACATTCGATCAGTTGTCAGCTGTCGCCATGCCTTCAAAGCAGTGGATTTTGACACGGTACACATAGAAAAGACGAGGACCAGCGCTGGTCCTCGTCTTTTTTATGTGTACCGTGTCTTTGGGAACGGAGACTTACTTGTGCAAAAGATAATTGTAGTTGACGAGCAGTTTAACTGCGTAGTGAACGGCTACAGCACGAAACGCAAACGGCTGTCGTACAGTGTAAGTGCTGCGGGCATGGAACATCTGCTCGGTGAAGTTGAAAAACTGAAGTTGAATACTGACGACTGTTCTAGCGACAGAGTACGCGCGAATAACTGCTCGGTGCTCACATCACGGTCGAGCTGTTCGAATTGTGTAAGGCACCGTAGAAGGATGCGACGTAGAAAGATGAGACACCGAAAATACAACTATCCGCTGAAAAAATTGCTCAGAGACGACATCTATTCGATGTAATCGCACACTGAGATTTCATTTACCGAGTTCTCGTAAAATTTTCCGATTTTGGGTCAGTATCCCTTTAACCGTCGCGAAAATGTGTCTTGTAAACATTGCAGAGCATTGGCGACGTTTTTCGAAAAAAAATTTTTCAATAAATTGTAGAAACACGAGTACTGTTTTTCTAGAACGTTTTTGTATCTCGAGTAAGTACGCTTTTTTGTACACTATAAAGGCTTTTACAAACGTGTTGGGTTGTTCTTGCTCTAGATAAGACGGCAGCGGCTAAAATTCTGGTGGTAGTTATAAAAATTACGCTGAAAACCTTCATTGGCTTAGAAACTCTTATGCTTGGAAGTTAAGCGCAATGTAGACAGCTCAAATATTGTCACAGGGTCGTGACGTCGACGAAGGCAGCAGTCAGTAGGTCCGAGGTGAAACTCTTTATTTGGCCGAACTTGTGGCCGAGAAACTGAAAGTCAAACTACAGCAATACACTGATAGCGGCGAACAGAGCGTCGACCGTCGATCAAGTGACAAGCGGTCAAGCGCGTCGGATTTTATACAGGCGCTATCGAACTTTCCAGCGATATCGCTGGTGGCGGCGTTATCTCTCGACAAAGCTAGAACATTCGCTTGCAGCGCGCAATCTTACCAAAATGATCTACAATCGCGAAGCTTCTCGAACACTGCTTCGCGGACAGCGTCGGGCGTTGATAACCGTCCTTGCTGATCAAACCCGAATACGTCAAAATAAAACAAGTGGGCGTGGCAATATAGACCGAACATCGATTCTTAGCCAATCAATGAACAACGCACGCGGGCCAGTGCATACAGACGACCTTATGCATATCCACCTAAGTATCCACCTAACTAGTACAATAAGAAAGTTGCCGCGCAGTTGCCGCGAGCAACTGCGCGGCGGAACGCAGCGTTATGCCGTGGCAGCAGACGACGCGCCGAAAGTGGAGCAAGACGGAACTGCAGCGCCGCTAGTTCTCGCGACCGCCGTTCGGACCACCCTCCTCCGCTGGCGGAGATACGGAGCTTTGAAACTGAGTTTGTTCTATAGTCGGGTACAACTTTAGAAAAAAGGAGAGGCCCCGCCCATATGACCGAAGCGCGGCAGCCGATTGCCTCCGCGGCAAAGAAATAGTCCCGCTTCTTCTCCTTGAGCGGAGGCACCGGCCGTCCGGCTCGTGACGTCAGTCTAGAGCGCGCGCCCATTGGTGGAAGCGCGTGTGCATCCGCCTTTGAGATGCAAATGCCGCTTTTTTCTAAAGTTGTACCCGACTATAGTAACGTTGACAGAAAGCTCACCCTTCGCAGTGTTTGCAGCTGCAGTAGTTAATCCCAAAAGCACGTAGTTATTTTACAAGCAGTATTTTTCGATCTGAAAGACTCTAAACACGGACGTAGCTTTCCTTCAGCAACGCTGAGAATTGATAGTGATGCCGCCAGCCCTTTTCGCGATTTGTGAAAGCTATCGTTGTTCTGCTTTCGCAGGAGTTCCTGTAACTATGCTTAACCACCTTTATTTAGAGCTTTTCAGCTATTTTTGGAAATAACAAGCTGTTACAATGAGATGATGTGGCATTATACACCTTCCCTGTATTTGTACCGCGTTCTGTGCGCATGGGTCCAAGGTTGCCTGTGTCATGGGTGGCTTTCTCGATGCACGAGCCAAGCCAAGTCATCGAAAACGTCACTACGCATATGCGCGGCCGCGCAGAGTAGCAGCGCGTGCCATTTCTGAGGCGTAGTGTACTTTTCTTGGCAATGAAGGAAAGGCTACGGGGGCGGAGCTACTGCACATGTGCTGCTCCGCGAAGTAGTCCGGTTCGGCGCGCGGTTTCGAATTTAGTTTTGGTTTTTAACCTTCCGTATCTCATGTGACGGCCATTTGATTATTCGAGCGGCCGTCACAGGCTTAGACAGCCATTTGTTAGTGAAATTCGTCACAAGCTCCCTCGGCGAATCCTCGGAGAAGCTGGAGGGTGACGAGCGCTCACCTGAAGACGCAGACGCCATTTTGACTGTGAGGTGCACGTAAAAGGTGCGACGTTTTTACAGGTGCAAAAACGCGAAATGACACTGCATAAAGCAAAGGCAAATATAAATATCTCCTTGGTGCGCGCTGGCTCTCTTTTCAATCAGCGTCCTGTAGAAAATAAAGTAATGTTTTTTTTTTTTCTATTCTTACACAGAAAACACGGACGCAATTGTGGGACTATAATCTTCAGCGGTAGCACACGCGTAGTTCGGCTTTCTAGCCTTCCCTTCATTGCCAAGAAAAGCTGTCCGCGAGTATAGCAAAACTATGTCGCTCCAAAATCTCAGCGACCTGGAAACTGCGTGCGCGGTTGCATGAGCACGCAATAAAAGTTGCCTCTCTCTCTCCATTTCTCACGAAAAAAAAACAGGGTTGGTTTGAGTCAATGCGACGGACAACCTTTACATTAGTGGAGTCACCTCATTTCATATTCTGGGCAGTTGTCGGTCCCTTTAAACGAAATAGACGCTATAAATATTTTCATTTTGCATTAAAGGGGCCCTGCAACACTTTTTCAGCATGGCCAGAAAACGCTGCCGATCGGTAGTCGAGACTCCCGAGAACACACGAGTCAAACATTATAGCGCAGCACGTGGCCTGGGCACGCAGTACCGGTAACTCAACCTTGTCTTGCTCTCATTTTTACCAGTGCAATTAGACTGACCTGGAATATTCTAGGTCACTCTAGTACAGTGCCGTTGTTTGCGTGTTGCAGTCGGTTTTTCTCGTCTTGATTGCTATTGGCTGGCATGATCCAGGCACACAAATAGGCGTCACTTTCAGCGGAGTCCTTTCCTTCAACATTTGCCAGATTTTTGGTACAGCCGAAGTTTGCGCACAAAGCAGACTGCAAACTCGCTTGCAGCACGCGAGAGCAACATCTATATACATAGCTTGCACCTGAAGTCACAGACATGTTCTCTGCGCTGGTTCACAAACATGGCGGTCACCGTGATTTTTTATCTCATTAGAGTGTCATTTCAGCAGAGGACACCCAGTCGTTCCCTCCCTGCGCGTTCTTTTGTGCTCTCCCCGCTTTCTTCTGTTTGCCAGCTGTGCCAAGGGGGAACACAAAGGTTTGGAGGGGGCACCGGAACTAATCTGATGTCACCGTTTCTTGCTCCGCGCGTTCGAGCAAGCCTCTCAAACAGTTGGTTCGCAAGGATGGCGGCCACGGTGACGTCAATGCAAGCTATAAATATTTTCATTTTGCATTAAAGGGGCCCTGCAACACTTTTTCAGCATGGCCAGAAAACGCTGCCGATCGGTAGTCGAGACTCCCGAGAACACATGTGGAGATAGGTTTGCGAGACGCTTACCCTACGAGGCGACCGGCAAGGGACGCGACGTTCTCCACTGCCGCAGCGAACAAGGCCGGGTTCGTCGATTCTCCGGCACGGCGCAGAAAAGGCACTCGAGGCAGGAGGTCAACAAACAACACGGGTTTATTAACCCAAGATGCAGCACAGTACGACAGTCACAGGCTTGCAGGCCGTAAGGGGAACTCCGCAAGACCGATCGAGTACGCTTGCCAGCGGCGCTAAGACTACCACACAAAGGGCAGCGGTCGAGCACACGAACGAGAAGCCGCCTGCTAGAGCAGCGCGTCAACCTCTCGTGCTAGCCTGAGAGCATCTGCCGCCACGAGCGGGGGGGGAGGTGATTCTTAAAAGGAAGAAGGAAATGAAAATGGAAATTGGGTGTGGAGTGCACGATAACTGTCTGAACTCCCGTGACCGTTTCCCAATCTTTCCTGTCCTCTTTTCTCTTCGTTGGATGGATGTGCTCCTATCACTTTTCTCTCTATTTTCCCACTATTCTTTTATTCCCTCCTTACCCCCACCCCTACAAGGCACTGCGCCGTGTCGCCTATAGGCAGACAGAAATTAGGTGCCTTTTTCCTTTCCTGAATAACCACTGAAGAAAAACTGTCTCTCAAGTGAGGACACCTCAACCGATACACTCACGGGGGATTAGGGATTAAAGGGACAGTGAGAGTGAAAAGAGTATGGTAAAAGAAGAAAAAGAAAGGTATGAGTGGAAAAAGAAGAAAAAAAAACAGTGAGGGGGTGGGGGGGGGGGGCAGGAGAACGGGCGTCCGAGTCACCGTGGTGAGCGGCTAGAAAATTCGTTCGACTAGGCCGGCATCCTCGAGAAAAGCGAGTAGGGCCGCAAGAGCTGATCGGCGACGGTGCACGTGGCCGGTGGGATGGAGCAAGTCCTGTAGGGTCGCACACGGCAGTCCGACGAGGCGGTACTTCATGACGAGCCGCTTCCGCGCAGTGTTGAGAGAAGGACAGTCAAACAATAGGTGGCACAGGGTTTCGATCGCGCCGCAATCGGTGCAGTTCGGTGCAGCGGCGCCGCGAAGACGATGCCTGCGTTCCGCGGGCCACACAGAACCGGTCCTCAGGGCAAGAAGAAGCGCGCGCTCGCGGCGAGTGAAACCAGTGGCTGGGATGGGAGGAGGGGGGTGTCCGGAGGCGACCCGTGCGTCAGGATGCTCGCGCACTAGCTCCCGGCGAAGGTTGTTGCGTGCCGAGTCGAACGAGCTGGCGTAATCCGTCAGCGAAGTCTCGGCGGAGTGTGCTCGTTTTGCGAGTTCGTCTGCAGCCTCGTTGCCCGCGATGCCGACGTGTGAAGGGAGCCACTGAAGGACCACATCACAGCCTCGTTCCTGGAGGGCCAGCAGGCTGAGAGCGGCACGCTGAGCAAGAAGGGGGCCTCGTTCCTCCCTCGCGAGCTGGCGGAGGGCAGGTTTCGAGTCGCAGAAGATTGCTGCGCTCGTGACGGCCGGCGAATTGCGCAGGAGGTCTGCAGCCAGCTGGAGCCCGACTAGCTCAGCTGTTGTTGAGGATGCACAGTATCGCAAGCGGCACTGTCGTTCCGAGCTGAGCTGAGGGGCTATGCAGGCGGCCGCGGCTGAGCGATCCTGCAGGACGGACCCATCGGTGAACACCCGCGTCCTCCCGGCCAGGTCCTCATACATCCGCGCCGCGGCCTCTTGAGCAATGGCACTGATGGGGGTGTGGCGTTTGGATCGAATTCCCGGCAGGTGCAAGATCACTCGAAGGGGCACTCGACGGTGAGGGGGTGGCCAGCGCGAAAGGCGTGCGGGGTCGTCAGCCACAACACCGTCGTACACGTCGATAAGTTGGCCGACACGTGAGTTTGGCACAGCACGTAACCGCGAGAGGAGGGGACCTGCATCAGGCGCTCGGTGGAGACGCTGCAAGTGGCACAATGCGCGCAGGTCCGCCGTGAGCGACGCAGGCCACGCACGAGCCTCCGCGAGGGTCTCGGCCACACGAGAGCCACGAGGCATTCCGTGACACATGCGGATGACTCGGCGGTGGTCCTGGTCGATCAGTCGCCACTGTGGCGCCTGGAGTTTGCAGATCGGCAGTGCGTAGTGGATGGCAGACAGAGCCATCGCCTCGTAGATGGTGCAGGCGAAGGCAGCGGGGCAGCCGTTGCCGCCTGCGAGTAGTTGGCGCACGGCCGATTCCACGCGACGCGTCGTCTGTCGTACACGTCGCACCGCCGGGAACCATCGGAGGCGATTGTCTATCGTCAGGCCGAGGTAGCGGACGTTGCTACTCCAAACTATTGGTGCACCATCCAGCTGAAGGCACGGAAGACGTCGTCGGGCTTCAGCACGAGGGTGGACGACGAGGGCCTCGGTTTTCGGCGCCGAGATCGTGAGGCCGATGTTTCTCACGAAGGCGGCCACACATTGGAGGGCCTCTTGCATGCAAGCGCGCACCACCGAGCACTTTCGGGTCGGTCCACGCACATACAATGCGACGTCATCAGCGTACACCACTGCGCGAACAGGGAACACAGCCGTTTCTGGTAGGCACTTGACGAGCGGCGCGAGTACCAGATTAAACAAAAACGGGCTGAGGACGCTGCCCTGTGGGACGCCACAGCTGACAGATCGCGGCGCACTTGTCGCCCCGCCCACGCGCACAGTAAACGTTCGGTCAGTGAGGAAGGCCTGAACGTAGTTCAAGAGTTTGCCCTCAACACCTAGCGCGCGCACAGCACTGAGGATAGACGAGTGGGGGAGCGAGTCGAACGCCGACTTTATGTCAAGGAGGAGTAGGATGGCCATTTCTCCATCGTGAAGGGCCTGCTCGAGGGTGCTCACGACTGCAGCAATGCAGTCGATGGTCGCGCGATGTGGCCGGAATCCACACTGCTCTGGTGGGAAAGCGTTGCGCACCTCCGCGATCCACTGTAGCCGGTAAAGAGCCATCTCCTCCATAGTTTTGCCCGCCACAGAAGTGAGAGAGATGGGCCTGTATGACGTCACCGATCGCGCCGGTTTGCCTTGTTTGAGGACAGGGATCACAGTCGCGGAACGCCATTCTTCCGGGAGGACAGCACTGGAGAAAACTCTGTTGAATGCATCCAACAAGAGTGGGCGCTGGGAGGCATCCAGGTTTCTCAACAGCTGATGAGTGATTTTGTCCGCTCCAGGGGCGCTGCGCTTGCGCTTTCTGAGGAGAACCCGTTCCAGTTCGTAGAGGGAGAAGTCCTCTTTGCAGAGAGAGCGAATGTCAGCTGAGGTGATGGGATCCACGGGAGGGAGCGGGTGTGCGGCGTTTGTCGTGACACCGCCAGCGCTCCCCGCTCTAGGAGGGGAAGGAGGCGAGAAAGAGGCGGCAAGCAGTTCAGCAAGCTCCCTTTCAGTGATGCCCTGCGCAACGGCTATGGCGAGCACTGGGTAGCGCGACACTTTCGGGTTTATCAGGACGCGCATGATGTGCCAGCCGCGGCGACGTCCTCGTGGATTACTCAGAGAGGAACAGACGCCCGTCCAGCTGCGGTCGCGTAGCCGCTGGGCGTGCCGCCGGCACACAGCGTCGAGTCGGTTGTACTCTGTCCATGCGCCGGGGACCGAGGAGCGCAGCGCCCGCCGCTGTGCTCGTTGGCGCACTGCGCGGAGGTTGAGCAGCTTGATGTCAGGGCAGGGCGTGCCGGCGGGAACAACACAGCGCGTTGTGGCACGCTCAGCACAGTCCGCGATGCGCGAAAAGAAATCATCACTGCTCTGCACGCTCGCGCACAGGTCACGGAAAAGTGGCCACCGTACAACACTGTATTCACGAACAGCACCACGGCTGGGGTGGCACGGGAGGAGTGTGATCGGGTAGTGATCAGAACCGGCAGTGTCAGAGTGGCGTTTCCACTCGTAGGAGCAGCGTTCTGACACCAGCGCCAGGTCAATCACTGTCGAGGCCGCACTGCGACGGATGAAGGTGGGTTCCCCGGAGTTTAGTACGAGGAGTCCCACCGAACTGATCGCGTCGCATAGGTCCCTACCGCGCGCATCCGTGGTACGGCAACCCCAGCTGACGTGTCGGGCGCATCTTAGCTCGTAGGAGAGGAGGATGTCACCAGCGGCCCAATGGGAAATGGCGCTGCGTTGTGACGTAGGCCCGCGCAGCGCGCCAGCGTAGCGTGCCCGGACATGCCAGCGCGGGACGGAGCCGACGCTTGGCTCGCCCAGACAAAGAGGCGCCCTGGCCGCCATCTTGGCGATTGCCGGTGCCTATGTGCGCCCGGGCTACGCGGCCGGCACGCGCGCGGCAGCTGGGGAACGAGGCGCCAGGCCGGGGGACGCTCTCGATCCCCACATTCCCCCCTCCTAAAGACCGAGGCCAGCCTGTGAAAGAGGCTGTCCGAGGCCAAGTGGCAAGGTCAGCTCAGCCGCAAGGGGGCTGGCCAACGGGGCAAAGTCCAACAGGGGGGGTGTCGTCTTCCTGAAGGTACAAGTCCAAAAGTCGGCCATGGCCACACAAAAGTTCCACCGAAAGTTTCACCACCAGGGGAGAGCCCACCGCCGGGAAGAAGGTCCACAGCCCAGGAGGAACGGGGGCAAGACTGCACAAGGGCGGGCAGCCAGCCCGCTTGAAGTTCGCCGGACTGGAGAGGTTGGCAGCCGGGAACGTACGAGGCGTGGCTGCCAGTTGCGTGCGGCAGCCAACCGCCGAAAGTCGCTGGGGCGGGGGGCCACACAGGAACAGCAGGCAGCCAGGAAACGGGAGCCGGAGCGACCACGCTCGGGACTGGGCCGAAGCTTCGGTGGGCGGACTAGCCGCCGAGGGCGGCTGCCGAAGCTGCCAGGTGGGTTAGGCAGGGTGGAGGTGACTGCAGGGCAGAAGGTGGGTACCAGGTCACAGCTGGAGGGACCAGAGAACAGCAGGCCACAGGCTCAGCGACAGGCTGGGCGGCCCAGTAGAGCCAGGCGCAGGGAGACGACAGGGCGACGCAGGAGTGGACAGCAATGTCCCCGGCATAGCCGGCTTGCCAAAAAGGGTGCCTGCCTGACGGTGCTGCCCAACAAAGGGGGCGCTTGCCAGGTTATGGCTTGGACAACACGTCAGAGGGTATTTTCGGCCAAGAGGGCCTTCTACCACTTCCCGACGTGTGCCGCCGCACCTTAGCGGTTATTCTCCATTCACTGTCATGGTATGGAATAAAGTCCAGCTACCTGTCAGTGGGAGAAAGGTTGCTTAAGTGCGTTTCCGCAGATTGTACCGATGGCGTGGCTTGGAGCCAGCCTTCTCACGGTTTTCCTGCGGTTGTGTGACCGCTTCCCCCTCCCAAATCGCTGCTGCGGGCAGCGAAAGGGTTTGGGGGCGGCTGCATGAGCCCGGAGGACTTGCCCGCACGAGACTTCACGCCTTGCCACACGGGGAGTGAAGAGCGTCACGTTTAATGCCTGGCCGGGTAGCAGAGCGGCACAACTTTTAGAAAGTCTGACGGCCCCTCGCATGTCCGGCCAACCGCGAGTCGTGGAAATAGCCGAGGGTGACTTTCCTTAGACTGCGGGGTACCCCCACCTTAAAAGACTCCTGGGGAGCTTCCTCTGGTGGGATGTGGAGCGCAGGAGAACTCCGCCGGCGACAAACAGATGCGAATCCAACGTGCCCGCAGCAATACCAGACTGCGTAAACGGCACACGGCGCCGACAGCAATACCAGACTGTCAATACGCGCCCGCTCCTAGGGAGCACGGCTCTTGGAGCCCAAAACGGATCGCATTGCTGTGCCTTTGGTATCTCTTCTCTGCTTAACAGGATACCGGCTGACGTGACGTGCTCACCCGAGGCGATCGACTCGAACAGTCACTTCGCCGTCGGGATTCGCGCCTTTCGACCCATTGGAGCCAGAGGCCCCGGAGTCTACTCGATGCGATTGCTCTCGGGAGAGGCGGACACAAGTGTCACACCGAAACGGGGGCACGCGACAAGGCGTGAGCCACGACGTTTAAACTCCCTTTCCGGTAGCGCACAACGAAGTTGTACCGCTGCAAAGTCAACGCCCAGCGCGCGAGGCGGCCCGAGGGCTCGCGCAAGCGCTTAAGCCAGACTAGCGCCATGGGGTTCGTTTCCTCCACCAATGACACTCCATCGACATAGCAGACAAGCTTCCGGCGAGCGAAATCTCGAGTGGCGTCCCGAACTTAAAAGGCAGCTGTAGCCACTACGAGGGTTGCAAGCGGTTGTAGGGCGCCGAAAGGGACGACCCCGTAGCCACCGCTTGGGAAGTCATTCACGATACCCGTGCGCGCGAGAAAGACGCGACCGAGAATCACGGGCAGCGAAAGACCAGGGAGATGCACAAAGCGCTGTCGGCGCGCGCGATTCTCCCAGCGCACAACCAACCGCGAAGCACCGCACGAAACAGCGGTGCTGCTCACGAGATGAAGGCAATGTTTTGCCTGGAGCTGTGCCGCAATTGTGTGCAGCGGCTCCGAGGCAGGCGCCGCCGTTCGAGGGTCGCGCGCCTGTTCTCCGCCATGCACGCTAGACCTAAAGGGGCCAATAAACGGCACGGAGAAGAGTAGGGTTTCCGCACCGACAGATGCATGATGCCTCATGCGACAGGCAAACGAATCGACAACGGAGCACGGCGGCTCACATTTGCCGAAAGCGTCGCCAAGGCGCACATGAGGAAAATGATCGTCGGAAAACGCGGCGACGGTGTCGCCTATGCGAGCTGGCTGGCGGACGACATTGTCAACCCTTTACGCTCGTGACAACGATGGGCCAGCGAGCGTGTGAATGCCAGCACCATGTGGCCTAGGAAGGGACGCTCCGGTGCGGCGGTTTGGTCACTCAGCTGCGCTGCTAACAAAGGAAGGCCAGCGAGCGGAGACGACGCATTGGAGGGGCCCGAAAGCACGTACTCCGCGTGTGTCTCGAACGGCTGAGAAAACCCGAAACTGGCTAGGCTAGGACTGTAGTCCACATTCGAGCGGTCATCACCAAAGGAGGCCCCAAGACGGGATCTCTCCCGATGGCCGAAAGCCGAGGGCCGCTAAGGCGAGCTTACCTCGTGCTGCCGGCGTCGTCCGCATCGAACGAGATCAAGTCCGTCGCCAGGGGATCGAGCAGGAACGAGCGCCTCGAGGGGGACTGCGGACTGCTCTGATGCCATGCGCAAACCAAGTTGGGCGCCAGTTATGTGGAGATAGGTTTGCGAGACGCTTACCCTACGAGGCGACCGCCAAGGGACGCGACGTTCTCCACTGCCGCAGCGAATAAAGACGCTACGGCCGGGTTCGTCGATTCTCCGGCACGGCGCAGAAAAGGCACTCGAGGCAGGAGGTCAACAAACAACACGGGTTTATTAACCCAAGATGCAGCACAGTACGACAGTCACAGGCTTGCAGGCCGTAAGGGGAACTCCGCAAGACCGATCGAGTACGCTTGCCAGCGGCGCTAAGACTACCACACAAAGGGCAGCGGTCGAGCACACGAACGAGAAGCCGCCTGCTAGAGCAGCGCGTCAACCTCTCGTGGAGCATCTGCCGCCACGAGCGAATCGTCGGGCGCATCTTAGCAGGCTAGTGAAAGAAACCCACGTGACCGGTATGGCAAATTGAGGCGCCATCTGTTGACTGGGATCAGAGTTAAAATCTGCGTTCCGTCTCTTTCCTCCCAACTCTCTTCAACCCCCTCTCTGGCGGGATCAACTCCCTTTCCTGCAGGAGGCGCGCTTTCCGCCGCCTTGCTGGCGCCGCCGACTTTGAAATCCGTTAGAAAGTTTCGTGTCTGGCGTTGGTAAGGCGTGCGTTAGCCGTCGTCGCTCGTCCGTTTCATGGTGCTCGCTCGCTGTATGCTTGTGCGACGCGATGTTTTACGACTCGCGCTGTTCGTGCATAGTGCTTTGTTGCTTGAATACTTCCAGAACAAGTCCCGGAATATATGTGCCGGCCCCCAAAAGAACGACAGGTGAGCGTGCCCTTTGACAGACAGACAACAAACTTTGAGTCGCGGTTTTCATTGTGTCAATTTGAATTCACGTCCATACCGAGTAGCTGTTCTCTGCAGTGGGGCTACAGTTACTGTTTTCAAAAATGACTGATTTGAAAAGGGCAGGATGCTGCGTTTAAATCGTTATACGAACAAGCAGCGGACATGAAGCCCATGCAATGTAACTATAGTTACAGGTTTACAACTCTCACAGAACCGCGTGCTTGAGTGTGTGCTTTGCATTTGTCTCCGGTTAATTACTCCCCATCGCCTATAACCACGTTTGTGAGACATTAGGTAGATGTATGAAAACTTATGCTCCTCTGAGACGAACAAAGGAGTTCACTTTTGCATGAATCGACGGCGCTCTTTATCTGATTGAAACTTGCCCTTTTCTTTAGGGTGTATTTCGGAACGCAACACAGCTGATCGGTGCGCCCAGGGAAAAGCTGAAGAATTGCAGAATCGGCGCACTTCAAGAAGAGATGCCATGAATCATCCGATATCAGCCGTTCATTTTCTCCGCGTTTATCATCACTAGTTATATGAAAATGAACGTTTTTGGAAATGTAGTCAATAAAATGCGGCCAATATTAGTTGTGTTATATGTGGAGTTCATTTTGACATCTTTGAAATGGTCGTTACATTATTATTCTACTTTTAGGTATTTCGACTGCTTTCATTGTTTTTGCATTTCAGGAATGTTCAATTTTGTTAGTTATGATAATTTTGTGATATATGCGCGATATCGTGCGCATATATCAGAAGCTGTTCTGCACTTTTGTCAGTATAAATATTGTGTTTTTGAATATGTGCCCTAGTGTTATGTTCTGTTTTTTTTTTTCCAATGTTCTTTAAATTCTTAACATTGCCGAGAACTTTCGTGTTGTTTAGTGATCATGAACACGTGTATGTTAATATCCTGAGCCTGTATCGCACCACATTTGATAGAATGTTGATTTTCGGAAACGAGGAGAATAAAAAGAGACCAAAGATATTTTGTGTTGTGAGTGCAATTCATTCTTTTGCGTTCTGGCACATGCTGCACGACTGCAGTGTTTGCAGAATGCCTGATTGCAAATTGCGCACATTCAAACGCGCAACGAACGCGCGGCGCAGTACGCGCAGCAGATGCAAAAAAAAAAAAAAAAAGCGCCCGGCGCGCTGCACGGCGCAGCACGCGGAGGAGCGGCGAGGGGGTCATAAAAGAAAGAGAGCGGGAGCCCGCGCACGCAAACAAAACAAAAAGAGAAAAACCCGGCGCGCGCGAGGGTGCTAGGAGAGGAGGCGCGGCTGGTGTTAGTGTTGCCATGACGACGCATACCGTGTGCGCCGCCATTCTGCCGTTCGAGTCTCTGAATCCCAGCCGCCAGGATATTAACTGAAGGGACGTTTGGCGCTGCCAGCGCTGACGTCATGAATTAAGGCATCCTATGGGAGGTATACGGAGTAACCTCCCCCATCTTAGCTCGTAGGAGAGGAGGATGTCACCAGCGGCCCAATGGGAAATGGCGCTGCGTTGTGACGTAGGCCCGCGCAGCGCGCCAGCGTAGCGTGCCCGGACTGCCCGGACCACTGGTCAGTGGCCCGGACATGCCAGCGCGGGACGGAGCCGACGCTTGGCTCGCCCAGACAAAGAGGCGCCCTGGCCGCCATCTTGGCGATTGCCGGTGCCTATGTGCGCCCGGGCTACGCGGCCGGCACGCGCGCGGCAGCTGGGGAACGAGGCGCCAGGCCGGGGGACGCTCTCGATCCCCACACACACAAGTCAAACATTATAGCGCAGCACGTGGCCTGGGATTTACAATAAATTCGCAAAGTCAGCTAAAAAGCGCTTCCTCTTCACTCGACAAAAAATGATGCTTACGGCGTCACAGGCAGGTTCCACGCCATTGGCTAAATCAAACATGGCGCGCTCGGTAGTTACTGCGGCCGCCGCAAGAATTGCCGCCCCTCGCCCGCGCGCGCGCGCGCGATCGCACTGAAAGTACGCCACGCGTTCGAAGAAAAAAATAAAAAGTGCTCTAGTTCACGAGGCACGCATGACGTACCTTCTTCCCCCGTGCCATCTCTCCCTGCTTAGCTTCCAGCGCTTTCGTCGGAGCGAGAGAAGAGAGAAAGCAATTACAGCGTGCGACAAATCTAACTCCGCTCGTACTGGACGAATTCTAAACATTTTTGCGGTGTTCGATTCGTGAGGCAATAAGTTCCTTTAGTGAAGCCTGAGTGAAGCCATTCCATGAGTAAAAGTGTTGCCGCGCCCCTTTAAGAGACAAATGGAGTGAAGTCAACAAACATATGAGACTTGGATGCCTGGCTCTGATACCGAGCTTCCGCACCCAGGACGTGCGGCTGTAAGCGTCGACTTCTACAACGGCGATTATTGTAGTTCACTGCACTGTTGTTTTCGTCTTTCTTTCTCGAACCTGTTCACTGTAACCATCTAAACACAAAAGAAAGTGAATAAGCATTTAAGCAACAATAACGATGGTCAAGAAAGAGCACTTACAGCTGGATAAATTAGTACTGATCTATTCTAGAAAAAAAAGTGCGCCATGAGTTACAAGGACGTAACGAAATCGTATGAGAATGCAGGAAAAGGAGCAATTGTCCCGTACTCACGTCTCGTAGAAGATAAAACGTAACTATACGACGTAACATGCTTTCTCGAAAATGTGACTTTTTTTTTCTAAAGAGCTACGTTTACTAAGTCAGAGAAAAACAGCTGTTTGCTGCTGACAATATTGCTGGCATATATATATGTATATATATATATATATATATATATATATATATATATATATATATATATCATATATATATATATATATATATATATATATATATATATATATATATATATATATTATATATATATATATATATATATATATATATATATATGAAGGAAAGAAGTGTTAATTTCAAGGGCTCGTTTTCTTTGTTATATATATGTGTGTGTGTGTGTGTGTGTGTTTGTGTGTGTGTGTGTGTGTGTGTGTGTGTGTGTGTGTGTGTGTGTGTGTGTGTGTGTGTGTGTGTGTGCGTGTGTGTGTGTGTGTGTGTTTGTGTGTGTGTGTGTGTTGCGGCTAAAATCTATACATAGCTCACTATATTATGCAGAAGTAAAATTTGGACTTGGCTATCATAGATGGGAACATTTCATTTGGGCTTGAATTGACTACGCAAACGTAGTCTAAATAGCAGCGAATGAACAATATAGGAATATTTTGTGACAAGATTAACGCCATCTTGTGCTTGTTTCGTCGGTGCGGTCCTTTGTTTCGTGGGTGTAATAGCGATGACTAGACTTGCAGAGCGCGCGGTACTTCCTGGAAACAGGCGCACTGTCCTGGACTGTCGGCTGCGTTTTCTTGTTCCTGGCCCCGTCTATTGAAGGCCTCCAAAAAATGCTTCAACTTTTCTGCTTCTTTTTGGCTTCTTAGCTGGTTTTGTGCCGAGCCGTTTAGAATGAGTACTTCTTCTTCAAGGTGCCCAATAATTTTATTTGCGTTGTCTTCCATTTCATATATACCACCTTGGATTGAAAGGAGCCTATCACACTGTAGCGCAAAACTCGAAAAGAAACGCTAACAGACAGGCAGGAGTAGGGAAGTTGGCATCTTACTGTTTCCATACGAGCATAGGCGTGCGCAGGGTTCCCCATCAGGGGGGGGGGGGCAAATGTTCATCGCAGCGCCCCCCACCCTACTAAGTCAATGTATGGGGCAGATTTCGCCCCCCCCCCTCTTACGTGACTAGAAGGGTCAATGTAAGGGGGATATTTTGCGCCCCCCCCCTCTTACGTGATTAGGGGGGCGGCCGCACCCCCTGCCCCCCTGTGCGCACGCCTATGCATACGAGTTTTGCTCTACAATAACGTGTCCTTCAGTAAGTACCAACTCTCCCAACAGAAAGCAATTTTGGAGCGAAAGCACGATAGCAAAACAACTAGGTCACAAATATGAAACAGATTGGATGTGACCACGTTGGTTGTTTTGGTCACGATTATTGACGCAGCGCAGGTTTTAATGGATCTGACTCAGTTTGATTCGAACAGGTGCATGATTTAACTCATTTTCGATTCAAAACTGGTTTTTTGAGTCCCCGCTACAACCAGTAATTGCCCCATTGTGATTGGACACGTTTTAAATGCGAAAGACACTTAGGCGTGCTTTACGTTCCCGCGAAATTTAGCCCAGTATCTGTTTCTGTATTTGGCTTTTTTATAAAAAGAAGAAAGAAGAAAAAAAATCACAGCATATCCACAGAGTGAATGATGATGAGTGGGCGAAGCTGCGGAGGTTCATCGGTAAACCGTGAATCTTCCGTGAATTCTGCTCAGTACATCATCACCGACGTGAGATCGGGCGCGTTTATACTAAAGGTTCGATGAGTTATGACGACTTGCAGCTCACTTTAATTTTACATGTACGCTGTGAATTTTCATTGTTTAGAAAAGCATTGCTTTAGAAAAATCTGGCGTCTTTCGTTAAGCAGCTGGCGTCTTTTCGTTTTGCTTTAGAATCATCTGGCGTTCTTTCGTTCTGCTTTTACAAAACATCTGGCGTCTTTCGTTGGTTTATTTCATCAATCAACGGCGTTTTGAACAAAATTTTTATTGTTTAATCACGCACAGGAGAAATCTCACCAGGCACTACCTTGGAGGTAAACAATGGCTGCTAATGGGAATGAGAGACAGAAGAAGTCGGCTTTTAGCTAACACTTACACTTCTACTTCTACTAACGTTTCCTACTGGAACATGCCAATGGCTGCTAATGGGGAATGAGAGACAGAAGAATTCGGCTTTTAGTTAACGCGCACGCTGCGAATTTTTTATTGTTCAACAACGCACAGGAAAAATCTCCCACCGGCACCACCTTGGAGGTCAAAGCGTAAGACTTGTTACGGACTACGACTACTACTACTACTACTACGACGACGACGACGACTACGAGGGACGAACGGGTGCCGCCTTAAGGAGCTTCGCCCCTAAAAAATTACGGGGGGGGGGGGGGCACGGGCCCGGTGTGCCACCCCCTTGCTATGCCACTGGGCTGGGTACCTGTCTGTTGACGTCGCGTATCTGCTTCTCCGCTTCGCAAAAGACATATCATCCTCATTGGCCAATAGCCGACATAAATCGAGAGCGGCATTCAGATCAGATGCGCTTCTCGCCACGGGCTGCCGCCACTTGCCGGCACCGCACTCTCGCGCATGCGAATCACAGCGGGAGAGCGATCGCGTTTCATGACGCGTGCGGACGTAACTTCTTTCCCCCGTGCCATCCCTCCCTGTGTAGCTTCGTCGAAACGAGAAAAGAGAGAAAGTGCTGAGAGCGTGCGCCAAAACCCCGTAACTCCGCTCGTTCTTGATGGATTCGAGAAATTTTTGCGGCAATCGATTCGGGAGGCAGTAAACTCCGATACTGAGGTCATTAGATCATTACTTGAAAAAGTGGTTCATGACACCCTTTCATGGGCGTGCGCACATGGGGGGGGGGGCCCCTATTCACCTATGAGGGGGGCGCAATGTCAGCCCCACTCATTGACCTAATAGGGAGGGTGGGCGCTGCGACTCGGGGCGGGGGGGGGGGGGGGAGGGGCGCAATGTCAGCGCCATACATTGACATAATTGGGAGGGGGCGCCGCGACGATCCCTTCGCCCCCCCCCCCCCCCCCCCGTAGGGGAACCCTGCGCACGCCTATGCCCCCTTTAATGGAACGGAAATCACGTACTTGGAAAGCTTGACGAAGCAGATGCAGCGAGGCGCCGTGGAAGCCGTAGTCGCTGCCTGGGGGGACCCGCGCAGCAGCTGGAACAAGACGAGCAAGAAGGCCTGCAGGTGTACGTGAGCGCGCAGGCAGATCATCATGAGTACGCGCTTTGATTGTTTGTTTGTTTGTTTTGCCTTCTGTTCTATGGCACGTACCCACTCTGGGGGATGGGCCAAGAATATGTAGTTGAAGCTTAAAATCTTATTCGAAGAATGTAAAATGGTTAAAAAAAAATTAAGAGTAGAAATGGTAATAATAAATAAGACATCAAATTAATACTTCAAAAATTATGCTATTGCGCTCGTATTTCAGACAGCCGTATTAACCTGATCAGAGCAATTTGGTGAGATTAGATATATTGAACCGCATTTTATTAAAGAGCGTTTTTGAAGGAAGATTAAAATGGTACACGTTTAGTGGTTTGCATGAAATGAAAGAACGCGCTTTGAGCGAACCTGTCTTCTTCTCCTTCTTCGTTGGTTGGTTGATTGGTTCCTTAGGGGAATAGCTCAACCCACTACGGCCACGAAGCGTGCGGCAGTAGAATTTGTGAAAAAATAAAATAAAAGGAATATGCGAAAAATTCATAGTGAAGCAAAAATGTTAAGGTAATTTTAATTTTTTTCTTTTCTTTTTAATAGAACGTTAATTAAACGAGTGTTAAATAATAAAATAAATAAATAAGCAATTACAGAAATTTAAGTAAGAGAATGAAATTATATATTTCTACTTATAATATTAACATGGCAGTCTCTTTGTTTCTTTAATGTAAATGAATATGGCATCATATATGCCCCTGTTGCATTGCCCTAGTGCCGACGACCCCAGGGAGAATATCGCCGATGTGGCTCAAGGCCAAGTTTTTGAAAAGGTGGCCTTTAAGAAATCTTTCCCTTATGTTTTGGTATCTGCGACATTCTGTGAAGTAGTGCTCTATTGTTTCTGCTTGATTACAATAATTACAGTTAGGGGAAGGAACGAAACCAGGCCTGTGCTTCGTTCGCTGTGCGTTCCCTTCGTTTCTCTTTGTCGTCTATGAAAATATATGCACAAATAGAGAGTATGCCGAGATTGCAGCGGCAGCATGAAAGAAAAATATAATGCACATGCGAATAAAATATTGAGGAAAAGCAATGAGTGAACGTGTAAACAGCCTTCCAAAAGCAGATAGAACCCGATCACAGGAAAACTCGGGCCGAGACTCTAGCTCTTAGAACTGCTGTCTTAGTTAAAGAAACTAAATTTCTCTGGGCGAACCATCTTGTCCTATCGAGGCTCCAAGCAGCGCAAGGCCAAGCGGCGCCTATTCTGAGTGCAGAACGGTGAGAGATAATTAACTTTATTGAGTCCAGTGGTATGGGGACCAGGTCCCCGCCTAAACGGCGGCCCTTGAAGTGCGTACCACCACAACTTCAAAACCTGACTTTGCTCCTTTCTGACGAAGGCTGGTCCAGCAGCTGAAAGCGTTAATACGTTATTCCAAAAAGTTCGTCGTCCTTTTTCTGCCAGCACGCACATATATATCGCTCGGCAAAAGGGGTGTAACTATTAAAATTTCAGTACAGTCGAAGGCCCACAACCTAAAAAAATGTCCGTCATTAGATAGCATGGCGGGGGCCCGTAGCCGCTGGATTTTGTACTATCCTCGCTTTCATCGATCTGTCCGCCGGCCGCCCCCAAGAAGAGTACAATGGAACGCAAGAGCTTGGGGTCCCCTCTCAAGCGACTTGCCGGGGACCCACAGACCAGTTGGGTCCCCAAGCTCTTGCGTCATTTTGTGCTCTTCCCGCTCTCTTCTGTACGCCGGCAGCCCCCAAGGAGAGCTCAAAAGAACGCGCTCGAGAGCTTGGGGGCCCTGCCACCAAAACTCTCTATTGACTTTCGAAGTCTTCTTTGGACCTGCCTCCAGTCGATACCCGTCGTCCTCGTGCACGTTGTTGCGAAAGTCGGGGTCGAGCGGTATGCCGACTTGTCGGCGTAGGTCGTGCCGGGTCCAAGGCGAAGGGGACGCTCGGAGCTATACGTGAGAAAGGAAAACTTTGGACGCGTTGCATCGCTGCGGACAAGGGCGGGCTCTCTTTGTAGATGCTGCGTCGGTGGCCATGTGCTGCAGACGACGACGCTTACACAGTACGCATCCTATTCTTATTCCCATATATATATATATATATATATATATATATATATATATATATATATATATATATATATATATAGGCGTGCGCAGGGTTCCCCATAAGGGGGGCGAAGGTTCATCAGAGACGTAGACAGCACAAGCGCTAACTTCAAACCACGTTTATTTTGGAACACGCAACAATATATACATCACTAATCACAACGATCTCAACTATCGGCTCATGATACGACAACTCTTTAGACTAACAAGAAAAAACCATTCGTACTACTGCGCAGAATACCACATGCGTCGGACAGCGAACACCCCCCCCCCAAAAAAAAAAAAACAACAACAAATGATCCACTCATTTAGAAAAACAAAAATTTTTCATACACTCTTTTCCATTCCACGCGCGACATCAGGTACTGACGCGATATTAGGACGCTATACTAAGGAATGATAGTTCCCGGTGTACAGACGGCTGGCTTACGCACGAGGTGCCTTGCCTCTGGATGATGCAAACCTCAGTTATCTCACGAGTTAATTGTACCTTGTGACGGAATAGAACGGTCCGAGGTTAGTTCAAACTGCGGATCGCAACCACACTGACGGCAATGTAAGGCCAAATTTGACGACGGAGCACATTTTAAGGAGCTGTGGTGCTCGCTGTGGTGTTCGAACATGTCAGTGCTCTCGTAATGACCGTTTTAGTGCAGAAGCTGGCTTTCTACGTGAGCTTTGCCATAAGTCTTCCTCACTTTTGATGTCTGTGTGCCTCGCGATGCTCCTGATTTGTGCGGGCGATGTAGAAACGAACCCAGTTAGGCCCTAAGATCGACGACACTCGCACTGCTTAAAGAGTGTCATGCTGAAACCACAGCGTCATTGACAGATATCAGTAAGCAAATTACCGACATCAATGCACGCGTGTCATCTATTGAACAAAGTTTGACCAATGTCGGGACTACAGTGTACTAGAAGGGGAAGTGTGCCGTGCGCGGCGCGTTACAATGGAGGTGAGGGGGCCCTCGCAGCGATGAAGCAGTTTTGGTACAGCTTGGGGACGCTAGGGGCGCTGCGAGCCAGAGGAGCGTGTGTGTTAGCACGTGTTGCATTGCCAGTTTGTGCTGTTTACGCGTGTCCAGTACCCCGTCGCCCGTACTTCTTGCCACATTGTGCTGTAGTTGAGTGAAGAAGTGGCGGTGGTGTTTGCGCTTGTCTACGGGAATGAAAAAAAAAAAAAAATGACAGGGAGACGGCGGGACAAGCGAGACAGCTTCTGTTTTGTGCCAAATTGTAACAGCGGCTATCGCTCGTGTAAGGAGGCGCGCTCCTTGTTTCGGGTGCCGCTTGAAGCTGATCGCCGGGAAGAATGGTCACGGAAGATCAAGAGAGGTGATCGAGTCCTCGACGAGAGCAGCGTTGTTTGTGAGGGACACTTCGAGACAAGGTTCATACAGCGAACGTTTCAGACGACAATCAACGGTAAGATCATTGAGATCCCCCGAGATAGACCACTCTTATAAAGGATGCCATTCCAACTATTTTCCCGGATGCTCCCAAGTATTTTTCAATGTCGCTGCCGAAAAAACGGAAGGATCGCAACCTCAGCGATCAGGTTCTCCCCAAACCGAAGCGAAGACGAGAGAGTAACACGTTGTCAGAAGTTGCGTCTAACGACGTTGACCGAGACTGTTCAGTCGATAATATTCCTGAACAGGAATGTCAAAGACGGTCGAACGATGTTGGCCGAGACAGTGCAATTGAAGAGTCATTTACCGTTTTCTTCAGTTCAAAGAAAATGAACGCAGAAAGCATGCAAGACTTTGCCATGTTCCTCCCAAGTGTTGACCTGCCAAAGCCAGGGTGTGACACACATCACAAAGAGCTGACACTAAGTATAGCGAAATTTTATGTACTTCTTCGTTTTCGATTCTATGCTAAGTCATTGAACAAGGAGCGCAGCTCTAAGAGACAACAGGCGAAACACCTGAAGCTGAGGCGATGTAATTGAGCAGCTTTCTTGACAGGTGGGGTTAGTAGTAATTGATAATTTCTGGGTTTCTACGTGGGAAACCACGATATTATTCTTTCGATAAGTTTGTGTCTCGTGAAGATATTTTTGTTTAATCGAAAGGAGCAGCTGGGCTGAAAAAATTTTTGAATCAGAAATAAAGTTCAGAATTATGTTTGTCTGTCGGTGTCTTTCCTTGCGCGCGACCAGTCGCAAAAATAGAAGCAACACGCAGATGCATTCGCTTGAAGCTTCCCAGCTGTTTAGCATGCAAAGCAATGTAAAAGATATAAAACATGCATGACCGAACACAGTCATATGCATTAAATAGAGATGTTTAAGCTCTATGAGTTAATGCATTAAAATTCATCCAACACTTGAAGGTTTGTCACTACTTGATAGTATTCCTGAAAAAAAAGAAAAAGACAGGCTCGACTGACGAGAACGACAGCACTGAATTGTGATCGGGTGCTTTTTGTACACGCTCGTTTTAGCGATAAAACTGCTGCTGCCTGTGTGGAAGGGCTAGATTTCCTGATGAGGTGGCGTTGCAGTGGTTATTAATCGCATAAACAGCCGCACTTGCGCGGCGACAACTCGGAACGATACAAAAATCAGCCACGCAAACCACTCGCAGAGGTATCACCGCGGCGAGCGTAGCGCTCCTGTGGCCAGTAGCCCCCTCTGGTGGCGCGCGGAGCGGTCATCGCAAGAAGGACCCTCTTTCCGGCGCCGCACGACACACTTCCCCTTCTAGTACACTGTAGTCGGGACTGAAGAACGGCTTTGACGCCGTATAACGGAAAATGTTCAGGAATGTAAGGTAAACATACGTAAAACAAACAATGAACTGATAGACGCAGTAGAAGACATGAATAACCGTATGCGAAGGAACAATTTGATTATCAAATGCCTCCCTGAAACTGAGCACGAGGGATATGCGGAATCTGAAAGAATTGCTAAGGAATTTTTAGACACTCATCTTGGCATTCAGGCGCATGACGTAGAAAAGAGCTCACCGCCTCGGCCAGCGTCATCTTGGTAAACATCGACCGCCGATTATTGTTAAATTTTTAAACTTCAAATCCAAAACAGAAATTCTAAACAATGCATCCAAGTTAAAATACCTCAAATCACCAAAAGTCTGGTTAGACGAGGATTTCTCCCTTAAAGTACTGCATGAAAGGAAAAATCACAGCATATCCACGGAGTGAATGATAGTGGGCGAAGCTGCGGAGGTTCATCGGTAAACCGTGAATCTTCCGTGAATTCTGCTCAGTACATCATCACCGACGTGAGATCGGGCGCGTTTATACTAAAGGTTCGATGAGTTATGACGACTTGCAGCTCACTTTAATTTTACATGTACGCTGTGAATTTTCATTGTTTAGAAAAGCATTGCTTTAGAAAAATCTGGCGTCTTTCGTTAAGCAGCTGGCGTCTTTTCGTTTTGCTTTAGAATCATCTGGCGTTCTTTCGTTCTGCTTTTACAAAACATCTGGCGTCTTTCGTTGGTTTATTTCATCAATCAACGGCGTTTTGAACAAAATTTTTATTGTTTAATCACGCACAGGAGAAATCTCACCAGGCACTACCTTGGAGGTAAACAATGGCTGCTAATGGGAATGAGAGACAGAAGAAGTCGGCTTTTAGCTAACACTTACACTTCTACTTCTACTAACGTTTCCTACTGGAACATGCCAATGGCTGCTAATGGGGAATGAGAGACAGAAGAATTCGGCTTTTAGTTAACGCGCACGCTGCGAATTTTTTATTGTTCAACAACGCACAGGAAAAATCTCCCACCGGCACCACCTTGGAGGTCAAAGCGTTAGACATGTTACGCACTACGACTACTACTACGACTACGAGGGACGAACGGGTGCCGCCTTAAGGAGCTTCGCCCCTAAAAGCTGTGCGATTTCGCCAAGGAGCACCGCAGAGAAAATGAGCGGTTTACTGTGCGGTACAACGAACTACACATGAAAAGCGGTATTTATCGCTACGATTCAGCCTCAGAGAGTGTCATTCGTGTCGATGCACGACCAAAGCGGACCTCGAAGAGACACCACGGAAAACGAGGGAAGAAAGCTGCCACACCAGGTCCAATTTGCTTGCTCCTGGCGAATTTTCGCCGTATATTTCATAAACTTGATATCTTAAAAACAATCATGCACACGTGTTCAACCGATATTCTCATTGGAACTGAAACTTGGCTTTCGGTCGACATCGCCGATAGCGAGTTGATGTTCCCTCCAAATCTCGTGCTTTTTCGGCGAGACAGGGTCGGATCTAGAGGATCGAGGAGGAGTTCTCATAGCAGTAAAACAGCAATTTCAGCCGTCACTCGTAGAAAATGAATCACCCCTGGAATTAATCTGGATATCTGTTCGTTTTTGCCATATGTTCATTGCATCATATTGGTGTCTGTTACCGGCCGCCAGATAGTCGATATGACTTCATTGATGTTTTCAGTGATGCTACTGAACAGGTCATGCAGAAGTTTCCTCGATGTTTTTTAATCATATGCGGTGACTTTAACTACCCAGGCATAGACTGGAAGACGTTATCAATTACTGCTCAGAGTAATCGCGCGGAGCACCTACGTTTCCTTCAGTGCCTTCACTATCATCACCACCTCACTCAAGTAGTGCATGAACCCACTCGCGGTAATCATACATTAGACCTCACCTTGACTAACAATCCGGACTTGGCACGTGCTCATATCTTGGAAGAGATAAGTGATCACAGAGCCATACATTGTTCGATCACTGCACCAGGCTTTGACAAAAGAAAAATAACAAAAGAAATACTTAACTATATATATATGCGCAGACAGACACAGAAAAAATGAATCGCATGTTACAACAATTTTTAGTTGAATTTCTGCTAAGCTTCACAAACCGTACTACCAATGAGAACTGGTGCATATTTCGCGATCACCTTAAACAAATAGAAAATTCATGTGTGCCCAGACTCGCAATGAACTCACGTGTAAGTGATCCGTGGTTCACTCGTGATGTAAAGACATGCATTAACAGGAAGAAAACGGCGTATCGAAAAGCAAGTCAATCAGATAGGCCAGATGACTGGCAAAAATATAAAGAAATATTGAAACAAACAGAAAAAACAATTATTGAAGCAAAAAATAAATATTTCAACTGCACTCTACCAAATCTGTTAGAACAGATCCAAAAAGGTTTTGGAATGTATTCACGAAAATGTAGTTAATCCCAAACAAGGTCGGTTGGTGCCATCTATGTTAGGTGCTGACGGCAACGTGCTAACAGTAGATGAGTGTGCCGAGCAATTTAATAAGCACTTTGCCGGAGTCTACACAGATGAAGATCCTAATAATATATAGTTCCTTGATGCTTCCACAACCAGCCATTCCGTTTAGCTTTCCATCAATCATTATAACCTCTAATGGTGTAAAACGCGCTATTGACCGCTTGCCGTTCAAAACCAGCCCAGGCCCGGATGGCATCAGCGCTAAACTTTTAAAATTAACCAGTCACATCTCAGCAATTGTACTTTCTTTATTATTTCAACAGTCACTTGACTCTGGATGCGTACCAGAAGACTGGAAAATAGTGCATGTTCTACCCATACCTAAGAGTTGTGATAACACTGTCTTCAATAACTACCGTTCTATATCACTGACCTCAATTAGTTGCAAACTGCTAGAACACATAATCTACACGCACATAATGGCGCATCTCAATCGAAATAATTTGCTCATAAACAATCAGCATGGTTTCTGTCCGAAACTCTCATGACACACAGCTTTATGAGTTGGTAACTGACATTCACACCTCACTGCACTTGTCCCATTTTGTTGACGGAATTTTTATTGACTTTTCAAAGGCCTTCGACCGCGTATCTCATAAACAACTAACACTAAAAATACGTAATCTCCAACTTGACTGTGAAACAACACGATGGCTTGAGGAATTTCTAAAAAATCGTTCTCAGGTGGTTAAATTAAATGATTATATATCCAGACCAACACTTGTCATGCCTGGTGTTCCTCAAGGTACAGTAATAGGTCTGCTTTTATTTTTAATATATATTAATGGCATAGCATCAGATATTAATTCAACAATTCACCTTTTCGCAGACAATTGCGTTATATACAGAGAAATAGCTGGTCGTAACGACGTCATAGCTCTACAATCTGACCTTCATAAGCTAACACAATGGTGCAGCAGATGGCAGATGCAAATTAATCTAGAAAAGACTTAACATTTGACGTTCAATTCTGTCTTGAAGTCACAATGCAATCCTTATGTACTAAACGATAAAATTATAGACTCAGTTACAACGGTTAAATACCTCGGCATCCTTATCAATTCAAGGTTAACATGGACTGACCACAAAGAACACATTACTTGTAAAGCGCAGAAGAAACTTGGCTTTCTGAAGCGACGTTTATATCAAGCCGACAGGGACACCAGGCTTCAAGCATACAGTTTTCTTGTGAGCCCTTCACTGGAACATGCGTCAATTATTTGGCATCCCCACCAGATCACCCTTACTAATTTACTGGAAGCCGTCCAGAATAAAGCAGCTTGATTCATCTTATCATACTCACGATTCCAAAGCATTTCATCTTTAAAAGGAGAGCTGAATATGCCGCCGCTTGCTGTGCGCAGGCAATTTTCCAGATTATCCTTTTTCCATACCCTGTATCACTCTAACGCATCATTTGCCCGAACGTATATTTTACCACCACCTCATACTTCTAGTCGCACCGATCATGCTTTCAACCCATCTTCGCCCGTACGGAAAAATTAAAAAATTCAACTTTATCGATAAAGGAATGGAATGAATTACCTTCCAGGATTGCCACAATAACTCAGTCTTCTTTGTTTAGTTCAGCATTGCTAACCTATTTGCAACCCTGTGACTTTCATTAATAATTATGCTTTATCTGATGTTTACTCTTGTTGTATTGCTTGCCTTGTTACTATGTTCTACGAATTTCTGTACTACAGCATTGTATTAACCTGCAATTATTCATTCTCTGTAAAAACTGTGTGCTGTTTATGTTTCCCCCCCTATGCAATGCCCCTAGTGGGCCCTCAGGGTACTTGAATAAATAAAAAAAAAAAATAATTTTGTTTCTGCTCATTTGAGCTAGACGTTATCCCAAGTTTATGTAGCTGAAGCAAGCCTGACTTCATTTACCGCAAATTGCATAGAATGAGAAGAAAACGTATAAGTACCTAACAATACACCACATCAGCCAAACATTGCACATTTAATAAAATAAAGCTGAGAGGGTTGCATACTGTGCAAAACTTCAGTTCAATGAAGTAGTCAATCAGTTCTAAGAATTGAAAGCAATGAGAAAATTTTTGTTACTTTTGGGGAAAAAAATTCGGCAGATCCCACGTACTATGGGAATCGATGTTACGCGAAGCATGCGCGTGATGGTGACTGGCGTAATTTTTCACATTGACCGAAACGTTACGGAATGACGCTAGACAAATGTGGAATTAGTATGCGCACACTCATATGTTGAAGAGTATATGTATTACATAACCAGTTGTTTACTGTTGCGCAATGATGCTAACATGAGTGTTACCAACACCAGACGCGGTAAGCTGATATGTAGTGCTTATAATCTTCAATACTGGATAGCGCGAATCCCAACAGGACAAAGAAGGAACAGAGATGCACAGGACAGGCGTTACTCGCAACTAAGCTTCATTCAGGAAAGTTTCCCTAGATATACACACAGCCGAGTGGCACGCGCAGGCGCACTGCACGTACTTTACAGTCACAGTTACAGTTGTTATGCTTATACTTGTCCTTTATGATGGACACGCACGCACGTTCCACGAACCCATGTGTATGTGTAGAAGGGGTTCTTGACAGTTCTTGAACAAGGTCATCATCACCGTAATCAGTGAGCACCAGCAGCTGGACCGGACTTGTTAATCGGATCCGTTTGTGATCGCGGCTACGATGGGTCTAAGTGTAGTGAAGTGCGAGGTATAGCACAGCTGGTGGAAATCCTGGGTGCCGCTTACGATGAAATGATCTATGATGCCTCCTCTCCTGGATGTGGCAGCGAGGTTTCTTGATGCCCTGTCCACATTTAAGCCGTCTTTCATGCAGTATAAAGACCAGGCGTTGTTGGGTCTTGATAAATTAATGTTGAAGTCACTGGTAACGATGAGAGGCCTGGTTCTCTCGGCAGGTTTATTGTAAGAAGCATTGACCCCGGTTTTTGCGTAATCGACGTGGCCCACGTTGCGGACCACGTAAACGAGTGCATGGTAGTTGAGCATCTTCCAGGAGTATTATGTCTTCAGCTTCCTCACTTTGCTTGCGTCCGGCGCGGTGGTGTAGCGGTTACGGTGCTCGGCTGCTGACCCGAAGGTCGTGGGTTCGATCCCGGCCGCGGCGGTCCCATTTCGATGAAGGCAAAATGCTAGATGCCCGTGTACTGTGCGATCCCGGTGCACGTTAAAGAATACCAGATGGTCAAAATTTTCGGAGCCCTTTGCTACAGCGTCTCTCATAATCATATCGTGGTTTTGGGACACAAAACCCCAGCAATTATTAATATTATCACTTTCCTTGCGTATCAATGTGTGTTCGCGGTTACTGTGTTGGTTGAGACTTTGTATCACCTGTGGCACATACCCGCATAACATGAACTCTGGTATGCGGGTACGTGCCGCACATGACTGAGAGAAAGGGTTTCGTGACTTACGCGACAGGTATTTTGTGTTATTCATGTCATGACCAGTGAATGGTGTTCGTCATACACTTATCCCCTGCTGCGCCAATTTTGGTATATTACAGGTTACGGAGACGGCCAGGAGAGCGCCCAGACGTAGGCGGCTAGATAGATAGATAGATACGTAGATAGAAAGGCCCAAAGTGCCTGAGGTTCGCTAAGAAATGCTTCGCATTTAAAAAGGTAAGCATTACATTTCAGCTCCATGTGCCAATATAGATCGCAATGAACTTTTGGTATGTAACAAAAAGCAGGTATAACCTTAATGTTGCAGCTGAACACCATGTTGAATAGAGTACTTCAGCCATCTTTCACCAACACATAGCCAATGTATACACCAGTTTCAGCATGCTTCGAACTTATCATGCAGGACACCAGTCAGTGCCCACTGCGTGGAGGGAACAGGTAAATAAAGTCACTCTAAAGTTTTACCAGATGAAACAAAATTTATTTCTGCACGGCACCTCAACAAACATTATTTTACAATTTTTATAAACAAGTAGGGAAAAAATGCAGCCACGGGACAACCTCTGTATGTACACAATCTTCATTTGTGTCACATAATGCCAGGCAAAAAATTGCACATTTACCCTCCCACACTAACTGTTACATACTATACGGTCCCAGACAAAGACGAATGCCAGACACCAAACCTAGTTTTTAGAGCATCACAATCCACAATCCATGCACGGAACGTATTGGGAATGTCTGGACATGTAATGCCGAGCCAAGCTGAAACTCACTTGCACACTTTCTGTCTCACATAATTTCTTCATGCCAGACATTCAAACCAGCGCAGCAAACATGCGAGAAACCATGTAGTATGATGATATCCACACTTAGATGAGCTCAATGGCACTTATAACTGATGATGCAATCACACATAGCAGCATTCAGTGTAAACAAGTTAGCCAAACAAATCAAGCAAGTGTGGAGGAAAAAATTTTAGCACATTTTCTTTTTCCCAGAAGTAGCTAAGTGCTGCTAGTGCCTAGTACTAACCCGTCCATTTAATTAATAACACTGCTTTTAGACTACATTCTTTCACTGCTGCGATGAATGGCCTTGACCAAAGCATGGCCTTAGCATCTTAACAAAGCAGCCCTCTATCATTTGTGGGAAAGACTTACAAAAAACATTTTATCGCAATATAGAAAATGGCATGCATGCCTGTATAGCAGGCCTCTCTTTACACTCACAAGTCTCACCTCCTACAGCTGAGGTGGCAAGTACATATAATCACAATAAGAATGGGTAAAAAGTTTCTCAACAGGAAAAACATGAAATGTATAACAGAAGCAGCTTCAGTGCTGCCTCCAACATAGAAAATGTCCCGTGATTACTAGTTTTAATGCTCTAAAGACCCTGCCCGATGACTGCAACACCACTGTGAGCAAAGCATGATAGCCCCCAGGTATGTCTGAGATAGTGAGGCTGGAATGTCCGATGAGAAAGAAGCCATGATGCTGTTGCTGCCGCCGCCACTGTGAGACGTGTTGATGAGATGCATGGGTGGTGAGAGTCGTGCCGGAGGATTGGCTAGGTTGCACTGAGCGCATGTTGGCACACACACCACACCCACAGGGTCCCCACGGCTTGGTTGCCGCACATGCACAGAGCAACGATGTCAGGCGGCCCGCCTTAGTAGAACTTCTTGGCCGCAGCCTCCTTGCTGCTCCTGCAAAATTGAAAGTACAGAACTCGCGTTACGCCTTCTGCACGGACAATATGCAGACATCTTTTGAGCTTTAATGGAGTGGCTCCTACATTTTACCACTAAAACAAAATGGTTGCAGCTCGAAAGCTTTTAAACTCTGTTTCCATTAATACTACGGCAGAACCCTGCTTATACATTTCTCACTTATACAGTGGCACTTTTTCCAGATTTTTAGTGCATGTTTGCCCTGTACGTTTCCAGGCTACATTGTTTTTTCTTCCCCCCCCGTAGTCGCTCGAATGTATCAGAGGAGTTCTAACGTATACAGGGTGAAACAAGTGATGTTACTTTGTTATTACTGTAAACAGATGTTGCGTTAGTAAAACTGGTTATAAACGCACAGTTTATGGGCCTATATTCTTATGAAGCAAACTTTGGGAAGCTACAGGGCTTAGAGTTGTCTACCTTTCTAAATAAAAGTCTTAAAACAGCATCACAGCCGACATGTACACCTGGTAATTGGTGGTAGGGATGGGCAAATAGTAAATTCGAGGTTCGAAAGGAACAGTGATTTGGTCGAATAATTTCGAATCTAATAGCTCGAATAGTATGTATCACATATTATAAAGAAAAATCAGCATTTTTGTCATGACTCAACGAAGTTGCACAATATCTTTAAGAATTGGATCTAGGCCTGTGTGAATATCACTTTTTTGGTTTAAGTGGAAGTGGAAGCCACCTTGAGCAGTAGCAAGATTTGAATAGCAGTAGGGTGCAAGTTATAGAGTTACACCAAGTAACGTTTTAAAACTTACTATAAATAGCATATATAAGCCTGTATGGCAGGCTTTTCAACTTGAAAAATAACTGAGGTGAAGGTAAGTATTTAACCTTGAAGTGTGGCTTCACGGTTGTGTGAATTTCCCCTGGATTGGTAATTCCACGGCATAGCAATCCCGCGTTGCAATGAAAGCCCATTTACAGGGGGATAACATGCAATCAAATATACGTATATGCGTTCATTTCAAATACTTCGAAATTTCAAATAATTTACATGTATATACAAATTCGAATGCTGTAATATTCGTTCGAATATTCAAAGTGCTCAAATATTTGCCCATCCCTAATTAAAGGATATGACAAATCTTGGACCATGGCCTCAAGAACCTTCAGGGCACTAGCTACACAAGCAAGCCATGCTGGTTCTCAGCAATCAGTTTTCATTCATCAGCATTCATCATTTTCAGTGAACAATTATATGTGGTAGCTATGTGGTAGAATACTCGACGACTACGCAGAGGGCCCGGGTTCAAATCCCATTCGATCCTGGGTATCTTCTTCTCATTTTATTTTTTCATGTCTACCGGTTACGCTCCACTGATGGCGACGCCAATCAACACAGGAATGGGCGCTTAAGAGCTGCACTGTAAAACAGTAGGTCACAATGAACTATTACAACATCTGTCAAACTCTAACACATGCTTCTATTCATGGGTTCAAAACAGCGCGTAAAGTAAGAGGACACGGAAAGAAACAGACAGGACCAGCGCCTGGTCCTGTCTGTTTCTTTCCGTGTCCTCGTACTTTACGCGCTGTTTCGAACCCATGAAGCCTTACCAACAAGCTCAAGCCCATACCCTTTTAATGCTTCTATTGTTGAAAAAGCTTGCGAAAAAGTTTCTTGCGTGACGCAATCCAATATGAAACAAAAATCAAAACTACACTCGTAGTGCAGTCAGAGCAGGCATGGCCAGCATCATCGCCATCATAATGTGGCGATTCCCATGGATGGCAAGCTTGCACAGTATAACAACGGTACTGACGAGTGCACCGCCAAACAATAAGTTAATTTACTTGTTTAAACGAGTACTGACACAAAAATTTTCAGTTGTTTTTGTTTGTCAAATGAAAAGCCATGTCCTCAAGAGCCCAGAAAATGTACTGGTAAGTGTGAGCACGGCCTGCAAATTTAATTACGTGTTATTAAAAGTTAGTTTCGGTTTCTACCGTACCCTGACATCATGACAAGACACAAGCTTCTCTTCATGTGCTCGTGCAAAATATGACGTTTCCACGACCGCACTGCTCTGCGTCTCTGTTGGTGATGCACAAGTGGCCATTTTGCCTGTTTTGGTACCTGAAGTCAACACAACTAGCCATACTGGTGCGTGAAGTTCCGTGAATTGATACTGTAGCCCGACGTCATGGTAGTGTCAATGTCAGTAGGTGTGCCATGCAATAATTGACTTCATATTCAAAATGAAATATCAGCATTTACTAAGCTTCACGCTTGGTCAGAGCTTTCTCTGTATACAGGAGATATGTATGGCAGAGTAGAATCAGCTTAGAAATCGGTGTCGGTGCCCTTTTAAGAAAGTGCCAATGACTCACACCCCATGTTCTTGGAGTTTGCAAGAATTGTACACATCGCAGGACGGAGTAGGTGACATAGGTTACCATCCTGTCCGTGTTTGTAGAGCATTTTGATCAACTGCAGGACATCAAATGCCTTATTCAGCATAAACAGAACAACACGCTATATCATGTCCTTCATAGCAATAAAGTGCTGCTAAAGAATGGTGATGGCAGTCATTAAATGAACAAAAGTTCAAACTGTGAAGATAAAATTAGCGGATTTTGTCTTTAACTTACTGTCACAATCGAAAATACAAAGTTTGCATTGCTATAAAATAGAATTTGTGCAATTTATACATAGTTAAGGTACTCCAATGTCATTTTCAACTCAATTTTGTACTTCGAGCATATAAAATGTGTAGGTGTTTGATTCAAGGTCATGTTTTAGTATTTGCTTGCATATAACCGGCACCCTCAACAACGATTTGCGGAAAGTTTTATAGAAATGTTCCTCGCGTACTGCCACGATGCTAGCTTCCTTGCATAGCTGTGAAGCTCTGCTGTGAAACCACTTTTGCAGACCAGAATTCTGGGTTTTCGTTTTGACTTTAGCTCCAAAATTTTTTAAGCTTTTGCGCAAGTTATAAGTGAGAGAATGCTATCTGGTCAAATATGCATAACGAGTCGGTGGCACAATTTATTGTTTTTTCTGCCCCTTGCATAATTTGACTAACTGGACAACTAAACTGAGCCAATTTTGTCAATCTCTTTAATTTAAAGGGGTCATGAACCACTTTTCCAAGTAATGATCTAATGACCTCAGTATTGGAGTTTACTGCCTCGTGAATCAATTGTTGCAAAAATTTCTCGAATCCGTCAAGAACGAGCGGAGTTACGGGGGTTTGGCGCACGCTCTCAGCGCTTTCTCTCTTTTCTCGTCCCAACGAGCGCACTGGAAGCTACACAGGGAGGGATGGCACGGGGGGAAGAAGTTACGTCAGCGCACATTGTGAAACGCGATCGCTCTCCCGCTGTGATTCGCATGCATGAGTGTGGCTACCGTGTAAAGTTAACAGACTGAGGAGTGCGGCGCGGGCAAATGGCGGCACCCGGTGGCAAGAAGTGCACCTGATCTGAACGCTGCTCTCGATTTATGTCGGCTATCGGCCAATGAGGATGCTATGTCTTTTGCGACGCGGAGAAGCAGATACGCGACGTCAACCGGCAGATGCCCCGCCCACTGAAGAGAGTGAGACCGGCCTATGTTTGAAAAGAGGGCGCCTGAGAAAACAGCAACTTTGCGTTCCGCTTGCAGCCTTTACGCGGCACGCACGACTGCAATATTTGACTGAGCAGTTCATAGCAGTGTCAGCTGTCCGCAGGATGTGTTTTTTCAACAAGCCAAAGGGGTGCTTTATGACCACTTTAAGGGTTGAACTAACGGAAGTCACCTGTGTAAACAGTTCGGTGAGCCAATACTCAGCCCTTGCTTGTAAAAAAAATTGTATGCACTTGTACTAAATTCATCTCACAGGACATCCAAGCATTGTCACAAATACAGCGAAAGAAAAATGCCACCGACACCAACCATTGCACTGAAATGCCTCAGAGGTTACCTGTTAGCTTGAGAGATTGTGTTCATTCATATGAGCTTGGGAGTCCTGTTTTTCCTGCGCGAGTCCTGTTTTTCCTCGTCTTTGTCTTTGTGTTTTTAGCGCAGCTTTTAGTCGTCATAATGATCTTAACCAACTAGCCCGACTTGGTGCTCTACTTCAGCTTTGGAAGTCACAAGTAGAACTGCCTTTCAAGAACACCTTGTATTACAAACATTCCAAATGGATTTTAAGAAAGAGAAATCGGGAACAATCCCTTGCCCTGCAATTTGGCTGCAAAGTAGCAAGGAACACCTTGGCTTATAAACAATTCGTTACACTTATAGGTCCCCCATACCCGCCTAAAATGGACCGATTGGGTTGGCCACCAATTCTTTTATCCTGTTATAACCCTTTGCAGTGATAAACTTCCCCCCATTATACTACCAGTCTGGTCCGAGACTCTTGAGCTAGTTTCAGGTGCCGCTATGAAAATGCTCACATGTGCAGATGGATCGGAAGATATATATTTTACCTCCTTTCTTGTCTATCCCAGTTCTTCAGTGGTAATTCAAAATGGTGCAGCACCTTTCAAAGCATTTTCCAGGATGAAGCCCTGGGTTTTTCAGACTTTTCTGCCTTTTGCTTTGCTGTCTTCGTGACCACTGTCGTCACAGCACTCATCTTGGTGAGGTTACTTCATCGGATGGAGGAACAAAATTTTTTATTTTCTTCTTCACGAAAGCAGTCATCACTTTTGACATCGCCATCCCATAGAATGGTTGGTTGGTTTGTGTGGTTTAACATCCCGAAGTGACTCAGGCATTGACAGCCACCCATAGAAAGTGTGCGGCGAGAAAACGCTGCCATGCTCCAACAGAGAGAAAAAAAAAACAAAACCGACCAATGATATCTTTTCTGTTCCTTTTTTTTATTGGTGTCGCCCCCTACAGAGAATGTGGTAAGATAACCACAATAAAAGCTTGTGCTGCTATCCAAAAGGTGGACTAAACAAGTCACTTCATGACGGCGGGTGCCTCACGACAGTGGAACACAGAGGGTTAAGAATTTACATCTCATGAATCAAAGGTACACACAGCGGAGATGACTTACTTGTACATAAGGTATCCCAAGGTGACGCACAGTTGCAGTGTTGAGAAAATCAGGAAGTAGGTCGGGCTCAAGCAAGTCGTAGCACAGCCAGTCACGGGCAGCTTCTGCAGAAAACAGTGAATTTGTTCAAAGGATCTCAGGAAAAAGTTTGTTAAAGTGAAAGTTCACTGAACTGAAACAACTATGTTGCAGCTTATTACAACACGCTAAAGCAAAAATCAGCTGTTCATCAAATAAAATTTCTACCCATTTGTTGCCATGCTCCTCATTTGAATCTGAATTCATGCCTATTGAGCATCTCGTGGAGAATGCAGTGATCTTTTTGCTGCACTTG
Organism: Rhipicephalus sanguineus; assembly: GCF_013339695.2. Taxonomy (NCBI): domain Eukaryota; kingdom Metazoa; phylum Arthropoda; class Arachnida; order Ixodida; family Ixodidae; genus Rhipicephalus; species Rhipicephalus sanguineus. The sequence goes on along the minus strand of NC_051180.1, from coordinate 10,280,995 downwards.
TACACTTAGGATTGGGGCCCACTGTTCATCAAGTGGTAAAAGTGCAACTGTCAATGTAAGATTGTGGCCTCCGTGATTGGCTCCTGAGAAGTGCCGTTGGCTGGGCTGATCGCGGAGATAGCGAAATGCACTGTTGGGCAAGTGCATACATACTAGTCATAAACTTTTGTGCACAGAGCATGACACACACACAAAAAAAGAGACAGGACCTTGTTCTGTCTCCTTTGTTGTATCACTCTGTTCTGTTGGTGCTAGAACATACTATGAACGTGGCAGCAAGCAGGTAAGTTGTTCAAATAAGATATACATTAAAGCTTTCTTCATGCACCGTTTACACCTAAGAAATTTGGGCCCAACTTAGTGAGAGGTGGATACATGAGAATGCAAGGAAAGAGATATGGATGAGGTATGGAAATGCGATGTTATTTTCTGAAGCCCTAGTAAGAAAGGGAGCTCAACGTCTGTGGATATTTTCATGAAGAGGTTGCATTGTAGTATCTTTCTCACCTGTTGGGCAAATGAGTCGGCCTTGAAGGCAGCCAGCTTCTCCTGCACCTGGTGCAAGAGCTGCACGTGCTCTGTCGACAGGGCAGCCTGTGCTGCCCCACCTCCTGCTCCACCCTGCTGTTGCACACTGAGCAGTGTGCCGGTCTTCTGTTGCACTTCTGCCGCTAGGGTCCTGCAAATTGCCGGTCACACCATGTATTCCTCGGTCTGCGCGTACTATTATTGCAATAGCAATTATATGAACAGTCTCGACGGGTTTTTGCTGTCGCCGTTGCCATCATGTCCCGTATAAAGTTTAAATTGATAAGATCCCCCGTGCACCATATGTTCTACCGCGGGTAAAAGCGCGCGAGCGGAGGCAACGAACATGGCTGAAGCAGAGATCAAAATAGACGGCCCATTTCAGTCACTCGGAGGGCGCATGTGATAACATTACCCCGCTTGGGAGGCCTGCCGTCGAAGCAGATGGGAAACGCCCTGCCCGTCTTGAATGAGCACAAAAAGAAGTGGGAGGAGGGGGGGGGTGTCGCTCGAGCAGCAACTTTGAACATTGATTCTAAGGGTGCCGGAGCGCGCGCTATCTCAGGAGCCATCAGATGGCGGCTCATATACCTCTTCTACGTGCTGCGCTCTCAACGCGAAGTGACTGTGCGGAAAGAGCATCTCTCCCTGGAGTGGCCGTATTTTCTTACACGAGCGTTTTGTAGTTACGCAAGCAAGATTGGATACAGAAGAGTTAGCTGCCAGCCCCACTTCGGATAACACTACAATTTGTTGCTATCGCATTCACTGCTTCGCCATTGCAGTGAAACTGACTTTTTTCAAAGACCACACAAGGTCCCAAACAGATATTTTATGATATGCATGATGAACTGGTCACTGTCAATGTCATGCACTTACTTCTGCGGTGCAGTTTACATTCAGCTAGTCAAAGAACGCATAGGCCTTGTTCATTGAGAGCGCTGCCCCATAGAGATCTGCTTTCGGAGGCAATCTTGCTTTTGAGCTATGAGTGAAACTGAAATCTAGCAGAATGTAACAGGCATTTTGCTGGATCTCGCTCGATAACATGCAGGCAAGGGGACGGGCTATGGGCAGAATGCAGCTACCAGTATGTCTTAAAGGGGCCCAGCAACACTTTTTCAGCATGGTTAGAAAACGCTGCCGATCGGTAGTCGAGCTTCTTGAGAACACGCGAGCCAAACATTATAGCGCAGCACGCGACCTGGGATTTGCAATAAATTCTCAAAGTCAGTTAAAAAGCGCTTCCCCTTCTCACGACAAAAAAGCGCCAGGCCTGCGCGGAAAGCGCAGCACAGTGACAGCGAAAGCTGGAAGAGTGGCATTTCTAAAGCCCGTTATAAACTCTCTTGGGGTTACTAATACCATTACACTAGCAACGTACCCACAACACCACAAATCATAATTTTTGTGAAGTTGGGAAGCACTCACCACGACATTACTCGTCATTCTGAGGAGAAGCGAGGTACCATCTGTAAGCCATTATGTGCAGTTTCTTGATGCAACGGCTGATGACGATGAAGAATTATGACTGAGCCTTTTGCAATGGGTTGAAAGCTTTAAATGACCCACTAGTTACGTAATTCGCGTTGTGTGATGCCCGGTCGTTATTTCACTCTCTCACCACGCTTTATAACATACGCTAATGTGAGAAAGAGATAGAGAGAGGGTATTAACTTTGTTGAGACCCTGAGGAAATGAATCATGGGAGCCTTATGGGCTTCCTTGGCAACCAATAGAAGTGCGCTTGCGAGGAAACCACTATGCTATAAATCATAATTTTTGTGAAGTAAGGAAGCAGCCACTACGCAATTTTTCGTCATTCTGCGCAGAACCGTGGTACCTGCTAAACACCTGTAAGGTATTATGTGCACTTTGTTGATGCTGTGGCTAATGACGATGAATTATGGCGGAGCCCTTTGTAATGGGTTGGAAGCATTCAACAACTCACTCGTTGCGCAATTCGAATTGTGTGACGCCTGGTTACAGAATTCGCGTTGTGTGACACTTGGTTGTTATTTTACTCTTCTACCACGCTACATTACATATGTTAATGTGGTTCTTTCCCGACATGAAGCCTTTATAGGGTCTTTTTGCAAAGCAGGTTAAAGCACCAGCATGGGTCTGAGGTACGATACTGGGCTCCCACGCAGAGGGCCCAGGTTCGAACCTCGTTCCATCCTGAAAATTTTTTCTTATTTCGTTTTTTAGGGGCGAAGCTCCTCTTAGTCTAACCTTGTCACGTCTCCGTTGTCCGGCGTAACCACCTTTGCAAACTGCCCATTCCTTCGTCTTTGCAAAACATCCCACAACGACCCATCACCGATCCTTTGCAAACCGGCCGCTACTTCGTCTTTGCAAACATCCCACTACGATCCATCACCGATCCATTACTTGACCTACCATAAAGCCGTTATAATGAAGGGGGAACGGAAGCTACCACTTACGATTAATAAAATTTCTTGTATAAATATATACATTGTTTGTCACGTCTTTGATGATGTACTGGGTACTGGGCAGTCGCTTTGATTACTGCTGGGCGAAACCACTGAAGATTTCACGGTGTAACCATGATTCCTTCAGGAGCTTCGCCCAAGCTCTTCATTATTCACCCGTGAATATGCTCTGAATTTTTTTTCTTATTTCGAGCGATAGTGGTTACGGACACCGGCAGTGGCGGCGGCGGACAACTACAGCACCAAAAACGGCCTTTGTGATCTCATAACAGCTTTCGCTGTAAAAATTATGCTTTCGGCATCACAGGCAGGTTCCACGCCATAGACTGAATTGAACATGGCGTGCTCGGTAGTTACTGCGGCCGCCGCGAGAGGACGCCACTCTCCCGAGTGCAATCGCACTGAAAGTACGCCACGCGTCCAAAGAAAAAAGAAAGAAAATGTGGTCAAGGTCAGGAGGCGCGTGTGATGTACCTTCTTCTCCCGTGCTATCCCTCCTTGCCTAGCTTCCAGCGCTTTCATCGGAGCGAGAGAAGAGAGAAAGCAATTACAGCGTGCGACAAATTTTTGGAACGCCACTCGTACTGGATGGATTCTAAAAATTTTTGCAGCGTTTGATTCATGAGGTAATAAGTTCCTTTAGTGAAGCCATTCAATGGCTACTTGGAAAAGTGTTCCAGGGCCCCTTTAACTCACAAGATGCTCCTCATCCACAACTTGTGGTTATAGTCACGTGACCACTGAGAAATGCCACAGTGAATAGTACCACTCTACATCCTTAGGCGTTCCAGCAATGGACATGACGTGATGTGGCATAGTGATTAACTTCCCAGATTAATGAGACAATGACCAGAGTCAGTTCTGGAACAATGTTTCAAGAGCTGTGCGAAAATTGTTTCTGCAAAGTGATGGCTGGTACACACCCATGTGAGCTTCTTTGACGCCACCAATAGTGAGCACCAATTCGTCTTAGTAAATCTGTAATTCCATCATCCCGTTTCAAACACACACACACAAACACACACACACACAAAGAAAGCCCAGCTTATAGTTTTCTTATAATACAGCGCAGAGTGCTTATAAGTAGGGGTGTTTGAATATGAAACTTTCAACTTCGAAGCAAATTCAAATATTTTTGAATGCGAATATGTAGTACAATTATGAAAAAGTTAAGTTTGTTTTACAGCAAATAATATACAGGAAATTTATTAACTGTGCAACACTACTGGTTTACAGCACAACATATGCATTTATTCAATGATGCCATGAAGGATACATAGCTACTTGGTATGTTTGGGGAGCAGTATGACACTGTTGTGGACGTCACCATTCCTCCCGATAATGAAAAAAGCTGCTCACTAGACACACTAAAGTGCTGATGTGTTAATCTTATCATAGTTTAATCCTCTAAGCAAGCTTCCTCAAATGGGAGGAGCATTGGCAACTGATCGGCACAATGCTCATTGCAGGTGCTTATCTTAGGATAACCCAGAATAATGCTGGGTTTCCTTATTTTTAGACATTTCTTAGTAATTTTGCGATGGTTTTCTATTTGTTTCGGTGGTTTTGTTCAGCATCTTTCAGCACTCTACTGCAATAATGTGCTCGGCCTCATACACAATGTCATGCTCTGGCCACTACACTTGAATACTGGCACAACATTTGCAAAAGGGCACTTGAGGAGAGGGTGTGTGGCAACTGAAACTAACTTGTCTATATCTCTGCATCAAATTTTGCAAAATTCAGCACAGGTATGACATTCTTAGTGCTGATTTCAATATCTTGAAGTTTTGTATTGTTTGAATATTTCAAATTATAAAAGTGCCTTGCGAGTCTAATGGAATACCAAACTATTTGAAGTTCCAAATACAGTCAAACCTGGACACTATATCGAATCTGAACGGGATCACAAAAGAGTTCTATGTATAGGTAATTTGATATGTGAAATAATTTACATATTGAAATATGCGAGTTCAATACATGCGAGTTCGACTGCATTCGCACACCCCTACTTATAACGCAAGTCACCGGCCTCGTGAACATCCGCACTATATGTGGTGTCACATTAGAACAAAAACAACATTTTTCAAAAAGCTGCACACATGCAAATGTAGACAAAGCAGCTGCATGCATCCAACAATTATGTGACCATAATGTTCACATCTGTTCAAATTTGCGAATGGTCATAGGTTAACATCCAAGGGTCTGTGGTGCCGAAAAAATGAGCACACGGATAAAAAGATGAGTAGAGAAAAGTCGCTGACCAATTTTTCACACTTCCTCGAATATTCCCGATGGCCCCGTGGCCCCGGCACAAACTACACAGTAGCTATGTAGACAGACACCAAGATTGCTCATTCAATTTCTCAATCATGTGATCGACGTCGAAAGCACGGCACACGCGGATAACGTTGCCGCTATTGAAGTGCTGCACATGCCATCTACACCCTAGCTTTTGTTGCCAATGCGATTCCACTGCTTTCCAGATGCAGCAACTGCAAAGCGTTTCATCGAATCCTCACCAAACTGCAATTTTTATTGCCGATGGCCACTACAGACGAGGTATGCAGCACTCATTAGGCCTAGCCTATAGGGTTTCGGTAGGCGTGCTGTCGCAGGAAGCTTGCCCTTCGCAATGTGATCATCACACATAGAAGAAATCACTCTCACGGGCTGAGCCAAGGTCAGCACGCACAAAATGAAGTTTTTGTTTGTGGCTGGGAGATTAGCAGTGGCAACTATCCTGAAAATGCCTATCAAGCTTAGAAGTGTGCCTACTGGTAGTACTAACAACAAAACCTTGGATTATAAAGCCCAAAAGCTTTTATATTTGCAGAACACTGTCTGAAATGATGGTAGAATGCAGGTTGGCAGCACAATATTTGCACTTCCCACATCGCAATTATTTACAGCAAAATCCCTGTGATACCACCATGGCTGGTACGAATTTCGGTGCGATACGAATTGCTAACATCGCCTGTTCCGAACACACTTCCGTGCAGCTACGGATCATACAAATGCACGAGCAGGAGCAGTGGCCGAGCTGGCAAAGCGACCAGTGCAGAGCTACTTGGACAGGAACCATAGTTGTCAAGCAACTGGCTATGTCATGAGGCTGCGCAATCTCCAATTGTCCCCCCCCCCCCCCTCTCCCGGTTGAGCATACTGAGCCATTTCGGTGCGCATGAATGAAGGAAGTGCAAGAGACAGCTAGGCACCAGGCTTCAACAGACTGCCTGGCCCGCTTGCTTGCTGAGGCACATGCTTCACGATCCTGTCTCCCATATTTAGTAACAGTATGACAAAAATATGGAGGAAACTTGGGAATCAACTACGGCTGTACAAAACTGCATGAAGATTGCATGCTGTTGCACAGCACCTTCATGGAAACAGACTCGTAGTGTAAACTGAAATTGCTGGAAAGGTATGCTGCCTGTGTGCTCTTTAAAAAATGTAAGCTCTAAAGATAATGACGCATTTCTACAGTCGAACACAGATATATCGAACTCGAAGGGGATCGTGAATTAGTTCGATATATGAAAAATTCGATATAAAAAAATACAGGCCCCGAGGCTTCACCAGTGGCAGACGATCACCTACAATCGGTGCATTCAAGAATTGACAACTAATTGCGCACACACGATGCAACAGAACGTTTTATTTGCATAAAAAAAAATAGCTTATCTTGGCCTGCATCTTCGTCTTCGAAATGGAGTTGAAGATGCTGGCCTCGACCTTATCGAGGCTGTCCAGATGTGACAGCCCGGTTCCCTCCATGTCGCCGCAACAACGGCGAATCAAGCCGAACGCTGCCGCCACTTCAGCGGCGGAGTATGTGCGTGTAGCCGCCGCCTCGTCCGGACGATCTTCCTCGTCACTTGAGCTGTCGGCGTGGGCATCCTGGGTCCCTGCGACCGCAGCTACAATGTCCTCGTCAGCGAGGCTCGCAACAGCCTGAACATTGCAGTCCGCTTCCATGAAATGGTCCGCAGACACTTCGGGTGGAACGGCAGCTGGGAAGAGGGAACCAGGCATAGAGTGCCTTTTCTACTTTCCCGTGGGCAGGAGCGCACACACGACAGGCTCCCGACGTTCGATGCTCCGCCGCCTTTACCTTGATATCCGCCTTGTTCTTCAACAAGGTGTTCATAGTTCTCCGTGGTATCCCGATGTCGTCCGCCACCGTCGAACTTTTTTCGCCCGCCTCAACACGCTGTATGGCTTTCAACTGCGTCGCAAAGTCAAGGTTCTTGTGCTTCTTGACGCTAGCCATTGCTATACGAGAAGTCGAAAATTCAAGCAGTCTGCAGCGCCTCTGCACAGCACGCACAGCGCGCACGCAAAAGAGGAATGCGGTGGTATGCGAAAACTCAAGGAAGTGGACTCCGCCAACAAAGCGCTCGCGATCAGTCGCAATGGCGGCGATGGCTATCCAGGCTACCCGCCAACCCGGCTACCTGCGAGGGCAGCAGCGATGTACGAAAGGCGCGAGCTGTGGTTGGTTGAACAATTACGAAAGGCGCGGGCTGTGGTTGGCTGATCAAAACTCACAAAACAGCAACAAAAAAGAAAGAAAGAAAAGGCGAAAGGAGGAGGCCACCGGCTCCTTCGTTCCTGCTCTCCAAGCCGACGGTAACGCAGAGAAAGCATAAGAGAGAAAAAAAGAAGAAGAAGAAAAGCCGTTCTGCAAGTTGGAGAAGGTGCCCAACAGGAGTACAGTCTTAGCCCTCTCGCCCTCACGTTTTGCGAGCGTTTCGGGTGTCAGTGGTGGCGCGGTGCTGCGAAGGTTGCGGGTAGCAGCGAGTGCCGCAGCGCAACTTCCAGCTTGCGCGCCGTTCGATATATCCGATGGTGGGTAAAAATACCGTTCGATATAAACGTGCGAATTTCTATACTTTTACAAAGGATTTTCAAGGGGATAATTTACGAGTTCGATATAGCCGAAAATTCGATATATGTGGGTTCGATATATCCGTGTTCGACTGTATATTAAATGCGAGAACATGCGTGTGCTTGAACCTGACAGTGACCTAGCATTTTGACAAGCCATCCAGTGAGGACGTAATGCAGTACACTATGCCACAAGATGATGTCACCTACTTGATCTGTTGCACAGAGAGAAGCAGCTCCCGCTGGCTGTTGAGCAGAGAATCCACCTCGTGCCTCTGCATCACACTTTGGACTTGCACAGGGGGAGCACCACCAGGCTGCTGAGGCTGCACTGCACCTGCTGGGTACACAACAGAAACGTTTGAGTGTACTAAAAACTACTTTACCCGGCCCGGGTTTCCGGGTAGGCCCGAGCCCGTGCAGTGCTCTACTCCAGACTACTTGTTACTGCAAAACGAGAAGCTACATCACATGACAAAAGGCAAATCAAGGGCATGCTCAGAGTTTTTCAACCATACGAGTTGTGAAACTGCCCATAGGCTTCATGTATAAAAATCCGGACACACCTATGGCCAAAATCGATCGCAAAGGTCTGCCGAGTGTGCCACGACCAGGCACCAAAACAGTTAAACCTGCCTATAACGCCACACAATGAAGTCCTCGATATTCAATGTTTTTCTATTCTCCGCCGTTACTTCATAGAAGCACATGTACCGTATTTATTCGAATCTAGGAGGATAGTTTTTTCGGAATTTCTTTGTATCAAACTCCAGGGTCGGCTTAGATTCGAGGATTTTGAAAAACGCGCCATTTTTCATAGAGAAAAGTGTTGCAAAACTAGCGCCACCTAGACAGTACTGTAGCCGTTAGTAGCCGAGACAACACCTGGCTTAAGTACGCACGCGAGGCCGCCATTTTTATCTTTGTGGCGAGTGTTGAGGCGAGCCGTTCGTCAGTTCGAGTCTTGCTTCGAGTGGGCTGTGTGTGGCGTAGCTCAATGGCGCCAAACGAGCATAGTCATTATAGTGCGGTGTATAACAGGAAAGTTGTGCTAGCCGCGGAGTCGTCCTCCAACGTTCAAGCCGGGTGGGACTTTGGAGTGGACGAAATGAATGTTCGTCGCTGGAGGGGCCAACGGGAGAAGCTCTTCGCGTGCGCCGCAACGAGGATGGCTTTTACCGGTCCCCGGAAAGGCCGTCACCCTGAAATGGAGACGGCATTGGCCGACTTCGTTCGGACGCAGCGAGCAGCTGCCCTTCCAGTGACAACGGAAGTGCTCCAGGTGACGGCGAGGGCACTTTCAAGGGAGCAAGGTGTTTCGGCGGCAGACTTCAAAGCCAGCCGAGGCTGGCTGCAGAAATTCATGAAGCACTTTGGCTTCAGCCTCCGTCGTCGCACCTCAATCACCCAAAAGTTACCGGCTGACTATGAAGAGAAGTTGCTGGAGTTCCAGCGTTTCGTGTTTCGGAAGAGAGAAGCGAGAGCGTATCTGCTAGGCCAAATCGGCAACGCGGACCAAACGTCGGTGTATTTTGATATGCCGGTGGCGTACACAGTCTCAGAAAAAGGGGCCAAGGAAGTGAAGGTGCGCTCTGCGGGCTATGAAAAGCAGTGTGTGACTGTGATGCTGTGCTACACAATACAGTCGCCGACCGATAAATCGGACACCGATAATTCGGACATGCTCGGTGATTCGGACAGTCGTGCGGCACCGCCGTTGATCCCATAGAAGTAATGTGTAAAGAAGACCGATATTTCGGACAGCTGCGAGATCTACATTCGATAATCCGGACCCTGTCCGAGACAGTCGCGCACGCCGAGTCGCAAGCCATTATCTCCTCCGGCACCCATACCATACAAAGTATGGCCTCACAGATCAAAACGAAAGATAATTGGTGATCTATGAGGCTTTATTTGATCGCTACGTTATGCCTCAGAGATTTCTAATTGGAAATGCCGATCTTGGAGGCACTGGTCAACTATGGGAAATCGTATCGACATTGCGAACATCCTATATATTCCGGTTCCTGTATCCACGCGCTGCGCTGCTATCGCCGCCATTCTGTCGAATGCGTCTGCGGTAGAGCGTTCTGCGCGCGCATTCATTTTTATCTTGGGACTTGCGTTATTTTACGCTCTGCTGTCTCAAACGATCTGAGTTAAATGGCGCCAACGGTGCCCTCACAGCCAGCGCCGAAGGCCGCGCCGACGACAACGAAACATGGCAGATACAGTCAATGCCGATTTTTCAGACGCCCGATTTTCCGGACATGCTCGAAAATTCGGACGCTTTCGCGGCACCGTCACCAGCCCCATAGACGTCAATGGTCAAGAACGTCGGAAATTTTGGACGCTAGAACTTTTCGGCGTCCCGATTTTTCGGACTTTCTGTCCAAATTGCAGGTCCGAAAGGCAATAATTGAAGCCCCCACCTCTGTCGCGTGATCATCTCGTAGGTTCGAACCAGTGCTTTCGCGAGTCGACCTGTTTACGAAAGTAGCAGAGTCCGAAAGTCAGTTTTGTTGCGATGCTGAAGTGTTATGGGGTGAAGCGGACCGGAAATTCAAAGGGGCCGCTATCACGGTGCCGTGCGGCGATGTCTTTGCGGATAAGCAGTGGAAATGCACGGAGGCATGATGGCGGCAGGTGGCAAACGCGCCAGTGCGGCTCAATCGCTGACAAGCCTTACGATAAGCATCTTCAGTCAACTGCTCGATAGTGCATGTGGCCTGGGGCAGTTGCATGCGTAGCGCACGCATTTGATAGGCGAGAACCCAAACGCGCCGCGCCGCCCTTCATGCTGCCTCTTTGTGCGACCGCCAAGTGCGCCGCACAGACGCGTTGCCTTCACGAACAAAACCAGCTCGTCATCGTATAGCGATCACATGACACTGGCAGAGATACAGGCGGACTTGGCTGCACGTAAGCGGAAGTGCGGGCAGCAACGCACTGACAACTTTTTTCGGCCACCAGGACCCTGAAGTGTCAGTCAGTCAGTCAAGAACTTTATTCATCGGTCCTGAGGAGTTTAGGCCGCCGGGGTGTTGAATTTCCCGCGTTCAGCCTTCAAGAAGACGACGACGAGTTTTGGGCTAGCGGGCGCGTGAGCGCGTTCTACCAGGAACGAAGGAGCCATCTTGACGTTCTGGGCTCATGCGGACACTAATAAACGTCTGTTTGAGCTTGTAAGTCCGCGTCGGCTGGTTTTTGTGCCACATATTTTACATTTGGTGCCGTTAAACCCGGGAGGCCACAGCCGGGAGCTACCGTCAAGGGACATCGCTGGTGGCTACCGACTGGAACAACAGCCGCGAACTACGGAGGCCAACAGATCAGCTGATCGCTATGGACAGGCTCAAGACGAAGAGGACCACGCGAAGGGCCCAGAACACCAAGCTGATACAAGAGGCAAGTGCCTTACTTGAGCGTGATGACGCGACATTACAACAAATCGACTCGATTTATGAGAGGCTGAAGAGCAATAACGAGGAGCTGAAGAAGATTAATGATGAGATGGAGAGCCACATAAGTGACGAGACACTCGAGGCGGAGTACGCTACTGTAATTGAATATGAGGACAACGCGACCCGCATCTTAGCCGAGCTCCAGAGCAAACGCTGCCAGCATAGCGAGACATCTGCAGTGTCGGCGCCCATCGAAGTTCGCGACGTGCCGGCGGCTATTGGACCTGCTGATAGGCCAGGAGCCAAGTTACCGAAGCTGACAATTAATCCGTTCGCTGGTGACTTGTGCAAGTGGAACGAGTTCTGGGAGCAATTCGATCAGGTCATCAACCAGAACGGCAATCTTTCAACTAGCGACAAATTTAACTACCTGAGGCTGTTCTTGAAAGGAGACGCAGCGGCAGCTATAGCGGGGCTTCCTACCACCGAAGCATGCTACGAAGACGCGTTAGACATCCTGAAAAGACGTTTCGGCGACAAAAAGCGCTTGGAGCAGGAGTACGTAAAAACCCGCGTATAGCCCGGGGTTTTTTTCTAGATTTTAGGGTGCGAAATTTCGGCCCCGTACTATATGCGGGTCCCAAGAATTTTCGGCCCAAATTCAGTTTCGGTATAGCGCGGTGCTATCATCATCATCAGCTGTCTGCGCGCTTCTGCGCTAGGTAGTGTTAGCGGCGTTAGTCTTAACTGGTCAGTTGGTCAGTGGCCTTTGCTTCAACTTGGTGCCCATAACGACGGCCTCGATTTTGCTCCTGTGATTTTACGCCATGTCAGGACCGCGCAGGCAGTACTCTGCTGCTTTTAAAAGAAAAGTTATCGCTGCTGCCGAAACCATCGGCAACTGTGCCGCGGAGCGGCAGTTCGGAGTCAACGAGCGGAGCATTCGCGGTTGGCGGAAGCAGAAGGAAGCCCTCTTTGCATGCAGCGGCCAGCGAAAAAGTTTCCGCGGACCAAAAAATGGAGGCATTTCCTGACGTGGAACGAGAACTCACAGACTTTGTGCGGGAGCAGCGAGCTGCACATCTCGCTGTCAACATCGAGCTGCTACAAGCGAAGGCAAGGGAGATCGCTCGAGACAAAGGCATTCAGCCGGAGGATTTCAAAGCGAGCAAGCATTGGGTGTCTCGCTTCATGCGCCGCGCTGGGTTCTCCCTACGTCGGCGTACGTCGATCTCCCAGAAGCTACCAGAGAGCTACGAAGAGCACCTCGTGGCTTTCAAAGGTACATAATTGCGTTGCGAAAGGCAGTCCCCTTTCAGCTGGGCCAGATCGGCAACGCGGATCAGACGCCGGTCTACCTGGATATGCCCTCGGCGCTGACGGTGCATCAAAAAGGCTCCAGACAAGTTATCGTGCGGTCGACTGGAAACGAAAAAACGCGGGTGACTGTAATGTTATCCTGCACGGCTGACGGTCGCAAGCTGCCACCCTACGTGGTGTTCAAACGAAAGACGCTGCCGAAGGGGGAGAAGTTCCCGAAAAAATGTCGTCGTCCGCTGCCAGGACAAGGGGTGGATGGACGAATCGTTAGTCCTTGACTGGATAAAGTCCGTGTGGTGTCGACGGCCCGGAGCACTGCTGGGGCTCCCTTCGATGCTTGTGCTCGACGCGTTTCGGTGTCACCTGGCCGACTCCGTAAAGCGACTGCTGCGCGACTCCCGCACCGAGTTCGTCGTCATCCCGGGAGGGATGACATCACAGCTGCAGCCGCTTGATGTGTGCCTTAATAAGCCATTTAAGGACCATGTCAAGCGCCTGTACGTGGAGTGGATGAGGTCCGGAGAACCAGAAGTGACCCCTGCCGGACGGCTGAAATGGGCCTCGCCAGCGATGCTCTGCTCGTGGATAGTCGAGGCTTGGGCCTGCATTCCAGAGGCGCTCGTTTGCCGCGCCTTCAAAAAGTGCTCCATCTCCAACGCGCTTGATGGCACTGAGGATGATGTGCTGTGGGAGAACATTTCCGACAAGGGAGCTTCGGAAGAGAGTGCGTCCGACGACGACGATGAATGAAATGTCAATAAATGCATTTTTTCCATTTTCCTCGGACTATATTCGGGTGAAAACTTTTTTTCTCACGTTTGCTATCCCCGAATTACACCCCGGACTATATGCGGGTCCGAGCTATATGCGGGTTTTTACGGTATTTCTCAAGACTTCGAAGGCTTACTCCTGTGCATTCTTCCAACGAAGTGGCCAAACTCCGCAAGTTATATGACCATGTGCTGATTAACACGCGGGTACTGGAGGCGCATGGCATCAGCAAGTCGTCCTTTTCATCGATGCTGTGTGACATTCTGCTGAGGGCATTGCCACGTGACATCGTCGTGGCATATCATCGATCCTGCGCGACACAACATGAAAGCTCCAACAACGTTCAGCATGACACGGAACTAGAGCGTCTTTTTCAATTTGTCTCTATTGAAGTGGAGAGCCTCGAAAGGAGTGACTTTGCAGAAGAGAAAGGATACGATGAGGCGACTCATCCTAAAGGCAACGAGAGTCCTCACTTTCACAGTGCAGTCCCAACGTCATCAGTACTTCACTGTCAAGTTTCTATAACTGCAATGAACTCGAGCTGCAATTTCTGTAAATCGACGCAGCATTTGACAGAGTCATGTAGCATGGACTTATCGCTGCCAGAGAAGAAGAAACTTCTTTCTGCCGACATGCGGTGCTTTCGATGCACATGCAAAGGTCACCGAGCAAGAGATTGCAGGCGTAGAGTCACATGCTCGGGCTGCAAAGGTCGTCATGCAACCACTATGTGCGACCCAGATAAGCTAAGGCGAATGCAGCGGAAAGACGTCAAAATGACCGGAGAAGTTTCCAGACCAGGAAACGAAAAAACGCTGACTACCGTGAAAAAGCGTGGGTGGACCTCACAAGGCAGCACGGATCCCAAATCATCAAAGACTTTTCACACCCGACTAATGGACATGACCACCCAACTCGACACTGCAGAAGAATGCCGCAAAATCAATGGCAGGGAAAAAGGAAGACACCAGCGATATGAGACCCGAATCGAAGAGCGTGTTCGAGCACGCAAAAGTCAGAGGCTGGAGCCTGCATTCTATGCTATCCACAAGCGAAGCATCCAGGAGAACAATGATGCACAAGTTCAAGTTCAGAGACGCTTGATCGAGGAGACCACATCGATGGATACCAATATGGCCAAGCGGCGATTGAAGTTGCGCGAGGAACAGACTGCTCGTGAGCGGGAGCACACGGACCATGCAATCATGCTGAAGGAGTTTCAACGCCTGCTTTTTGAGGGGCGAACTTTTCATGAGAACTGTGAAGATAATCTGGAGAAAGTCGTGAGAGAAGCTGCTCAGGCACACATGACCAAGGAGTACGAGTCCAAAATCGGAAGTTGACCCAGGAGTTGGACGAGGTGCGCAAGCGGCTGCGTGTGTCGGAGGAGAAGCTCACGCTGGTTTTCCCTGTGCTGCTCAAGATGCAGCAGTTGGGCATGGAACAATGCGAGATTGAGTTGGAGAAACAAAAAAGACAGCCAGGACATGTCATGGAGCACCAGCAGACGATGAGAAGAGAGACAGAAATGGGTAGCCTGGAGAATCGTCTAAAGGAGTTGTCTCAGGCAGGAAGAACACATGATTGGTTGCGCATGCAAGACTGTGCTGCCATCCAGCAAGTTCAAGAGCGTCCCTCACTGCTCACACGAGAAGACGCAACCTCATCAAGTGCTGCAAGAATCGGACCCAAGAATACAGAACTGCCTTCCCAGCAAATAAAACCTGAACGTGAGGACATCGCTGGACCGTTTTGGCAACAGGAGTCTGCTGCTGAAACCGTCGAAGCAGCATGTGCTGAGAGCCCTATGGACCTGCTCGCCTACATCCGCGAGCTGGCAGGAGAGGACGTCCTCAGTCTCCACGCCAAATGGCGAGAGAAGCTTCGGCATGTGAAGGATTAGCTCGAAAGGTAGAAGGCTGACGAATACACCTCAAGGCCATATCGAAGAAACGGAAGCATGAACGCGTACAGAGGACTTTTGGAGAATACAACACCGAAAGCGCCTGACCATAAAGACGCGACACCATTGCGCGGCCGGGAATGTGTTGAATTTCCCGCGTTCAGCCTTCAAGAAGACGAAGACGAGTTTTGGGCTAGCGGGTGCGTGAGCGCGTTCTACCAGGAACGAAGGAGCCATCTTGACGTTCTGGGCTCATGCGGACGCTAATAAACGTCTGTTTGAGCTTGTAAGTCCGCGTTGGCTGGTTTTTGTGCCACATATTTTATTTTACAGGAGGATCCAGGGGGGACACCCTAGCAGCCGCTACCGTAGGCGACGCCCGAGTCG
Organism: Rhipicephalus sanguineus; assembly: GCF_013339695.2. Taxonomy (NCBI): domain Eukaryota; kingdom Metazoa; phylum Arthropoda; class Arachnida; order Ixodida; family Ixodidae; genus Rhipicephalus; species Rhipicephalus sanguineus. The sequence goes on along the minus strand of NC_051180.1, from coordinate 10,265,333 downwards.
GGGCGGGAACGTGATGGCGTTCCGCCAGTTCTTGGGCCCTCTGGACTGCCTTAAGTTGTTGGTGGAGCTCGGAGCTCCTGAGTGCCTCTTCCCAGTCGGACTCACTGGTGAGAGGTCCCTGAGGTAACGCGGGACATTGCCATAGCATGTGCGAGAGTGAACAATAGAGTTCTCTGCAATCTGGGCATTGGGGAGTGATTTCTGTGTTGTAATGGCTCAGTCGGCCCCGTGATAGGTACGATCTTGTTTGTAGCATGCGAAAGGCTACCGCTTGCGCACGTTCGAGCTTTGTGTGTGGTAATGGGTATTGGCATCTGTTGTTGCGGTAGTGAGAGGTGATTTCGTGGAAGGTTAGTAAGGGTTCGTTAAACTGCATGTCTGGGCCCAGCTCTTCGGTGGCTGATTGATCGTCGCGGCGGGTGAGTTCTCGCGCTCGGTCATGAGCCGTTTCGTTGAGGTTGGGTTGTTGGGAATGGACATCTTTGCCCATGTGGGCAGGGAACCAAGAGAGGCAGTGCGAACCCGTGTGCTTTCGTGTTTGTAAGATGTGGGCTGCTTCACGCGCGATGTTGCCGGTTTCGTAAGCCCGAATGGCGGCGCGAGTCAGTGAAGACGCTAGTGTGCGAGGGGTCGGTCATCGCTAAAGCTATGGCGACCCGCTCGGCTATGGCGCTCGTTGCTAGCCTAACCGAGGCGGCTGAGCGTAGGGCTCCATCGCCATCTACTACTGCGAGTGCAAAGGTGGAGGAGTTGCCGTATGCGCCGCATCGACGAATACGGTAGAGCCGCAATTCGCGGCGGTACGGTCGAGGATAGCGCGAGCGCGGGCCAGGCGTCTGCCTTTATTGTGGTGTGGGTGGACGTTTCGCGGGAATGGGGTTACCATGTAGGTTTCTCGGACATCTCTCGGGAGGGTTACTGCACGTTCAAGGTAGGGGTGTGAGGACATGCCGGCTTCGTTTAGTAATCGACGGCCTGCCTTGGAGGAGGAGAGGCGGACCACTTGGGCTGTGGTCTGGGCCTCGATCACTTCATCGATGTCGTTGTGCATACCTAGTTGGTCGAGACGGGAGGTACTCGTGTCAGTAAAAGTTTTTTTGCTGACGCATTCGTTTTTTCGGACATTCGATAATTTGGACTTATTTACGTTCCCCGTGGAGTCCGAATTATCGGTCATCGACTGTAAATGTTTTTCTCTTTGTGAATTTTACCCGGCCTACATTCAAGGTAAGTTTTTTTTTGGGGGGGCTTCGGACTTTAGGGGATCGGCTTAGAATCGGGGTCGGCCTAGATTCGAGTAATTACGGTATTTGTGACCTCTATGTAACAAAGTTGCAGCGGGAGACACCCTTGATATAACGAATTTTTGCTGCCGACATCCTAGGGATTTTGCCCAGAATTTTGTCATTTTGGCATGAGCAGGAGCAGCATGCATCCTCTGCGGTTGCCCCACCGATGAGGGAGAGCAAAGCGGCGGCGGCGGCGCGCATGGCAGGCGTGCCCCCACGCTAACCACATCGGCTTTCTTAAGAAAAAGACTTGCGTTGGCAGCGCGAAAGCCTATTGCTTGCTCCATGTCGTTACGCTTTGTGTTCGCGCCGCACATGGAGTTCGCTCTTCGTTTTCGACGCTGTGTACGCATGCATGGTCTCACTGCGCGCCCGAAGCAGCACCTGACGATGCTCAGCTATGCTGATGTTTTTTGTTAATGCAGACAACTGTGTTGCTACTACGGAGGAAGTGTCAGATTAGGCGCCGGTGAAAACTGTTCGCGACCACGGTGACGACGGATCTTCGGAGGTTGACTCGTTGCACGCTTTGCCGTCTTGTGCCACGGCTTCGCGAGGCCGTGGCCTCCAAGATTGGCTCCGGCAACGTGACGGCGCGTTGCCGGAATCAATCTCGGAGGCCACGGCTAGACGATGACGGAGCAGCGTTGATGTCCTACGAACGTTCAATGTTGTCATCCCTCACAAACAAGCAATAGAGCAAAATAAAGCAGTTTTTCGCCGCTAAATAAATGTTTTAGGTTAGCTCTGCCTTCAGTTCCCTTTTTGTTGCATTTGTGCGTTTCTTTTCTGAATTTTCGTGCTGAAACTGCACATAACAAAAACCTGTTAGTAACGAATTTTTTCGGGAATTTGTCAATTCATTATATCCAGGTTTAACTGTAAATGGCATTTTGTGATGAAGAAGAATGCATGCCTGAAGAAGTAAGCGGTTGGTTTATTTTTGCAGTTTACTTTGTGCAAATGATATTGCGGTCACCGAACTCTTCAACCTTTCTTGAAAGAACTTTGCCTAATTCTTGCTGTGGTAACTTGAGCAATGACAGCGAAGACTGCAGCGATGCATTACACGTTTTCCGACATCACTCTCAGGTGGCACGTCTGTTCACTATCCTCCACAAGTTCATCCATGGGTATCTCCAAGTTTCAGAATGGAGTTTCGCAACTGGTGTGATTGAAGAACATCGGTGCATGGTCGTCCACCTTCCTTTATCAGTCCCTCACGTTTTACAGAATGAACAGACGCGAGGTCTTAACAACCATTACAGCCAGCCCAACCCAGCTGGGCCGACTGTGAGGACACATCACTTTGGACACTAAGGATTCATTACTTTTGTGCACAGTACAGCACGAGCCAACACTGACTTGGAAAAAAAAGCAGCTCAAAGAAGCACTAACTGCGCTAGCACGTGTCATCAGTTCAGTATGTTCTACATGGTCAAGCAGTGCTGATTATGGGACAGGTAAACAGGCGAACGAATGTGATGTTTTCTCAAAGCAACACATTGTCTCATCTGTTCCCTCATACACCATCATCTGAGTCATTTCACCAAACCACATGTAACTGAACACAATTATGCACTGCAGCTACGTGAACGAGTGAGAAATCAGATCAAAATGAGCATTTTTGCATTTCGCCCCCATCCAAATGACTCCACAGTGGCCACTTAGTCGTTGGCCACCACAGCTTCTGAGCCAAGGGCAGCAAATGAGAAAGAAAAAAAAAAAAAAAAACACTTTTGCCACGATTGGTGTACTAGGTCTCAATACTGTGCTAAATGCAGCTCCAATGCTGTGGAACCTGAGGAAGTGCATAGCACAGGCACCCAGCAATTCCCATTCGTACAGTTCCCACTGCTCTGTTTACCGAACCGACGAGGACGCCAATGGTTAAGGTTAGCATTTCCCCAGCTTGAGTTGAATCTTGTTAGGGAGATTCGCAAACTCTGTGTGCGACATGCGCACTACTTTTTGCTGCAATTTATCGACTTCCTGCTTGTTACGGCGGTTGAGATACGCGTCGTCTGCAGAGATCTCCATCAGGTTGCTTCCCCCTTCAGATGTAACGACGGAGCGCTGGAGAAGTGCCGGTAGGAGGAGCAATAGCGTGCTTGGCGAGGCGGTGGCACCCTCTCTTGCATGGCGCGGGTGTCAGCCGCATGTTTCTGAAGCGTTATTAATAATTTTAAGTTAATTATTGCTTTTACTTCTTGGTTATTTTGGTTAATTATATTATTTTAGACCTTGTTTGTTCATTTTAACCCTGTTTTGAGCATTTCTAGCCTTGTTTTAGGGCTGTATTGAGCACTAGATTGTGCACGTGATCACACCACACGAGATCTACGGATGACAAGGTGGGCCTTAAAGTGCTATACGCCTTAAAGGAAGGTGACTTGCCTGCCCCACTCTGCTGAATGCCAGACACCAAAGACAGGGTGCGCTCCTGGCGGCCAAGCATTTCGTCCAACTTGCGGTGCATGGCCTTGAGGCCCTCGAACATGTGCGCCTGGCCTTCGAAGATTTGGCGCAGTTCGCGCTGCTGTGGCGAGTCATAAGGCTGTTCGGCACCGGCGCCATGCTCCATGTCGTGTTTGGCAGCCTCCTCAGGATGCTGCTTGCGGTACTCCTCCTTCTGGCGCTCCAGCTTGTCCTTGTACTGCTCGTACTCGCGCGAGAACTTCTCCTTTTCAGAGTCGGCAATGGTCTGCGTAGCCACGGGCTGCTGGCCCTCTGGGAGCAGGCTTGTCGTCAGGAACTTCAGGGCATCGTGGTCATCTGTGAGCAAAAGATAAGGCCGCAAGGAGTCAGTGAGAAGGCGACCATTTTTTAGTCCTAATCTTTGCCTGAACAACAAATCGAGATTTTCTGTTAAATGCCTCACTATAGTCATATGTAAAGCAGGTCCTGCCAAACTCACAATCATAAAAAGGCTTGCGTAGCAACAATGCAATGCAATCTTGTCCTTTACTATTGTGGAAGAGCTGAGACCTATGTTGGTACTATCGGTGCATGAAGCACATCGGTGGCGTGATCTTGTACACGTTCCTAAAACGAACGGAGACTGTTCGTGCTGTACGTCACAAACTGGTTCGCAAGAACGAGGGGAAGCAAACAGCCAATGAGCAAAATGGAAGCCTGCGTTTCAATCCAAGCTGTCTGGCAGCCATTTTAATCCATCCGTTTCGTTAGTTTCAGATGGTCTCTCCGACCGTTCTTTCGCCTCCGCCCGAAAGCAGACATGTGACGCCACGGCTCACGTGACAATTAACGTCGCGGCTTACTTGACCAATCGCGTGCGACTCAAACGGACGGACCGCCTCCGTCCGTTTTAGGAACGCGTACAAGATCGCGCCACAGTAAAGAACTGTACTGACAATCATTTAGAGCTGTATTATAATGTTACTACGGCCCTGAGAAACAATAAATAAAAATGCATGCAAGTTACAGGTTGGTATTTTGACCTATGTCATATTAATGAGAACTTTTGATAAACAAAATCCCGGGTCCCCAGGAGTATGAATTATCGAGAACCTACTGTACATCTGAAACGAGCGCCATGAATTCAAGTTGCATCTGGCAAAAGTGTTGAATTGCGCAAACAGGACAACGACTAAAGGGAGAGACGATGACACACACTACCAACCATGTAAAAAATGCACGTGACGGATGGCTTGTGATTCATTGTAACACATGTGACTGTCAACCTGTTTTTGGCAGACACACAGCAGTGTCTCCGCGATTCTGCCGCCTGTGGCATCGTGCGCTTTACCACATGAGCCATTCTGTACATGCGGAGAAACCATCGCCGCCCTGTCTGTCGGTGACCGGCGGCGCGCCTTTGCTTGTCTTGGCACAAAAACAATCAAAAAACCGCCATTCCCCCCTTGGAAACACGCCTCAACTCATTTCCGACGAAAAAAATGTAACGAGATATCCGTGTCCTGCATAGTATCGCGATACAGATGATACATCGTAAAAGTATTTTACTACTGAGATACAAATACATTTTTCAAATGCATCTCGATACAGAAATACAGAAACTCAAAAGTATCTCTAAAATACTATCGTGATACTCTTGTATCGCGATACTGCCCAGCCCTGGTGTATAACCCATGTGTATATCTCGCGTATTGACACAAAGCAGCCTTCCATGCACTGCCGTGAAGCCAACTTGCGCACCGAAATTCACTTATAACCCGCAACCAGAGTTTAGCGCTAAATTTTCTGTATATTTCGTGCGTGTTAGACACGAGAAAATACATTCACACGGTGTGTGGCCAAGTACGTCCGAGTTAGCGAGAATTCAATGCAAAAGACAATGCACGCGCTTGCCGGGACCAAAAAATGAGTCATAATCATCAGATCTTCCTAACTTTTGTAGTATTATATAGATGAAATTTCGCTGCAACGAACTTTTTTGCGCGTCCCGTCAATTTCGTTGTAGTGGGATTTGACTGTAGTTCATGTTGCACAACGGGGGGGAGGGGGGGGGCAAAAATTTCTGTGAAACAAGGTTTCAACTAAACACAGTCAACTTAATGACCTGAGCCATGTTCCTGCACAGCTCATGCTTGCTCAGTCTTAGTCTGCACCAGCCGGAAGGGGAAGGTAAGAGTGCAGGGCACTACTTATTAGGTGTGGAAGGAGAGGTTAGGGAAGGTTGAGACAAGGAGGGTGGAGGGGCAGGCAAGCGAGAGAGAGTGCAGCCCATAAGGGAGCACAGCTCCCAGCAAGGGGGTAGGGAAATGAAAGGAGACCGAGGATACTTGAGCCAACATGCCGAGAAGGCATCCTCACATCTATTACCTCTGTTGACCATAATGAAAACCAACAGACAATGAAGCCAAAGAAAGTATAGGGGATGTTATTTGTAGTCTTTTACTTGTATCTTAGTAATTATGATATACCTAAATGTGAAGAAATTAAAGTGGTTGAAAAGACAACTTGCTGCCGGCAGGGACCAAACTTGCAACTTATGGATAACACGTCCAATGCTCTACCGATTGAGCAGCAGCGGCAATCGTCCTCCCGTCCACTTCATCAGGTATTTCTGTGCATGTAAACTTGGGAGTGTTAGTCAGTGCCACTTGTAGCCATGACGGCGAGTGTGGAACACTCTTCTTTTGCCTGCTGGTGCCATGTAGCACATAATCCTTTAACGAGCTGGCAGCTGACTAATAAGCCCTCGCGTACTACCTGAAGGCATTCTTTCACTGAAATGTGGCTGAAGTGACTGAGTCAAATGTGCGACCTCACACAAACCCCACAACCACCAAGTCGGTGCCGTAAGCAGGTTGCTGTTGCCACTTACCTGCCAGCCCACCCGTAGCTGCAGACACACCGAAGTAACCGTTCTGAGGCAGGAACACATTCTCGGCCCGGAAGCACATCTCGTAGTCACCATCATTATTGGTGTTGCCGTTGTGGAACAATACCTGAAGGAAAGCACATGCGAGCCAGACTCAAGTCAGTGACACCCATTTCAATTGTATGGCAGCAAAAACAAGTGAGCACTAGAACAATAAATACAGAAACCTCTGAACATATATAGTCACCTACATTAAAAGCCATTTCTCTGTCTCTGAAAAATTCATGGGGCCACAACATTCATACAGTGATGGATTACCAGTAAAGCTGTTATGGGCTGCATATACAGAAGAATCTTGTTAAATGAAACCTGAAGGGACCAGGAAAATGTGTTGCGTCTAACAGGAGTTCAGTTTACTGAGAGATGAACAGGGGTGCGGAATTGAAGTATGAAATCAATCTTTTTAGAGCAGGTGTTCCATTAAAGGAGCACTGACATCAAATTTACGCATGTCAAGATTTTTGCATCCACGAGTAGTTATCGACTCCCTAGTAGCGATTCACGACCCAAAATGCCACTGACGGACGAATAACTATCTGTTTTACTGATTTAGATCACCGGTATCTAGTACGATTCAAAACGGCCAGCAAGCCCGCCATTTTCTAGCGCCGGCAGCGCCACCTCCAGACCGCGCCCCAGCTGACCACTTGGCTACAGAAAGGAGTGACGTGAGGTTCAACTGCTCAGCTAACATTCCGTCTGCTAGGCGCACACGTTTAGTCATGCCTTGTCACTAGCATCGCCGTCGCCACCATCAAAAGTGTCGATTAGTGTTGAAGACGACATTCTGGAACTTGGAATCGCTGCGGTTCGCGACGTCGGGAATCATTTTCGCTTCCACGCTTTGCAAAACAGCGATTCAAAAATGGACGCCATTCCAAGCAGCAACGAGGAGGTGCCCAGGGACACATGCTTGGGCCATGCTCGCTGGTGTGTCTCAATTAGCTATACTATTAGAGAATTTTAGCGTGCACGGCATTCCGGTATACTCAAAGGGGTCTATGAAATATCGGTATAGCAAATGCACACCAGCGGAGAAATAGAATACATTAGGTTCCTACAATAGCAATTCTGTGCTTGCAAAGTTCTCTGAGCCGCCAGATGGCCCCACCTATCCGGCCTCTCATGGTTACGGCTGCAGTAACCCGGTATTACGCTAGCGCAACGAAGTCTACGGACGAACTAAAATTCACTATTAACGCTACCTGCGTGTTACTTGTTAGCGATGATATTTATCTATACGCTACTCCACTTTGATAGCTTGTCGTCGTGTACCTCACGCGTAATGAAACGACACACTCATTCAGCTTTTTCCGCGCTTCCAACAACGCAATTCCCCGACATGCTGGCTGACGAACACACGTCGAATCATGCTCTTTCCTTTCGCCTGTCTTTTCTTGGTGGATTGCGTCTTGTAATTTCATGAAATCATTCAAAGCGGCGCGACAAAGATCAGGCATGAAGAGTGAGAGCATTTCCAGGCGTCGGCGCCACGATAAAAACACTTGAATCGTCGACGTCATCACTGCTAGTGCATTGTCACTCAGGATGGTATGCACCACACCGAACCAACACAGTAGTGTCCATGTTGCAGGGCGCTGAAAGCCCCTTTAAGCTTTAGTACGCTCTTTGCCCTCGAAATAAAATAACTCCCAGGTGACAGATGCCATTCAAACTTGGTCAAAAATACTTATGCATACTGATCAATCGAATGAAGGACACACCTCAAGCTTGAAATTTTATTCAGTGCCTCTTTTCCCAAGCAACATTTTCCCAAGTAGTCATGGAATGGCTTCCCTAAAGGAACTTATTGCCTCACGAATCGGACGCTGCAAAAAGTTTCAGAATACGTCCAGTACGAGTGGAGTTACGATGATTTGTCGCACGCTGTAACTGCTTTCTCTCTTCTCTCGCCCCGACGAAAGTGCTGGAAGCTAAGCAGGGGGATGGCATGGGGGAAGAAGGTACGTCACGCGCACCTCCAGACCTTGAGCACACTTTCTTTTTTTTTTTTTCTTCGAACGCGTGGCGTACTTTCAGTGCGATTGTGCGTGCATGGGCGAGTGGTGGCCTCTTGCGGCGGCCACAGTAACTACCGAGCGCGGCATGTTCACATCAGCCAATAGCGCGGAACCTGCCTGTGACGCTGTAAGCATCATTTTTTGTCGAGAGAAGAGGAAGCGTTTCTTAGCTGACTTTGCAGGCCGAGTGCTGCGCTATAATGTTTGGCTCGCGTGTTCTCGGGAGCCTCGACTATTGATCGGCAGCGTTTTCTGACCATGCTGAAAAAGTGTTGCAGGGCCCCTTTAAGCAGCAATTCCCTTTACTGAGAGGCAACTGTATTATGACATCATACATTACTTTGTATACATAACACTCATAAGCATGTATACATTTATACATTTATTTAATTTTGTCATTTCCGATTTCTCACAGTGCTCTAACGTGCACGTCCAAGTTTTATATCATGCCATGTAGGACAACATAACTACCGCAGTGCCACCACACAAACACCGCTGCGGTCAACGTGCCTTCCGGGCATCTGCTGTAACCACTGTTGCAGCCACACTGGCATGCCTGAGTGCAAGAACCTTGACAGTGCAAGATGAATCATAAAAAATGTGCAGCTTGGTGGTGGTGCAGTTTGAACCAGGGGCCACTTAAACTGTTAGGACACGAAAGCCACTGAAATTTAAAGCCTCAGAGAACTATACTCTAATTCAGCAATTCCCTTGGCTGGCATGCAAACGTCAGCCTTTCCCCTTCTCCATTCCTGTCTACATGCTGTGGAACCAATACAAATGTAAGCCGCCCAAGGTAACCCCCCTGGGAACTCATGTGAGACATGCATCTGAGGGCTGGAGATGAACAGCGTTGCTGTAAAAACCTGTAGCATGAAGTATGCCTGAGTGCAAGAACCTTGACAGTGCAAGATGAATCATAAAAATCGTGCAGCTTGGTGGTGGTGCAGTTTGAACCAGGGGCCACTTAAACTGTTAGGACACGAAAGCCACTGAAATTTAAAGCCTCAGAGAACTACACTGTAATTCAGCAATTCCCTTGGCTGGCATGCAAACGTCAGTCATGCATATAAAGAAAATTTAAAATGGGATGCGTATCTAAATACTAGAGCTGTGCGAATAGCAAAATTTTGGGTGCGAAGCGAATTCGAATATTGAAGTGTGAGTGCAAATTGCATCAAAATTTTTCGAATATTTCTCGAATAATTCGAAGTGAAACTGCAGAAAAAAAAAGTTAGAGAGGATTCCTAAGCATATTCTTATGAGACAGCAACAAGAAAGTATCTTTTCGTTAGATTGATGAAGCACTGGCGGGGTGGTGTTTCATAGTTGTCTTATAAAGAATGAGGCAATGTAGAGGCCGAATTCTATTTATGTACATGATTTGGTTCAACCAAAGTGTTGCCGACAACAGTTTACACGTGACAGGCAAAGATGCCATTTCCTCAGCCTCTCCTCCTCTTTCAACTTCTGTGGAAGCCCAACTAATGTGGTGGACAAGGGTGTGCTCCCTTCAAGTCTGGAGTTCCAAATCTGCCTCGTAAACATCGATATATAAGAACATCTGAAATTTTGGATGCTAAAAAGCTTCGGCTTCCGATTTTTCGGTCTTCCTGCCCAAATTTCAGGTCCAAAACAGCATTAATTGAGCCCCCACCTCTGCCACATCTTTCATCTCCATGTTGGAACTAGTGTTTTCTTGAGTTAATACATTTGCGACCATAGCAGAGGTTGAAGGGCAGCTTTGCCGCAATACCGGGGTGTGATGAGGTGAAGCATACTGAAAATAGAGACCACTTCCAATCGGACGTTGACTGCGTCTTGGCAAAGTTCGACCGTAACAGAGCTTAAAAGGCAGCTTTTCCGCAATACGGGGGTGTGATGAGGTGAAGCATATTGAAACTCTAGGGACCACTTCCAATTGGACGTTGACTGTGTCTTGGCAAAGTTCGACCGTAACGGAGCTTGAAAGGCAGCTTTGCCGCAATACCGGGATGTGATGCGGTGAAGCATATTGAAAATCTAGGGATCACTTCCAATAGGACGTTGACTGTGCCTTGGCAAAGTTCGAACGTAACGGAGCTTGAAAGGCAGCTTTGCCGCATATAGAAAGGTGAAGCATATAGAAAATCTGAAAGGGTCACTTTCAATCGGACGTTGTCTGTATTTCTTTTTGGGAAGTTCGAATAGTTTGAATAGTAAAATTCCAGTGCGAATCGAATCGAATAGCAAACACTATTAGAAAAATATTCGAAATTTCGAATATTCGCACACCCCTACTAAATACTGGTGCTGTTCTGATGGGCCTTAATGCATGCCTTAAGCACACCCATTTCAGTAACTTGCATGAAACAGCCCACAGACCGCTCAAGTAAGAAGCTATAGACAAGAGCCTACCGTGAGGACATTCTGGTAGTACTCAATCTTGGCGCGCACAGGGAAAGGCTTGTTGCGGAAGTCACGCTGGCATCCACCCAGCTGCTGGTTCATACCGTCGCTGCAGGCATACACATTTATTCATGAATGGCAGAGATAAAAATGATTTCATTATAAAGTTGAAACTCAATTTGACAAAGTAATCATTGCACTCAAATTATTTCATTAAATCGGGAAGTTTGCAATATCAAGAAAGATTTTTTGGCCCTGTGAAATCTAAAATTCTAACATAGAAACACCCAAAAGCCACTGCTGCATTTTATTTGCCACTAACCCACACCTGCGTGAATTAGTGGAAAGTAAAATGCAATGATTGTGCAAGCAGGCTGAACAAGAAAGTTGCGAGGAGACGATCAGTGCTATCTGTTGCATAAACCATGAAATAAAAGCAACCACTGCAGGGTTCCCGTGAGAGAATTTACAAGGACAATAAACCACTGCTGCTCCTAGCACCGCCTGGTATGTAAAAGCGCTACTGACTGTTGAGTCTGTTGTTTCATGCATGTGCGCGGCGTGCAACCTCACCAAAATAAAACTAGTATAATAATAATATCTGGGATTTAACGTAAAATAAAACTAGGGTTGCGACTAGGGTGGCTAGATGTTTTTACATGATAGTGTTAGTGCGCACATCCGAAGAAGACCCATCTGTGTCAGAAGTAGAAAGAAATCGCCACTTCTTTAATCATTCATTTCAGGAAAAACTTAGTTAAATTGAGTATGGTGCCAAGTTAGTTTCGTTAATTTAAGCTGATGACTTCCACATTCGAAATGTGTAAGTTGGCTGTGCGCTACCCTGTATATAGCTGCGTGGTATTTTATTAGTGGTCAAAAGACAGAAGTTCAAAGCACTACAGTAATTTCTGCTTCAATGCCAGCAAAACCAAGACGTGCGGGTGTGTATCGCCCAGTAATTTGACTGATCAGTGCAGTGGTGACGCGAATATCAACTCCGGTTATGTTCGGTGCATCATACTCATCTGCACACGTCAACTCTGACCGTGCACTGCTAATGCATGCAACAAAAGTCGTTCACTTAGTTTGTTCGGTGCACTGCAGTAATCCATGCCTGCCATCTGCTTTTATGATGCCATCTTTTTGGGAAACGGCAGGATTTCACTGGTGAGATCAACCCCTTCGTGTTTGCAGTGCTGTTATGGCAGTAAACAACACAACAGTAATTCATTACCAGTCTTCCGCAGAGGTGCCATTACAAACAGAAACGTTTCATGTGCAGCACGACCTTGCAGGCTGCTGACGTGAATATAAACATACACATGCTAAGAAAAAAAAAAAAAGAAAGAAACCGCCGCATGCAATGCATGTGTACTACTGCAGATAGACAAGCAAGGGGGAGCTGAGGGATTGGGCCTATACACATTGATTGAGCTCGCTTTCTCACGTAGGGGAATGGTAAACCCTGTGCACAGTGGTGGACGGTGACGAAAAAAAAAAAATGGACGCAGAACAACTGCTACATTATATTTCTAGGTTCCAGAAAGCCAGAAAGTAGACAAGGTAATTATTAACTGGGCTAAAACAGTGGTCCATCCACATTGACTCAAAGGACAAAATTATCGCTCACCTTTCATGTTCGTAAGTCTTAGTGCCATCGTTGACCATGCCCATAATGTAAGGGTTGTTGTGCTGCCAGAGGAAACAAAAAGACATTTGTTCTTCAGACCAAGCATGGAAATTTCAGCCATATAAGCATAGATAAAAATGAAGCCAAATAATACATAACTTCAATGAGACACGCGGCAATGTTAAGAAAAAGCAGGAGACCAATAAATAAAGTTCCTAGCCCTCCCCATGGTAGGCAATGACGATGAGTGAAAATAAGTGGTTGCTCGTACAGCAGTTTGCCTTTCTGCTATTTTGACAAAAAATGACAAAGATGCTCAGAGGTTTCCAAGCTGGGCTTCTCAGCCAGCCTTTTTAGATTTCATGCTGATGCGTGCACATTGTGACCCATTTCATTTTCTTCACTGCCACACTTATCTCAACTTATTTGCACTTTTCACTTTTTAATAATACCACTCAGATTTATAGTTTGCGGTACACTTGGCAAGTTGGTGATACTGCTTATCATCAAAACAGAAAGAGAAAGCCAAGATGCCAGAACACAGGAATTCGGATAATCTTTACTACCCGGGAAAGGCCTGAAATTTAAGTACAAATGCAGCTTTCCCCTCTATCTTTGCTGTTAACATATTCACCATGGATAGAAACTGATTATCAAACCCATGACCCCTAGCATAAAAGCACAATGCTACAGCCACATAGCAATGTAATGAACTCGGTAGATGATCACATTGCTCAGATTTCATGAAGATGCGGGCTGCATATTAGTAGTAATCTGCACTAACCTTTCCATCATTGTCAAAGGAGTCAAAGAAAAGGGCCAGACCAATCCACTTGTCACTGCTGCCGAAGACTGGACCCTCGGCTTGCCTCTGATTCGTGTACCAGAAAGCCTGTACAAAGAAAAAAAGTGAGGCCTCAAGTTGTCTTTACTGACACTGCAGAATCCCTTTAGTACATTTGTTATAGGTCAGAAAAAAAAAGCATGATACACTAGAACAGTATCATGAGAAGTGCATAAGCATGCAAATGCACTGTTAAGAGGGAGCTGTATCTTGGGGCCAATGTCAATTTCTCCACTTGCATACAGGTAAGACTCAAAACTGCTTTTGTGAAGCAACCACTGGACCAATATGAAATGTGTCACGTTTGAGAAAGAAATTTAAATTCTAGTGACTGAGGAAGCAGACTTTCAATTTAAAGCCCAAAAATTCTGACAAAATTTTTCTAAAACTGGCAATAATAAAATTTAAGCATCAAGTTTATGAACCTAACTGCACAAAAGCAGATAGTGCAGTTCTAGAAACTGCATGTGATAGAGAATCTAAAGCAGATAAATTTGATAAATTGATTTATACTTTATACCTCATGTGAAACATGAGTTTCACATGAGTCCTATTCACAATTAGTGCTATATTACAGGGCTGTGTATTGCACATAACTTTTTACACCACTAAAAGTTACGAAGGCCTCTGCACATACATTTTATTGCGATAGCAATTATATGGACAGTCTCGGCTGGAAAATGTCCGTCCCCGCCGCCGCCGTCATTCACCGTATATGTATAAGTATGTATATATATAGAAAAGCCACAAAGAAAAATAATCCAGAAATACTTTCCGACACGCGGAATCGAACGGGCGACCTCTCGCTTTGCAGCCCGCCGCGTTAGACGTTAGGCCACGAACAGCACAGTCTTTCAGCCTGCTAACGGCGAGCTATTTATATACACCATGTAATTCAGCATGCTCTCTTAGTGGCCACATAGAGGGCGCGACGTGCGCGCTTTAAAGATCGTCGCCCCGCTCCTGCGAACGCCGTTGCTCTTCGCTCTACAGGGCGTGGTTGCTTTCGTGCGCTTATCTCGAGGAAAGAAGGGGCGGCCAGTGGGGTGCTTCGCTTCCCTCGCTGCAGCGGCCGCGTTTGCGAAAGGAGCGCGCTGTTCAAACAGAAATAAGTAACAACTGTGACAATTAGTTCGCGGTCGTCTTGTGTGTACCTGTTCGTTCGTTTCGTGCGTCCTGCTTTATGTTTGAGCAGTGCGCTTCAAGTGTCGAGCTGTGACACGAATAATTCGCGCTCGTCCTGTGTGCGTTCTTTTTGTGCGTCCTTTGGGCTCGAGCGATGCGCTGGCAATTTCGAGCCGCTTTCCGTTCTTCGCGTTACATTACAATTTATTGCTATCGCATTCATTGCTTCGCCGTTGCGGCGAAACTGTGACTTTTTTTATGACTAAGTCAAAGTATCGAGTATCCTTGTTTTTCCCTAGCGTTTTTGTGTTTGTGCCTTGTTTTGATTGTGTTCTGTTGCACTTGCTTATACAATAATCCACTATTTTTAACTGTTCAGTCTCATATACCATGTGCAACCCTTAGGTGGATTTCTTTTAAATTGCTGACAGTCTATTTTGTAAAGCAGAAACATTACTCTACCATCCCCTGTATTTTGTTCAGTCTGCCTGTTTAAAATTCTGCTACAGTTCACAGTGGGCATTACTCTTTTTTGTTTTTAATGTTATTAGTACTGATGATTAGAGCTGTGCGAATAGCAAAATTTTGGGTGCGAAGTGAATTCGAATATTGAAGTGTGAGTGCGAATCGAATCGAATATTTTTCTAATATTTCTCGAATATTTCTAGAACTTTTTTTTAATACTTCGAAGCGAAATTGCAGAAAAAAAAAAGAGGCTTCCTAAGCATATTCTTATGAGATAGCAACATGAAAGTGTTTCTTTTCGCTAGGTTGATGCAGCACTGGTGGGGTGGTGTTTCATAGTTGTCTTATCGAGAATGAGGCAATGTAGAGGCCAAGTTCTATTTATGTACATGATTTGGTGCAACCAAAGTGTTGCCAACAACACTTTACACGTGATAGGCAAAAATGCAATTTCCTCAGCCTCTCCTCCTCTTTCAACTTCTGTGGAAGCCCAACTAATGTGGTGGACAAGGGTGTGCTCCCTTCAAGTCTGGAGTTCCAAATCTGCCTCGTAAACATCGATATATAAGAACATCTGAAATTTTGGATGCTAAAAAGCTTCGGCTTCCGATTTTTCGGTCTTCCTGCCCAAATTTCAGGTCCAAAACAGCATTAATTGAGCCCCCACCTCTGCCACATCTTTCATCTCCATGTTGGAACCAGCGTTTTCTTGAGTTAATACATTTGCGACCGTAGCAGAGGTTGAAGGGCAGCTTTGCCGCAATACCGGGATGTGATGAGGTGAAGCATATTGAAAATCGAGACCACTTCCAATCGGACGTTGACAGTCTCTTGGCAAAGTTCGACCGTAACGGAGCTTGAAAGGCAGCTTTGCCGCAATAAGAGAATGTAATGAGGTGAAGCACATCGAAAATCTGAAGGGGTCACTTTCAATCGGAAGTTGACTGTATTTGTTTTTGAGAAGTTCGAATAGTTCGAATTGTAAAATTCCAGTGCGAATCGAATTGAATAGCAAACACTATTAAAAAAATATTCGAAATTTCAAATATTCGCACACCCCTACTGATAATATATTTGTGTACACATAGCCACTACCCCTTACCCAATGCTTTCTGTGGTCTGTAAAATACTTTTAAATACTAAATAAATAAATTAAATAATGTCTTCTGCCTCACATCAGCTGCCGAAAATTTTCAGTGGTCAGCACAGAAACTGATTTCGAGGAAATTAATACACTATATAGTACTTTCACCATGACAATTTCACTGCTGCTGGCACCACAGAGTCCTATACGTAATAAGCAAAAGTGGAATAAAAACAAGCCGTACAATTTTGCGCACAGAGCTTTTTTAAGCCTGCCTCTAACCTTGTCAAGGTCGTATCAGAGAAATAAAAGCTCATTTCGCCACTCCTGTCTATTAAGTGCTGTACAAGTGATGCAAACAACAATTTCTCTCTTTTGTATTTGGCATTCTATCAGGCTTATCATTTTTTGTACTGCATAAATGCATCTTGACAATTCGTAACAAAATCAATTACATAACTATCTAAACATTTATGAGCGTATATATTCAACTGCACCCTTCAGTAGACTAGTTGTGCATTGAATGTTACTACTTGGTCTGATCACGCTGTTTGTATCACCCTAGTCATACTGTCTGTCCAAAGAGGGTTATTATGCAGCTGTGTGTGCTTAGTATTTCATTTTATTTATAAACCACACGCACTTGACCATTTAAAGTCAAGATGTGCCTTTGCCTTGTAAGGTATATTAAAAATTTTAATTTTATTCCAACTCTTCTCGCACTGTGCTCTGTGACCTAAGTAACTGAACTAGAAGTTCATTCAAACAGTAAATTCCTCGTAAAGCTAGTAAAATTGGTAACTAATCTTCCATGACAACATTGGCTTCATATATGTGCACCATTTCTTAACCCTGGGCTTTGACCAATAATTGAAACTACCCTATTTCTTTTTGTGCAGATACATTTCTTAACTCACAGGTGCACAATGTCACACAGTCATCATCACAAGCTGCTGGAATGTGTAGAAGATGAGCAAAATTAGAGGTTGCTTAAGCTTCGCATTTCAGAATGGAATGTGATAGCATTTCGGGTCCCGTTCGCATCGCCTTCTCATTCACTTGCCATGCTTCGCTTCTTGGTGGATACCTCAACCACGCCGTGAGGAAAGAAACGTCTGTGTGCATGACTGTTGTAAACTCTTCTAGGGCACCTACTGCAGGTACACCATTTTGCAAAGGTGTGACGCAGTGAAGTACCCACTATGTGTCTGTAAGGCAATACGCGCACCTGTGTAGCTGCTGCCGATGATTATAGCTCAGCCCTTTGTAATGGGTAGGCAGCTTTCAACCTACCACTCGTTACGTAGTTTGGATGGCCTGGCATGATTCTATGCTTCTGCCACACAATATTAAATCTAACGCGTCTCCTTGCCTGGCATGAAAAACTGTATAGGGCCTTTTCCAAAGTGGTTCGAAGCACAGGCTCTGTGATAGAATACTTGACTGTCATGCATAATACCTAGGTTCAATTCTGACTTGAACTCAGATTTTTGTTCTTTGCATCCATCGAGGTTTTTCACTCAAGGACAATGCCGATTTTTTTGCTACACCACCACCCATTGACGACACCGACACCGTATTTCTGCAACACGGGCTACTTACCACTACTGTGTTAGTGATCAGCAGAAGAAATGTGCTGCGACAGTCAGAGGATTTATGAATAAGAAGGAAGTTTCACTACGGCACTCACCAGCCCATCAGCACCCAAGCGACCTTGTCCAGTGACCCTGAACACTAGCTCCACCTCCCACCAAGGGAAGTTCACTGGGTTCTTGTTCCAGATGGCTCCTACAAGGCGATACATTCATTCAGGATCAAAGGAAATAAGTAGATGTATTCAGTTGACAGCAAACTGCATGCTCTCAATTCCGCTAAAACAAAAACAGGAAAGAATGATTGGACTGGTTGTGCACTGCAACGTAGTGAAGCAATAAAACTGAGAAATAATGTAAGCAGTCACATGTATTTACGCACACTTGTGCTTTTCCTTAATAGCGTGTCTTGCAACAAGCTAGGTAATCCAAAGGAGGCACTTTCACGGCGCATCCATAAGTAAATTGCTAAGAAAATGACATTACCTTTCTTGCTTTTCAGGGACGGCGTAATTCGCACCATTTCTTCACTGGCAATGCAACCTGAGGAAAGAGAAAAAGCACAGAGCCTGTAGTTTTGAAGCAGCAGCATGACTCCTAGTGCCTAAATACTTCCACTCCACTTTTGGCCAGTAAGTGCTGCAATACGGGAAACAATGCTGCTTACGTAACAAGTGGGAAAGAAAAAGTTTCTGAACAGGGACTTTACACTCTTGACACTGCTGCTTAACTGTTTGCACCTTCATCTTCTAGATGAAGATTCGCGCAGGCCAGCGGTTATCAACACTCACAAGGGCCTCTTTTGTTATAATAGGCTACCGTTTGGGATAGCCTCGGCACCTGCGATTTTTCAAAGAACAATTGAGCAGGTGCTGCAAGGCCTCCCAGGGGTTCAAGCGTACTTAGACGATGTCCTGATAGCAGATGCGAACGATAAGCCAACTGCGAACCTTCAAGCAGTCTTGCAGCGGTTCAGGGAATATGGCGTCAAGCTCCGCTCGGACATGTGCCGAATAGGTGAGGAGTCAGTTACGTATCTAGGACACAGAATTGACACGGCAGGGTTGCACCCGTCAGAGAAGAACATCGAAGCAATTAAGCTGGCACAGACTCCTCGGAATGTCACAGAGTTGCGGTCTTTTTTGGGCATGCTAACTTTCTACAATAAATTCTTGCCTAATCTGTCCACGCTCCTGAGTCCCCTATACTTTCTTCTGGAAAAGAAATCTAAATGGTCTTGGGATGAGCGCGAAAACGATGCCTTTCGGAAAGCAAAAGCCGTTTCGTGTTCCGCGCCTGTGCTAACTCACTTCGATCCCGCACGAGAGCTATTTCTGGAGTGCGACGCGTCACCCTACGGTGTGGGAGCGGCACTATTACACCGAATTGAAGGACAGTATCAGCCCCTGAGATTCTGACCACCCTGCAATTTTGGTGGGGTCTTTTACCAAAAATAAATAATGAAAATAGGTGTTTTTTCTCAAATAGTCACTGCCTTCAGCAAGTGGCCCCTCCCCGAAAAAATTTCTGGCTACGGGCCTGAGATGCACCTAAATAAAGTACACAGGTGTCATCGCATTTCACTCCCATCAAAATATGGCCAATATGGCCACTGTAGCCAGGAATTGAATTTGTGCCCTTTTCTGCTAATGTAGGCCTTGTGCATTTTAGGATGGCAATACAGTTGGAACTCAATTTCAAAGAAATGATGACCGTATTCAAATTATTTCGTTAAATCAGGAAGTTCGTAAAATTGAGAAAGATTTTTGGTCGTTCAAAATTTAGAATTGTAATGCAGTGACACCCGAAAGCTACCATCGCATTTTATTTGCCACTGACAAGTGCATGCGCATGTGAAAGGTTTGTGAGGGCAGCCCGGACGCAGCCTAGGCGATGCAGCCACGTAGACAGCCAAGTGCTATGACAGGCTGCCAATATGCAAAGAGAGGGAGAACGAATGCAGTGATATTGCGAGCAGGCCTACCAAGAAAGTTGCATGGAGACGATCAGTGCCATCTGTTGCATAAACATAAAATAACGATAGCAACCACTGTGTTGCTGTGGGAGTATTTACAGGGACAACAAACCCCCACCGCCCCTAGCGCCATTTGGTAAGTAAAAGCGCTACCGACTCAAGTCCGTTGTTGTGTGCATAAGTGCAGCATTCAGCCTTGTCAGAATAAAACTTGGGTCACGACTAGGGCGTAATAATTACAATGTAAATTGAAAGAAATTGAGGTAAATGAATAAGCACCCTTTTCTTTGATGGCATCCGAACCCACAACCTTTGAATTACGCGGCTGATGCTCTACCGATATGATGGAAGGCGCGTAATTCTAAGCTTGTGGTTTTGGATCCCATTGATGGAAAGGGTGCTTTTTCGCCCAGTTTAATTCCTTTTAAGTCGTAATTATTAAACTAAAGTTAAAAACAACAAATAATGTCCCCTATGCTTTCCTTGGTTTTAAATTGTCTGTCCAGTTCACTTGGCTGTGTCTAACTGCTAGAGTAGTGACATCTGCCAGTCAGTGTGGCTAGCCTGATGTCATTAAGGCTCAGACAACAGCTGTGAGCTGGCAGGCCGCAGCTGAAATGGGACCGCACATCTGTTCTGTCCCACGTTTCTTTTCTGGATGCAAGGGCCCAAGTGCAAAATACTGCACATTCCGTGGATAGTTAGCATAGGCGTGAGCAATGAGGGGCAGAGGGGAGGGGGGACAACCCCCCTACTGACCTTAGAAGAGGGGGGGGGGGGCACAATGTCTGTCCCATACTTCTACTGTCCGACCTGTCCCACCATTGTATAAAGAGAAGGGTTATGGCCACACAGGTTTTTTGATGATAATGGCGGCTGAAGGACCCTGATGTTGCATTCCAAGAAGTGTTTACTTCCCATCTTTACTAAGCCAGGGACCAAAGGCAGGCCATATGTGAGAAGCATGGCATCACTTCATTTAAATCTTTTTATCCATGTTGAAACAAGTCTTCTGGACTCGACCAACAGGGGAAGGGGGGGAGGGTATGCAATAAACATCCCCCCCCTGATGATAGGTAGGCTATGATAGGTAGAGGTGGAAGGTTATGTCAGAATTGCATAACACCAACCAGAGCGTGAACAAAATAAGGGGAATGGACCTATGGGCCTGTGTTTTGTTAGACACAACCGTATGAGGCCAACATATAATGAAACCAACAAAAGTATAAGGGGCATTATTCGTAGTTTTTACTCAAAACGTAGTAATTATGCAATAAGGGAGAAATGAATTAGAATGGATGAAATAACAACTCGCCACCTCTTGGGTCCGAATCCTCAACCAGATTGTAAAGTACAGCCCTGAAAACCTTTAATGTGCTCGGCAAAAGACAGCAGAATCCAAAGTAGGAATGGATGGCAGTTCAAAAGGCTACATTCAAGACGTCAAAAGAAATGTCCGGAAACTATACAACACATTGAAATGGAATGCCAGAATATTCACCCTACAGGACTGATAGAATGTGTGAATCTTTTAGTGGTCCTGGGTGTCCAAAGTGGGTGGCAGTGCATTGTCCACGTTGTTTCTAAGCTCATGAACAGATGCTCAAGTGTAAGCCTGCAAGATTAACCCCAAAAAAGTACTACAAAATTGGTAAGCAGTTGATAAGCAAGAGACATTTAGAAAATTGGTGTGGAAAATGAAGGGATAAGATTGACAGAATACACGTTACAGGCATAGGTGACAGTGTATTATAAAACCAGAAGCTTGTACGAAAAAAAAGAGGGATAGCCAGGATGACAGAATGTAACAGATGGCACAATATCTCATTGTAACTAACCGGCTAGGTGGCTACTGGTTGCCGCACCATTTCTTTCAAAAGGGATGCTAATGATGATGATCATCATCATCATCAATTGCTGCTGACATCGCTTACACATTGAGAAACCTGACAATTTTGTAGTGCTTTCTTGTGGCGAATCTTGCAGGCTTATACTTGAGCATCTGTTGACGAGCTTAGAAACCACGTGGACAATGCACTGACGTGTCTTGACAGTGTTCGAAATATGACCACAGTTCACGATCTGTTGTACAGGGATTCCTAAACGGATTGTTATACACCACTGAATCTGTATCTTGCCTGAAGGCAAATGCTTCACTCCCCTTGCTTTAATAATAAATAAAAACCTTACAAGCAAAAGCTTCTGCTAGAATTCATGTCTGCATGCTTCGCTTTTACACTTAACCTTCGGGCTGCCAGTACAGTTCATAGCCTAGTTGAACGCTTGAGTAATCTACCACAAGACTGGCTAAGAAACGCATGACGAGGAATAGTCCAGGGGTTTTGGGGCAGCTGCAAACGTATTTACGAGGTCGCGATGCATGCACCACATTCGCAGCTTTATAGACCATCCAATTACCTGTCGTATTTTAAAGCAGCGCTCGTTATCTTGCCCTGTGGTTGGGAGATGCGCTTATCGCAATGAAACGTGGCGTTTATTTGTACAGCGCAGCGCTCAGCCGGGGAAACGATGCAAAAGAAACGTTTCGCGATTTACACATTAGCGCCGCTCCCAATCATCCGGGTTTCGACCTATCGAAGAAGTTCGAACCTTTGCAAGTGCAAACGCATATGTAAAGCGTCCCGCTACAGACAAGCTCGATAACTACGCATGCCACCGGAGTATCGGGCAGCGGGGCGAAACTTCACATATATTCACACACGGACTGCTAGGAAGCTTTCAAATGTCACAATATGCACGTGCCGACATACGGGCCAGACGGCCGCATCCGTGACTGTGACCACAGCGTGACTGACACACGCAGGAAAGCAGGCAACGCGTAACGCCACGGTCAAGTGACTCGCCCACCCTCGCATGAGACCGAAAGCAGGCCGCGATTACCACAACTTTCCTGCTTGCACCGGTTCAATATGCCACATCCCGTGGACCTGGCAGTAAAACAGGCTGGATCCAGCTGGTAGCCGGAGCCTTAAAACACCACGTCCAAAAACCGGAGAGCACCTTCCCGTTCAAGTCATCTTCCTTTCACATGACACTCTGCAATGGTGTCGTGCTCCAGTTGCGTGCACTGCTAAAAGCCACGTGTACGCTAGCCGATTGGTATGCATGACCACCGATGGGAAGCCGGCGATACTCACTGCCGCTGTAGTCCCAAAAAGGCACGCTGCCATCTTTCTGCGCTAGGTAGGGTCCCTTGAAGCTGTACTTGTACTCAAACTTGCGGTGACCAATGTTGGCAGTGCACGAGCACAGCGCTAGTAGCGCTAAGACAACGAACCATAGGCAGCTCGAAGAAGCTGCCATCCTGCGCTATCGGCCGACCCGTCCGTCTCGCTGCCGCCGCCAGCAGGGCCGATTCACACGTTCCCACGTACGCGGTAGCTCCGCACCAAAATTTACACCACTTGTATGCATTGCGCGGCAGCATTATGCATTTTTAATAGACGTAAGAAATATTTTATATTTTTCGTATTAAATTTTTGTTAATGCTATGCTTATTACTTTTTGTACTCTCGCGCAGATATATGCGGGGCTGCGATTGTAACTTCCCTGTTTCTGTTTTGTTTTGTTTTCAAAATGGTATCGGCGTGTTAAGGCGGAATGGTCGTGGTGCCTTACGTATGAGCTTGCAGTGCGTGAAGATATGAAACATGGAAAAGACGGAGCAACTCTCAAGCTGCGCCCGGTTTCTTTCAGAGTTCTCTTGGATCTACAACACTCGCATGACAGACTTGCTGATCGCGGGCACACTGGACGCGATACCTGCTGAGGTAGCACGCACGTCTCATGCGCAGCGGTACTTTGGTGGCAGCGTGCGGTTGCAGGACGGATGTTGAATAAACTAAGCGTTCCGGTCTCATGTGGCCTATCGAGAGGGTTGCTTGGAGACACTTATGAAACAGAGCCCGTTACCGTGCGAAATTTTCGTTACGAAGCGTGTACTCGTGTCTAGTAATATGTCATTGCAAAAATGTTATCGTGCTGCTTACCAAAATATTTACAGAGCGCAAACTTGTTTGAACCAAGTGGTAGTCTGGATTCAATGTAGTGTAGACCTTACCCACATTCTCACACGAAGATGGGAAAAAAAGAAAGAAAGGAAGGCAGGTAATGGTATTTGATTTGCTCAAGTGCAAGCATCACTCGATGATTAGCAACTTGAAACTAAATTGAAGGGTTATTATAATTACATTTCTCATAAGCAAATAAAGCAAGAATACCACGTCTGACAGTTGAGATATGTGTTCCTCGCTCCCTTTTAAACCTTTGCATGTGAAGTGCACGCTTGAACCATGAACAACGTGCCAAACAAAACGTCTTGTAGCACAAGAAGCCGTGCATTCAGCTGTGGAAATTAATTCCAGAACTGTGGTTCGTTGGGCACTTGGTCACACATTTGTAAAAGGTAAAAACAGCGCGAAGGAGACGCAACGCAAGCGAAGGCAGTCAGGGGCGTAGCCAAGGAAGGGGGGGGGGGGGTCAAACCCCCCCCCCCGAAAATTTTCGATTTTGCTTGCGTATATATACACGCACGCACGAACATACATAAAGTGTAACTGACCCCCCCGAAAAAATGTTCTGGCTACGCCCCTGACGGCAATGCATCTTGTGTTCCTTCGTGCTGCTTTTACCTTTTACAAATGTGGAAATTAATCAGGAACTTTGCCAACATTCACGAAATACATGCACTTTCTACATTAAAAGAGCACAATAGGACAAAAAAGAAAAACCTTGGACACTTTCTTGACTTCATAGTGCCATGATATGAATAGCAGAAATAAATGCGCTGAGATTCTGCTTAGAAGTACGATTACATGCAGTTTGCCATATTCGTATGCAAAAAAATAAAAGTGGAATGGTTGGTTTCCTTCAAAACGATAAATGTGTAACTGAGAGGGCAATAGGCTAAATTTTCATGCAAGCACGAACGAAGTTATTTGAAACCTATTGTCAAACGTAAAGAGTAAAAAAGAAGTCCTACGTGAAACGACTAAGTAGATTATGGAAAATAAACACTGATAAACCATATGATGAAGTGGAAATAGAGACAGAATCAAAATCAAACCTTTTTGTTAGGAAGAAAATGTGTCATGGAGGCCAAGGTAAACCTCTTTTCAAGTGCATCTTGGCGTGTTTGCGTTGAATGTAAGTGTGGTTAGAATGCGTAAAGTTGCTCCCATTCATACCCCCCCACCTAGGGAGACAATCTGTGCCAAATATTTTTTTTCCTCAGCCAGACAGGACCAACAGGAAAGGCTAAACTGACCCGAATATTTCACTGCATTATATATAAGTCACAAATAAATAATGCATGCTTGTTTGCTTGTAAGTGTATCTCCAGAGGCACACATGTTCATTTTTCCCTTATAGCTTGCAAAGGTTCTGAGCTTTGCCAAACTGGACAAAAAGGGCATCTGCTTCTGCACAGAATTACAATTGAGGTAAAAAGCCTTGAGGTGCCCTGTGTGCTAATGTTGAAGACATCTTGTTGTTGTGAGGATATTAGACATTCAGACGGAAGGTATTGCAGCCCCCGCTGAAGCTGTCAGGTGGTGTGGATTAGGGTTGAAAGTTTCGGGACGTTGTGTTGTGGGGTTGAGGTGGGTTGTGCGGTACATCACATGCAGGATTTGTTTCATGCTGCCGAGCACGCAGCTGTGTACTGCACTTTGAACGAAGGTGTAGTGAACAATATGCCTCTCAATATCATGTTTCTTAAGCTCTGCTGATAAGCTGCACGTGAGTGGAACTAATGCTAGCAATTCCTGCAAGGCTAGATCTGCCCGCAGCCAACGCATCCTCCACCAACATGAAATAGTTATAACCGGTAGTTTTATAACCATATATTGCTTACGTGCTGATATCAGCGAGGGACACATAATGTAATTCGTTATGCTGAGTACAATTTAATAGCAACACTTGAGAGGCATCACTGGTGCACTGTGTGTGCATAGCATGAAAAATAAGTAAAACTGTAGAGCTTTAGCACAAAAGGTTATTTGGTTTTAGTAAGCTGCCTGCTCACTGCTCAAGAACTATTTGCGTAGTGTGACTGAGACACACTGCAGCGCAGTGTTGGTGGTTGCATAAGATAAGATTATTGGCTCCAGTTGCTAGTCATGTTAGTAAATGCACATCTGACTGCGCAGTGGGTGAATCACATAGACAAGCTATCTGATGAAGAACTTGGGAAGGTGCCTTTTGGACTGATCAAGGTGAGCTCGCTTTACCAACTGTGTCAATAATATGAGTTTCGGTGAGATAGGCAATACTTTGAACGCAAGTAAAGGTTACAGCCACATAAGTGTTATTCTAGAGGTACAATAAAGAGAATGAAGTTGCATAGTCACTCTTATTAACTAATTGGATGCCCATAAAATAAAAAAGCAACAATAACTTACCTGTACAGTATCATGCACTGTAAATGTCATTCATATGCATAGCACTTTTTATGTAGCTTGCCAGAGGCATAGCCAGGAGGAGGAGGAATAAACTTTATTGTCAACCAGCAATTTAAGCGCCTTGTGAAATTTTTTTTTTTTTGGGGGGGGGGGGGGGGTTCAACCATACTTTATGTACCTGCGTGCGTTTGTATGTGTACGTGTATATATATGCAAGCAAAATTGAAAATTTTCGGAGGGGTTTCAAACCCCCCCCATTGGCTACGCCCCTGTAGCTGACTATCTAGCATGAGAAAAATCTTTTACAGAAATTTTCTGGTTTAACTGTGTCTGCATTGTGGTCCTCTTTACAGAATGACTGGCCTCCCAGCCTTCAGTCTTTTGTGTCTCGTGCTGTAGAACTGGGAGAAGCTCGTTTTCTGGAGCCATCGGCTGAGCTGGTTTCGAAGAAGATGGCACTGCCCATTGCTTGGTGCCAAGGCCTGACACCCAAGAAGCAGTTGGAACTGGAGTGGGTTGCTGCGCTGGTGGCAGACGTTTGCAATACAGCACAATGCAAAAGGGTCATAGATGTTGGTGCTGGTGTGGTAAGCCATCCTTATGGAGTTCCCTACACACTACCTAGGAGACTATGCCGCTGCTTGTAGGAGTTTCTTTAAATGGCAACGAGACACCTAAAAAATACCAAAATGTGTAATTTTTGGCTTTCTTTTTACTGCTCGGAGTGCTGATGGCCTTGACAATGATCCATTTTTGAAAGTTTTCATAAGTCTCAGTTCTTTAGTAATATATATCTTGCATGTACAGTTTCTCATGCATAACAGATGAAAAAAAAAACAATGAAATGTTCGACTAAAGTCATTGTACAATGAGTGCAGACATCCTTTTTTACCCTTACAAATTTATGATGTGGCTCACATTTGATACAACCGCTTATATTGTTTGTACTTTAACAGCATACTTTTGTTTTCCAAGTTGGCTGTAAAGTTGCATATATATGTATATTGTCAGATGCATCTCACAATGGAGATGGTATGCAGTTCTTTGAACGGTTCTTCACTTGTGTGCACACAGGGCCACTTGGCGAGGCTGTTGCACCGCAGGTATGGCTTCACCGTACTTGGCATCGACTGTGACGCTTCCCATTTACCTAAAGCCCAAGAGCGCCTGCAACATTGTATGTGGCAACCTTATTCAAACTATTGAGTTGTGATAGTTAAACTTGGTTTATAAGAATCAGTATGGCAATGTATAGCAGTTAGATAGCACACCATCGTACAAGCATTAGTTTATTAAGTTGAGTAGGCTGACTGTTACTTTTAGTACTGCATGATCAAAGGTGCATACTCAAATGTGGATGTTTGTCAATTTGCTGCTTAGGTTTATGTTAAAGGGGTACTGACACGAATATTTTCAGTTGTCGTTTTTTTGCGTCAAATGAAGGGTCAAGCCCTTAAGAGCCTAGAAAAGGTAGTGCTAAGCGCAAGTGCGCCCTGAAAAAGTAATTACAGTATGTTTTTAAAAGCTAGTTTCGGTTCGTACTGTACCCTGACGTCACAACACGGGTATGAGCTTCTCGTCGCGTGCTCGCACAATATATAGTGACGTTTCCACGGCCACTCCGCACCGTGGCTCCGTTGGTGACGCACAAGCGGCCATTTTGGAAGTTTTGGTGACGCACAAGCGGCCATCTTGAAAGTTTTGGTACCTAACGATCACAACTAGCGAGACTGCTGCGTGATGTCACCAGAATTTGTACTGTAGCCTGACGTCAAGCTAGTATCGATGTCAGTAGGTGCGCCATGTAAAAATTGACTTTAATATCAAATTAAAATATCTTATCAGCATTTGCTGAGCTTCTCACTTGCTCAGAGCCATCTGTGTATAGAGGAGATTTGTATGGCAGAGTAAACTCGCCTTCGAAAAAAGGTGTCAGTACCCCTTTAAGGGGGGATACTCTCAAAGGGGTACTGACACAAAAATTTTGGCCTCGCGTTTTTTTTGCTGCAATGTGTTGCTGGGGGCCTGTTAGACATAACACGGCACATCGTTTGCTGCAGTGCGCGACAGGTAATTACAGGCTCCTCATTACCAACCAGTATCAATTTCGGTTTCAAAAACAATAAGCCTCCGGGTGCAACTATCACCACCTAGCGGATGCAGCGCTCGATCACTTCAGCACACAGAACTGTGACGCACTTCCGCACGGTTCGCGAGCAGCTGCCGAGAAGTAGGAAAAAACACGGCAAAAAAATATGGCGGCTATGACGTCATCATAACTTGTTGCAGCGTGGTCACGTGAGGGAAGTAGTGGGTCCCCAAGGGTCCTCTTTGAGGGTGTCAGTAGCGTGAGGATTTCAATTGCTCACACAAACTTCAAAATTCATTTAAAATACCTTCCAAGCTATATTCAATGTTGTTATTTTGCAGATGATATATGCATGTTCACTGGAATCGATCCCGCAGGCTATCTCGGCCGCGAAATATTGTGTCAGTACCCCTTTAAAACGCCCAAGTGGACAAAGCTGCTGTGTACATTCTACAAAGGACAAAATTTAGAAACGATATACATACATAAATGTGGAAGATAGTTATATCTTGTGAATAAGAATTATGAAAAAATCATGTGGTGGATATCAGAATGGCACAGGATGCATGTTAACGTGCTCATGCTGATTTTTTCTACTCGAAATACTTTCTGAGCTTCAGTATTCAGAATTACAAAATAAATTTTCTTGCAAATTTCGACAAAACAACACAACTTTATGCGTTACTTACTGCAAGATTTTAAAATATGAAATCTATATAGAATGTAATCTTATTCTATAGAATGTGATGTCCCATATGAAAATCTGCTTTTAACAGGCACTGAAATTTTGTGTGTATGTATGTTTACAAGCACTTTTTTTTAATGTGCAAATAGCTTTATTGAAAGCAGTTGAATAGCTGTTCAAGGGCATTTTGGATTCACCAGCAGTTAAATGGGGCAGTCCTAAAAAAAAAAGCTCCCTCTTAACTATAAAAGTCCTTGCCCTCATTGCATCACAGTGCCTCAAAATGATCCTTTTTTGCTTTCTTATGAATGGTATGAGCAAGCAAACCTGGTGTAGCTCTTTATTGTATATCTGACTGCACTGTAGCTGGATGCACAGAGAACATCCACTACTTCACGCTCAAAGTGGATGATAGTGCAGCCACTCTGGAAAAGGTGCGCCACATGCTCATCAATTGCCCAGACCATGTCCCCTGTACATGTGGGGAAGAGTACAAGTCTGACAAGGAGCTCACCACAAGTAAGCCAGTCAAGCGCACATCTCTCTGTAATGGTTACGCTTCATAAAGCCGCTATGCATGATGTTCGGTTAGGTAGTGTTACACACAAAGTCATACAACATGTCCAAATCTGATTTTGCTTTCTTTACGCAGAAGAAATATCCTAACTCCTCACTGTGCGAGATGTTGCATTTATGGCTTAAGAGAACTTTTTGTTGGGCTAGTTTGTGTAGGTTCAAATTTTCTTTAAGGCGCACACAATCTTTAAGGAGAACACAATCACGAGAAAGCTCTGTCCTGTGTCCTTTCTCGTGATTGTGTTGTCTCGCACCTTAAGGTAATCATGATGTTGCACTTAATATGGCCCTACAATACTTTTTACAAAAGGCGCGGAATGTGTCAGGCTTTGATGGGAACTTCTTTGTGAAAATTTTCCAGAAAAGTGCTATTGAATATGCTTTGTATTAATGTTGTCATTGGCAATAAAATGGTGCCACTTCCATGCCATCACGGACTTCCCTTCCTTCTCAATGTTTTTACAGCAAAGTATTTTTCTGGAAAGATGCTCATTGAGTTCTAGTCATGATTACACTGATGTTTTGCTTAAGCCCAATCTCTAAAGTCAAGATTTGGTCAGAAACCCACCTAATCGGGAACATACTATATTTTCTCACATATAACCTGCATGGAAAAATGGAATGTGTGATCAAAAAGTGGGGGTGCGGGTTATATGCAGGGGCGGGTTATAATATATATGGGAGAAAATACGGTACATGACAACAAAAATGGGCACTGACCGTGAAAGTCAATAAAATCTAAGATGTTTTGGCTTCGCACGGGAGCCAAAACAGTTGGTGCCTGTTTTTAACCATTGCCAAGCCCGACTCCTAAAAAGTAGGTGCAGTGGGGCACCGTTTCACTTAATTACAGCATCAAAACGGTGGCATCATTCTCTGCCACTAGGTAGCACCTCTGCCCTTGTAATGACGAGTTTTCTCGACTTCCGATCATACAACAGCAGTGTAAAAAACAGAGGATGTAATATTCTGAGGCAACACCAGTGCTGGTGTTGCTACATTAAATGATATATGAACAGTTTTGTATTTACGTCTCTTGTTTAATGCAATACGAGATGATCAGATATGCGGCCTAGTAAAGTTAATCTCCATACTGCTCTTGCTAGAGGCACTGCTTAGTCATGAGATTTGAAGAACTCCATGCATTGTCCACCTCGTTCGCTTTCGAGTGATACCAAGGAAGAAATTTAAGCTGTTTTGCCAAAAGAGTAAAGCACTGAGACGGACAATATTCTAAGAATACTTGAGGGAATATTTTGGCATGACAAAACCATTGCTGCATAGCAGAGACAACACCCTGGCAGCTATTATAAGGTGTATAGAAACTCTGGCTGGAGGTCACTGCTGCGATTGCAAGCACTACACCTCAGTGCTGCCCGAGAAGAGACTGAAGGCACCCATTTTACTTGGACCACTGTGCACCACAGTGTGGTACACATACGTGTATGTAACTGCTCAGCTGGCAAGAATGCTAGTGTTTTTGCACAATGTTCATGCCAATAGTGAAAGATAAAGTATGCTGTCTTGGCTCCAATGCAGAATCAATTGTAAAACGTGAGGGTTTGTCCACTTGGCTTCCTTCTAAAAAGACGAGGGTGTGCAAACATGGACACAAGAAAGAAGTCCCGCGTTCGTGGTGTCCTGACTTCTTTCTTGTGTCCGTGTTTGCATGCCCTGTCTCTTTAGAATGAATACTTACCAACCAGCTCAGCTCTCTGTTATTCTTGGCTTCCTTGTTTTTGCAGCCAAGCATACTGTGCATCTCTGAAAACCTTGTAATTGTTGATGCACAAACTGCACAAGTGTGTTGATGCTGTGGCAGCACGACGGTGGTACCAGCAGGAATGGAACCTTGCGCATCTATGTAGTAATTGCTATTGTAATAAGAATGGTTTTGATTACCTCAAGAAAGGGCAGACAGTCTTTTGAGCTTTTGTTCACGAGTGCCAATCGTCTAGCCAATAAGCAAGGCTATTTCCCCATTTTTAAAGTGCTAAAGAGCATCTGAAAGCATACGTGTGTCACTGTCAAATGTTTTTCGTAATTCAGTGCAAAAAATTTTAACAAATTAAGCTTTTCCTTTGGCTAATAGAAAGACATGATGGAATATCTAAAAACTTTCATTTGTTATTTATTGCTGCTAATGATCTTTTCATTGACAACTCGGCAACTAGGATATTTGTTAGAATAGTTCTGATTATCTAACTGAATTAAATTTTTCTTAAACAACTAATTATATAAACAAGGAAACAAAAAGTACGTAGCTGCTATAATGATGCACAAATGACTCATTTGTCTCACTTGCTTCAGCCATTGTGCAATTTTTTTGAAGAAAAATGTAGTTAATTTGCTTTTGTAGTGATAACCCGTTGTAGAGGTTCGGTGGTTGCGGCACGCCAAAGCTGAATGCGAGTTCACTGCACGCTAATGAACCACGCACGGTACCAATCCTGCATTGCTTCAGGATGTTAAAACTAGTGAATCGATAGTCAAATAATTCATTCATCAATCAATAAATATTCATGGGGCCAGTAAATGGCCACGTCACAACCTCCTGCTTGAATGGCCCGTGAAGAACTGCCCATTTTTCAGAGAATCGATACGTGCTGGTCTCGCTGCATGGCTGTGGCCAATTGAGTCCTGGCTTGGTGCGGCTGTTCCATGCACTGACAGAGCTTGAAGCCTTGGTGTGTATTGGGTGTTGCTATCACAAGGCTACTCAGCTAGATAGTAAGTGGTCACTCCATTGTTCTTTATTTCTCCCGATTAAAAACATACTTATTTTCTATCTGCTGCTAAATTAGTAAATACGTTGTATAGTTTTACAATGAAAAGAAAAACAAAATTTGGAAAATGTACATGGGAATTTCACGTCATAGGCCCCGAACAGCTGTGATGTCATGGACTGTAGTGATGATGATATCACCATTAGAACATCTTGAGCAGATGATTGCCAGTCTGCAATAATGTCACAAGATATTGCAAGCAAAGTTTCTCAGGTTATTTGCTTCCCTTCTAGCACTTTGCTGCTCTGTCACTATCTTGTCCACTGTGGTAGGGACTGCTGTAGCTGTCCTGTAGGCATTGCTGCTTTAGCGCTCGTGGTTGGTTTGTGTTGTGTTGGCACGGTTGGCTGGAGCATGTTTTATTTATATCATCATAGCAGCATAATAATTAGCATTTCTTGCTGTGGATGAGGCTTTGATGAACAGCTCTGGCATGGAGTGCAGCATTAACAGCTGTTGGCTGCATAAAAAGTGTTCTACTTGTAGGCATAATTGTAGTTGAACAGAACGCACCCATGAGTGAGCAGAGTGAATGCAAAGACATTACAATTGCCTCCCGCTCAAGCCATGATCATGAACCAACACACATCCTGTTCCTGTGGCAGCTGCACTTATGTGTGGCATGCTTTGTTCCTTTTGGAAGTTAAGACTATAGGTGTATGTGCATATGTGCAAGCAGGATGCTTCACACTATGTTACAATAGTGAACTACATATTTAAGAGGGTGCGTTGCTGTTTCTAAAGTTGAGATCTTGCAAAGTGCTTCTGTTAGTGCGATTGACAGCAAACGAGAACACAACTGCACAACATGCACACAATCTTGGCATCGTGCTGAACAAGCAGTCAGCCATGCTTACGGAAATTCACCAACTAGTCATCCAAGACATCATGTGCAGCACATATGCTAACAATCACTCTTCAGAAAGAAAAAGAAGAAAAAAAATATATATATATGTACATACACACATATACACACACACATGTATATATGTATCGTTCTTAAGATCACACTTGCACTGCAAGGCATTTTTGCAAGGGCAGCTGGTGCTGTGGTTGTTTCTGGTGGTTTTTCAGTGTAATGCCGTGAACTTATTCTGCATGCACACCTTATCTATGGCAATAGTGCTTATCAGTCACCATAAAAGTTCATGAAATGTAGGGAAATGCAGAAGAAAAAAATGGAATTTCCTCGCACCCAAAATTCGTATGTCGAAAAGCCGCACCTTGGCAAGCAACCACTATTATACTACATCTCGGCTTGACAGAACGTTAATTAGAACCAACAGACAAGAAAGACTTTCTTGTCTGTTAGTTCTAATTAATGTTGTCTCTAGCAAAAAAAAGAAAAAAAGACGAGCCCTTAAAATTCCCCTTCTTTCGTACATCTCGGCTTGAGGCTTCAAAGCCCAAAATGCAAGACAGATTTCATTCTACAAACTATTTAGCTAAGTCTAGTGTCATTGTGATGACTTATACTTTGCTTTTTTTCAGACTACTTCCCTCTAAGCCACGAGCTGGCCAGCTTGGGTGACCAGTGGCTTAGCCCTGACACTCAATACCAGGGGCTACGCCTAGCCTGTCAAGAACTGCGAGACACTTGGGCACCCGACCGGGAACCAAGACACCTACTTTTTCGGGCCCTACTGGAGGTTGCGTGCCAGAAGTGTACGTGCTAGGGATTTGTATTAGGTAGTAGCTACAAGCTGCTTCGCCCAACCCAAGCAATCCTCAACCCTAGTGATTTAAAGGACCCCAAACCACCCAAAGGTTGAAATTTAGTTGTGGTGGTGCAGTTGTGCACAAGTCCACAACGAACGCATAGCCGTGAGAC
Source organism: Rhipicephalus sanguineus (assembly GCF_013339695.2). Classification (NCBI taxonomy): domain Eukaryota; kingdom Metazoa; phylum Arthropoda; class Arachnida; order Ixodida; family Ixodidae; genus Rhipicephalus; species Rhipicephalus sanguineus. The sequence goes on along the minus strand of NC_051180.1, from coordinate 10,231,160 downwards.
CTTTTCGAAACGGTGCCATAATAGCGGAGTTACACGCATCTGATGATCGAAATGTGGCCCTTGCTCATTTCGCTTTTTCCTTCACTACACTCTGCTCGTTGGCTTGTCTCTCCTCCTGGCTGAGTGTTCCTCCTCGCCGTGCGAGGTGGATAACTAGGGAGTGTGCGTACCTGGAGACAAACGGGTTCTTTCTGCTGCTGACATGACCAGATTGCACTGGTGACGTCAAGACCAACTCTGGGTATACCAAAAGGCCTGGAGGAGTACGGGATTGTTTTTTTTTTTATATTGTGGCACGCCCATGGTGCGTAGTGCTGCCGTGTCTTGCACTGATAATTGTGACAGCACTGTGAACTCGATGCGCACATTTGCTTGAAATAATAAAAAAATATCAAAAGTCGTTTAAAGGCCGTTTAACCTTCCACATTGAAAGGGGCCAAAAATTTTTTAAAAATAAACTGACGAGCTACAACATAATGTGCATGGATTTCAATGTAGCGTTGTGCTACAAATGGGTGGATGAACTTTTTTTTTCATGAACCTTTGTCCACCGTGTAGGCATCCACAGATATACCAACCTTGCAAATCACAAGCTTCTGCTGCACCTCAGCTTCTGAACTATTGGCCTTCTTTCCTAATGTTGCTGCACATCCTAGATTACTGGGACCTGCCCAAGTGGTGACATGGTATAATAAAGTAAACATTTGATTTATTGTTCCAATTTCAGTGAAAATAGGAGACGTTGCTGACAGCAGAGACGTAAGACTATGTACTGATTACCATTATGCTATCTTAATTTTCAATGTAGATGCAAGTTGCACAATGTGTAACCGACTACGGTTACAAAAGAGCACTATTGCAGTTTTCAAAATTTTGCAACAGGATTCATGGATCGCTAAACGTCAACTATAGTAGTTGTTTTAGACGCACATGCCATCACATGAAAGCTGTCGCATCTGAGATGCTGCTCCATTGCCTGGGCTGTAGGGCACATTCATTGCCGCCAAAATTTGCTGTGCACACCTCATTTAGATGTACCCTTTTGTCTTACTTCCTCACCACAGCTTTGCTTAGACCCTCAGTGCGTAGGATCAGTATGACCACTGGTTGGTAGAGAACCTAGCTTTAATGGAGTTAAACCATTGTCATGCCATCTTGCTGTCATTGCACCATTGTCACAACTCACAAAAACATGCCAATGGTGATGAATGCTGTCATGAATAAACACTGCTGCCATGGGTCGACAAACTCACGAGTCGACTCACTCAGACTCAGATCAAGCTGTGAATCTAAGTGTGGGTGGGTGATATTTTGGTAAGTTTGAGTCCTAGTGAGGAAAACTTTGATGTCTGAGTTCCACATGTTTTTGCCGGCCTATGGTGATGTAACTACTCAACTTCATCATTACTATCAGCCTTATGACGGATCACACTTATACTCATGTCTACTCATACATACTTCAATGCACTAGTGTTCATATGCCAGCTCAATATTTATTGATCAAGAGGCACGAGTAACGAGCGGGGGGGCGAGGTGGAGGTGCCTTGACCTCCCCTTGCAGACTCTTTCATGGAAAGTTTTTGATAAAAATATCTCGTGTGAGTCATCTCTTTCAATAAAAATGTCCTGCAGGATTGCAATCACTGTTAACTCGTACTTGAAAATACAAGATCAAAAGGCACCAAGTAGAGCACTATTTATGCGAGATATTGGTGTTAAATAGCATTGACACCTTGGTCGAAAAAGCTAATTATACGCTAAAGACTAACGAGTCGACTCACTCCGACTCAGATGAAGCCGCGAGTCCGAGTGAGTAATATTTTGGCGAGTAAGTCCAAGTGAATCCGATAGAGAAAAATTTTAGTGAGTCCGAGTCCGGTTGAGGAAATATTTGGCGAGTGTGAGTCCGTATGAGCCCCAAGGGCAAAATATATTTCATGAGCAAGTCCAAGTGAGCTCTACATATTTTGTCGATCTGTGACTGCTGTTGATGTAAATAGTATACTTTGTAAGTATTGTTAGTATGATTTCTGCACTGTGTATAAGCTATTTGCTTACTTTTGCAGTTCTGTTTTATGGTTTCTCTAACAGTTTTTAAAAGACTGTTAGGTTGCAATACAACCTGTTACACCATGCTGGCATCACCATTAAAAAGTGTACCTCATTAATCTATATCACTGCACCTTCAACATTGGGAAGACATTTTGCAGTTTTCAGTTAGTACTAATAAGCCACACCCTGTACCGACTGTGCTAGCTCTTACTGCGTGGCTAAACACCTAATACAAATTAAACTTTACAGATGGCCTTCCATGGAAGAAGTCACGACGCCACATGGCCAGGCATTCGCAGCTGTCCTCCTGGGATGCTTACCGAGAGCATGTCATGAAAGATGTCCACTGTCACACAAGTGAGCTTCATTGAAATCATGTCTCTGCAGAGGCATTAGTTAGGATAGTGCAACATTAAAGGGACACTAAAGCGAAACAATGAATCGGATTAGATTGATAAATTGTACTTTGAGAATTCTAAAGGCATTAATTTCACCATCATACGTTTATTCATAGAGGAAAAAAAATCCAGGTCACCGTTTTATTTTTAAATTTTGCACCAGAATCTCCGCGTGTGACGCCATGGATTTCAAAGTGTATTTTTTGTACTTTGGAGACATTGGCTCAATGAAATTTTGTGAAACTTGGAATGTTAAGCCTATGGCCCCCTCCGAGGACAGTGTACTTCATTTTTACCAATTAGGAATTATGTAGGATCTTGTAGACCCCGTCAAAGTCTGTTACGTCACAGTGTTTGGTGCGGGAAAGTCAAGGTGGTATCGCCACTTGCATTTTCTTTTTGAGCGTTTTCTCACTTATCAAGCTATCTTCTTGCGCCAAGCGTGGCGATTTTTGGTATTGTGAAAAAGTAATGTACTAATATGACAAAAATAGTTTTTTCTATTTGTCCCTTCAATAGCTGAGACTATTATCCAGTGCAAAGAATCCAAAGAACAAAAATTTCCCTAGAATAAGTTTTGTGGCTTTGAACAGTGCTTAAAACTTAAAAAGTGTGCTAAAGGATCTGCAAACTTCACGTTTAAGATGTCCCGTCGGATACATAGACAGTGAAGACAAAGCAGTACTTTGTAGAAGTTCTCTTGGAGTTGAGTAAAATAAGTGTGGCCTGCACGTTCTACAGGTGATGAGCGTGACACCTGGTGCAGCATCCTCAACCGTTTGCACACCAGACACCAGCACCAGCTTCCAGCAGTTCGCACACTCACGGTAAGTCCTACGTTGTGTATCACCAGAGCCAAATATTTGTGCAAACTGTCACATTTTAGCACATTGCTATTCTAGGTGTAGCTAAAGGTGCCTCACTGATTTAGCACACTCTCGGTTGTAAGTTGCGCCCAAAATTTTTAATTCTAGTTATAATAGCTTGCCATTTTTACAAATTATATTTTGTACTTAAATCCCATACCTGTAATATTCTAGCAAATTGCCCTAGTAAAAAAATATTGAATGTTAGGATCGAGTAGATGTGGTGCAGTCCCAAGAACATGCACGACAGAATCTTACTGGTGAGCAGTCCAGACACATTGACGACAACAAAGAGATTTGTTTGAGAAAGGAGTGACTGATGTATAACATGAAAGCATTTGCTGCTGTTGCCTCTGAAACACATGCAGACACCATCACAACCAGCATTGTGCATGCTACAAACCTTGCACAACACTGTAAAGTGCATGACTGGCTCCCAGCTGCACATGGCTGCAGTGCTACGTGTTCAAATCCATAGAGGGCAGTCACTGCCTTTCCTTTGAAAGCGCTTAACATGACCTGAAGAAGCACCACTTGCTGTTACTAATTCAACTTTCAAACCCCTCTCTCTCCAACTATGTTGTTGAGAATATTAACACATAATAATAAATGTACTTATATTGAATATTGGACATAATGAAGGTATTTAGATATTGTATGCAGCTTTATTATAACAAGGCTAAGCAGTACCCTGCCGGTAAGTAACAAGCTTTCCTGTGTTCAATGACACACATGTTCTGACAATGGAGCATTTCCAGTTGCAATGTTCACAATCGTTTTACAAAGTTTAGAGGAAAAGATGATGAAATGAAGAGGATTTGGAAATTTTAAAAATAAGGTAGGCTCTGACATGGTACATAGTATATGTAGTGATAAATGCAAAATGCATGCATGATGGCAACAAAAGGATAAACATTTGGTGCTTACAACTACAGCTATATATTGGAACAATATTCACGCATGTGTGTGGGCACTGCAGAAAAGTGCAGCCACGTAAGAATTTGGGATAACATTGTATGCTGCAATGCGAGTGAAAAAAAAAAAAAAGAAAGAATGACACCGAAGCACACCATCACATTGAAAAACTTTCATTAAAAGTCATCTTGACTGTACAGCACCGACTTACAACAGCATGTACACACGTATGCCAGAACATAAATACTATGACCTAAAACATGGAAGGGTTTTGGCGAAGGAGACAAGGGCAGACCACAGTCTTTGCACTTACACTCCGAGGTGACATTGGATGAATGCCTAGAAATAGCCGATATGCACCAGGTGAAGTCACCAGGCATACAGCCAATGCCCACACCACATTATCAAGAACAGCTCATAAAATCAGCCAATCACCAAATGTAAAATTTTATCATCGGTATTTGGTACATTCATAATGAGCTGAAATACAGTTGAACCCACTTATAATGACACCGGTTTTAACAATATATCGGTTATAACAATTAGAAGCTGCTGCACTGTCAAATTTTGTATGTTTTCTATGGTGAAATAACCCGCTTACATCAATGCCCACGTGCCACAGTATCAGTTGTAACAATGAGTTCTGGCTGCTGGGTGTCCATGCTGAAAGGTAATGAGACGCGAAATCCTTGAAAAGAAGGAAGAAACCGAGAAATTCAAGCTGCTAAACCCTTGCCCAAAACCCCAACGTCCCCGAGGGCCCCTTCGTATTCGCAATATGCTTCACCGCATAGCGTTGTGGCATTGCAGCAAAGCTGACTTTTGAAATCTGCTACGGCGCGGGAGTGGCGAAGGCTTCTGTTAATGCACTTTTGGACATGCAGTTTGATTAAAAATTTGAGCCTTAGAAGAGCTTCAGCATCCAAAACTTCAGGCGTTGTCATACATTGGCTCTACGGGGGCTTGTGGCGGTCCCGTGAAAGCGTACGAATTTTCAAGCATCTCCAAAAAATCGGCAGCTTTGTCATCATTATGACTGATGTCTATTGGCATATCCCTACCGATATAGTTTTTTAACAAGAGCCTGCCGTCCCCCTATTTTGCTTTTTTTCATGCAACCCATTTATAGCAGTTATCGGTTATAGCAACGAAATTATTGTGGCACTTGAGCATTGTTATGAGTGGGTTTGACTGAACTACGTTGGGTCATAAACAGTTGGGATCAAGTGAAAAGCGAGGAAAGGTAGCTGCATATGGAGTAAGCAAACTGTGGGAGCATAATTAGTAAAAAAATGTTGGCCAAACCCGCGCATACATAGCACATTCAATTTCTCACCGCTCTCAGCAACTCGGATTTACAAGATCATTGGAGACTGTTCTGCTAAAATATCTTCCTAATAAAATGCCTCTAAATTCGAGCCTCCACCGACACACCTTAAAGAACACTTGCCCAAGCAAAGCCTTCACAGCTGTTTACCTTTTCAACACAGCTGCATGATGGGCCAGCTTACTTATGATTAGAATCTACAGCCTCCAGGAAGATGGGCACACAAACAGAAGCACTCGTCTTTTATCATCATTTCACACGACTATACATCTACTGTATTTCTATTGGTCCGCCAGCAGGCTAAAAGAACATCAACCAATCCCACAATTGGCCAGGCAATGTGTCCCATGAAAGTAAATGAAAAGACGTTACTTCACATTATACTGTCCATAATTATAATGTCACTTCAAGGGACCATCAAGGCAGCCAGGAAACAAAGAGCAGCCTAGGGGCAACCGAAAAGCATGAACATCAAGTACGAGTAAGACATCAGGACCAACAGGTACACCGAATCGCTATGCTTTTGCGACTGGGTGGCCCAAACAGTGGGGAACAGGTGAGTTTTTCTTTTCATGCACAGCTCCTCCGCCAGCTGCTGCAGCCTTGTTGGGAGGGTATGGTGCTTGGTGACTGGGCGTGCTGGAGCGGGGCTCGGCTGGTGGCTGCCTTCCCGTCTGCTCGCTCCTCGCCACGCAACATTGCCCTACTACTGGCTCGCCAGCCTCCGCCACAGCAGGCTCCACCTAGGCTTTAAAAGGTACAAATAAAAAATTATTTTTTGTTGAGTTTCTTTTTCTATTTGTTTTGAGCTTGGTTTATGTCATGCTAGAATTGCAGAACAAGAAAGCTATTATGAAATAACTGTTCTATATGGCCATATACAACCCAACTAAGGGTAATTAAACCTCGATACAGCCAAGTCCGTAAAATTGTCAATTTACCGTGTTATATTGAAATTTCACTAAATTGAAAGTCGACCTTTTAAGCAAAGTATAGTTGCCAGAGACTTATTTTATTGTAGGGGCCGGAAGAATGTTTGAATAATACGGCAGCACAAAAATTTAATTTCGTTAACCGCGGCTTAATGCTGCACTAGCAACGGTCCTCTTCACAGTGGCCAAACGCCACGCGTGGACCCGAAACAAATGCAGGTCCAACACACTGTGGTAATAGAGGATAAGTGTTAGCAAAAACTGTGCACAAATTAACCATTTAAACACTGGCTCTAGCAGAACTCAGTTTATCGCCTCGGTCTTCCTCTTGGGCAGCACTGAAATTTTGTTACATTAATATCACGGATAAACACTCATTATATTGACAGGGGTGGGACAGCTCAGACAGCTCTTGGAGCAGTAAAAATAGCATTTTAGAGCAGCTGGTCAGAAAAAAAAAGGAAGCAAGTCAATTTTTTTATTTACAGAATATCACAGAACCAAAGTACAGTAAAACCTCATTAATTTGAAGGCCTCGAGACCGAGAAAAATATCCCAATTAAGCTAAATTCCCAATTACCCGAAGCAACGCAAAATCAAAGAGATCAGCCAGAAAACATGATACACCGAAGCATAGGTCGGCAAACTCACTCATGAGTTGACTCACTCAGACTCAGATTGAGCCACGAGTCTGAGTGAGTCCGGGTGAATACACTGAAACCTTGATATAACGAACTCGGATATAACGAATTATCGGTTATAACGAAGCTATTTTTGTGGCAGATGTGACTTTGTTATAATGAGGTTTGAGTGTAATATTTCGGTGAGTTTGAGTCCGCGCGAGTCCGGATGAGGAAAATTTTAGTGAGTGCGAGTCCGAGTGAGCCCTAAGCACAAAATATATTTGTTGAGTGAGACTGAGTGAGCTCCACCTTTTCTTGCCGACCTATGGTCCTTTAAACGTAAGCCTTCTACAGGCATACGTTTATACTCAAGTCTATTCACACATATCTCAACACACTAGCGTTCATGCGCCACTTCAATATTTATTGATCAGAGGTGCGAGTTAGAAAGGGAGGGGGGTGCCATGGCCATCCCCGCAAACTCTTTCCTCTTTCAAGGGAAGTACTTGATAAAATTATCTCGTGTGGGTCGCGAATTTCATGAAAATGTCCTTACTGGATTGAAACCACTGATAACTCGTATTTGAAGGTAAAAAATCAAAAGGAGTATCGTAGAGCACCGATTATGTGAGATATTGGTGTTAAAGAGCATTGACACCATGATCGAAAAAGCTAATTTGACGCTAAAGGACTCATGGGCTGACTCACTCAGACTCAGGTCAAGCCGCGAGTCTGAGTCCGAGTGAGTCCGGCTGAGTAATATGTTAGCGAGTTTGAGTCCGAGTGAGTCTGGTTGAGAAAAAGTTTAGTGAGTGAGTGATTCCGGTTGGGGAAAATTTTGGTGAGCCCGAGCCCGAGTGAGCCCTCAGAGCAAAATATTAGAGCTGTGCGAATAGCAAAATTTTGGGTGCGAAGCGCATTCGAATTTGAAGTGTGAGTGAGAATCGAATAGGATATTTTTCTAATATTTCTTGAATATTTCTAGAATGTTTCTCGAATGATTCGAAGTGAAATTGCAGGAAAAAAGTTGGAGAGGATTCCTAAGCATATTCTTATGAGATAGCAACATGAAAGTGTTTCTTTTCGCTAGGTTGATGAAGCACTGGCGGGGTGGTGTTTCATAGTTGTCTTATTAAGAATGAGGCAATGTAGAGGCCGAATTGTATTTATGTAGATGATTTGGTGCAACCAAAGTGTTGCCGACAACACTTTACACGTGATAGGCAAAGATGCCGTTTCCTCAGCCTCTCCTCCTCTTTCAACTTCTGTTGAAGCCCAACTGATGTCGCGGACAAGGGTGTGCTCCCTTCAAGTCAGGAGTTCCCAATCTGCCTCGTAGACGTCGATATATAGAACATCTGAAATTTTGGATGCTAAAAAGTATCGGCTTCCAATTTTCCGGACTGCCTGCCCAAATTTCAGGTCCAAAACCACATCTTTCATCTCCATGTTGGAACCAGCACTTTCTTGAGTTAATACATTTGCGAACGTAGCGAAGCTTGAAAGGCAGCTTTTCCGCAATACGAGGGTGCAATGAGGTGAAGCATATTGAAAATCTGAAGAGGTCGCTTTCAATCGGACGTTGACTGTGTTTTTGGGAAGTTCGAATAGTAAAATTCCAGTGCGAATCGAATCGAATAGCAAACACTATTACAAAAATATTTGAAATTTCGAATATTCGCACACCCCCTACAAAATACAGTGAAATCTCGGTATAACGAACTTCAGGGGACAGCGGAAAAATGTTCATTATTCCGAAAGGTCGTTATAGTGAAAACCCAAAAATTTACCATAACAACAGAATTTCAGTAACGCAAACGTCCTACTTTTGCAACGGTACGTCCTTGAACTCGTTTCTCACAACAATGCACACGTGAACGTCAGACAAGGCACGTTTATTTGAAATAGTCCGTGATCGTTTTTTGATGGGTGCAGCACAAACTCTGCGTCATGAACGATTCTAGACCGTCCGCATTTTTATGCGCCGCTTTGGTCGCTGTTCCGCTTTTTTCTATGAATATGCGGAGTTTCCTCAAGTAGTCCAACGCATCTGTGGCCGACATGGACTCGTCGCGATTTTCGGGTGCTACCGTGACAACGTCGTCCATGTCATCGCTGCAATCCTTTAAGGCCCAACCAACCGCATGCACGCGAGTTTTGAGCGACGGCCGACAGGATTTGCTGTCGCGGAGGGCCATCCATCGCCATCCCTTGTCGCGTCACAGGTTTCTGGACAGCCAGAAAACATCGCTTGTTGCCCGGAAGTGAGCATGACGATATCCGGCAACATGGCAGCATCTCTGACCCTCGCTTCGGTTGCAATTTGCTCGTGATGCTTCCAATTGGCGCGTACTTCAAGAAATGCAAGTTATAGACTACCTTCTTTACAGCTCCATCTCATGCGGAGAGCGAGGCAGCTGCCGTATTTTGTCATTAATTTTGATCGACGATTCGTTTTGATGTTTCGGTGGTAGCTTGCTGCAATGTCAACATCGTCGTCGTGTGAGGTAGCCCTTCTCCCTGCGAAGCAACGATGCGAGGCGCTGCGGCTTTTCTTAAACGTTCTATGACAGCAAGAGGAAACGTTGTCGAGATGCGCCTCGTGGACTAACCCCAACATAAAGCAGTTTGCAAAGTGTGACGTAGCGTAGGCAGCGTACGCTTCCGGGCGCCCCATGGGATCACAGCAGATACTACTGTTGCGGTTAAACATAAGATTGCGAAAAAAGAAAGTCACGAAACGCTTTTATGGCATTCTTATCTGAAACAAGACAATAATAAATTTCGCATGTTGTCATTCATCTACTTTGTAATTCTTTTTCATAATTTGCCTGCGTGCACGCAATAGTTTTCAATCGAGCAACTGTGACACTTTGTCGCGAACATGTGGGTGCTCCCGTCGCGACGGAGCCCGTTTGTCGCAGTCACCTTCGCTCAAAAGTCGCGTGCAATACACGCGGTTGGGCCTTTACAATACCTGATGCGTTGTCGCCTCCGCAACGGAGGGAAAAAAAAAAAAAGTTCTCCGCCCGCGCCTTCTCAGGTTTATGCGGGAGGGCGTCCGCTCTTCACGCTACGTCGTCTGCTGCCTTACAGCTCCGACTGCCATGACCGATACACTGTAATCTAAGAATCCTCGCATTTCGGGATATAAGTTCGTAGTACTGAGGTGTTAAGATTACACGGGAATTAAATAATGATCGTTATTCTGAAATGTTCGTTATTCTGAAGTCCGTAGTAGTGAAATATTTTTACCTCTACTATAACTTTAACTATAAGCAGTCGGCACGGGATTTCTTAAAAGTTCGTTAATTTGAAATGTTCGTTAATGTGGTGTTCGTTGTAATGAGGTTTGATTGTATATTTCTTAGGTGAGTCTGAGTGAGCTCCAATTTTTTGCCAATCTATGCATGGAAGTCACACCTTTATTGTGGCAAGTCCGCCTACTTGGAAAAACATTACACCATCTCCCGCTAAGGGGGACCATGAGGCGATGCGAAGCCGGAGCACTTGCATGATCGCGTTCCGTTGGCGTTCGTTGGGCATGCTACCGACCTCGCGTCGTGGAACGCGAAGAGGAACAATGTGCGCGTCGTGTCTTCCCTCTAGCCTGGCCGGTAATTCTCACAGGGCGAGCGGGGAACGCGGTCTACAGGCGTGCGGGAGGGGAGCAGCGTAGGAGAGGAGAGGGGGAGGGGATGCACATGCGCTGGCGCTGCGCAGAAGAGAATTTCGGCATATCGAGCCCGCATTTCAAAGGAGTCAACCGAAGCAAGCTCTGGACTGAACGTGCGCAGCGCTCCACCACTTGAAGGAGAGGAGACTAGAGGAGGAGAGTAGCGCATGCGCCGCGAGAGCAGAAGCGAGAACACAGGAGAAGCGCAAGCAGGTGCTGGTAGAGAAGTGGAGAGAGTAACATGTAGCTGTTGGAGAGAGGGAAGGAGGAGAGTTGTGCATGCGTAGTGTGAGTGCGAACTAGCACGCTGCGGGACATACCCCCAAGCAAGAGATGCCTTCGCATCTAAAAATTCCCTCCATGCTTGACTGACGCGTTCGGTAGTTCCCAGCACCGAAAGTCATGCTTTCCAGCCTGTCAATGAGGTGCAACATTTCAGCCTCGCTGCTGTCGCACTCGACAAAGCTGCGCACGACACTCAAGGCATCAATGACATCCGCCAAAAGGGGTGCTCGGGAGGGCTCATCATCGCTGTCAACATTAGTGGCCAAGTCGGTTGATCTCGCAGCTATCTTGATGTTGTTGCACAGTGTTGACAGCGGCACGTGGTGCTTTTCAGCGAGAGCCGTTTTCGACGCCGCTGACCTGCTGGCCTCTTCAATTAAGCACACCTTTTCGTGCAGGGACAAGCTCTTGAACTTCGGCATCTTCCTTCCAAGCACACCTCAATCAACCAATTCACAGGGAAGAGTGCGCAAGTGGAGACAAACAGAGCAGTCGCACCGAATTGCACAATGCTCGCCAGCTGACATTGAAATGGCACAAAGAGTCTACAAAACATTCACTTCACTAGGGTGGCTAACATTGCTGTTGAGAAGATGATGATGATCATGATCGCAACTGCACACATCGCCGTCTAGCGATTGCTCAAACATGGCATCTACGACGCATTTCCGGTAAAAAAAGCATGGCCTTCGAGATCTGCATTTTAAAACAAAAAAAGTTGTGTATGTTTTAGTTACAGCCTCCGAGATTCGCAACACACTTTGCATATCTCGGATGTCGCGGCCAAGTGTGCCAATTAATTGGGAAGTGGCGGACTGGCCGCACCAATTATCTGGTTAAATTTATACACATAAAAATTTGGGACCACGCAAATAATACAAATTATCTGGGATTCCCAATTAACCGAGTACAAAAATTACCGAGGCTTTACTGTACTTAACCCTTTGAGGGTCAAAGACGTACATACACTAAACTCTCATTAAATGGAACCTGAAGGGACCAGGAAAGTTCCGTTTACCGAGAAAAGAACAGGGGTGCAGAATTCAGGTATGAAATCAATCATATCAGAGGTAGTTGTTTCAGTTAAGCAGCAGTTCCATTTAACAGATTTTCGTTTACTGAGAGTCTACTGTATACGTCATTGCCTGTATGTTTGAAATGCACGCCTTTTTTGATCATTTTTATTGCTTGGCGTGTGCTGCCACATTGCGGGAATACACAAAATTTTTTTCCAGCGCCAATGCCTCTCCGTTTCTTTTTTATGCTCTACTACAGCAGTGCACCAGCTAGTTTTGGTATCGTCCTTCGGCCGGTTCCCGCTTATTGCGCCCGCAAAACTGATGGCTTTCTGGTTTAGAATCTTTCAAAAGGTGATGGATTTGTTACCATCTTGCTTATTGCTCCCCGGTGCACGATTATGCCTGTTTCCATGCAGGCGCTGACTGACACAAACGATGCTGTTGTGGTTGCGTTTCCTGTAGTGGCGACTCGGAAAAACCGCTTCCCTTTCGTTGGCGATAAGACGAATGATTATCATAGGTTTCGGACTTGTTTTTGCCTTCCGGACACGCTCACAACTAGACAATTTTCTTCAGTGCGCTCACCCTCACAGTTTGCTTGCGCTATGGAAGTGCACGCCGGTTTCTCCGCAAAGGTGAGTCGCCGCTCAACTGGCAACTCGGAATCTGATACCCTAGTTACACGGGCACGCTAACCTCACTTACGACGAACCTCAGTTAACCGAAGTAAACTACTGTTAGTGCCAACTGCAGTTGGTACGTGTTACACGCGAAAAGTTGTCCTTAGTTTGGGTCCGTGAAGCAGGTCACGTGACACTAAGTTTCGCGATTTAAAATATAAACGTTCAGCTGGTGTCTATAAAAATACTGACAAATACAATGTATTTCATTTAAAATATCCTTGCATCTGCAGTCCCCGAGCGTATTCCATCAAGTGTTTTTACAATGTTTGGCTTAAGCAAGGGCTAGTCTCGCAACTATGGGCGAAGTCAACTTACGGTCGGTGCGAAAGCCAAGACAATCCGTTGCTGGGTACGTTTGGTATCATCGTGCTTGGGGCATGGTTTGTTTTGACGGACTGTTTCGCGTGTCAGTGCCTCTGTTCTTGAGAAAGGCCGTTTTACTTGCTTTTGGGAAGACGTTTTGGCCTCCATTGGAGCCACGCTGCCTTCAACCACCGACTTGGGTGCCGCCATTTTGTTAGTTAGCTTCCTTAACTGAGGTGGTCAACCTCAGTTCGGAGCAACCACGGTTAGTGGGGTAACTGCGGTTTAAGGGAACTGAGGTTCGTCGTAACTGAGGTTAGCGTGCCCGTGTAACTAGGGTATGATTCAGTAACTGTCAGGCGGTTGCTACGTGACAACAAAACGTGATAAATTCCGCTTCGCTTGCACGTCGTGGCCACATAAACAGGTGTTCAAATATGCAGCTTTTCTCACTGGTACAACAGTCATGTTGCACGATCAAGCAGACGCCGTCTTCAGGGAGGCAGCGCGCTGTACATAGGCATGACAACTCGTCCAGGCCAATTCTCAACATTCCTGGCGTCGCCGGCGCGGCATACCTGCATGGAGTAGGCAGCTACCTGGCAAGCTGAGAACACGAGACTATATAGCCCCACAGGAGCCAGCGCGTCTTAGTCCGCTGTTAGATATACTTTTCCTGGTTCCAGTTGCATAGAGAACGTTACATTCGTTATTGCGGATGAAGCAGAATCATAGCTGTTTAAACCACTGTCAGGTTCTGCTAAAACTGGACAGAAAATGAATTTGTGGTTGTTGGTTTTTGCGTTTTGGAGCAGCGTGGTGCAACTTCAGGAAACAACACGGTTTTGGCGCAACTTGTCGCAGGAAGCCGAAAATGTAGCGCTTCGGCACAATTGGCGCAGCTGTACCACCCCTGCATTGAGAATATCATTATACTGATGTTCTATCGAGGTTTAACTTTATATGCAGGTGAAAAAAAAGTTTAGACCTTGCACTGTTCACCCCTAATTCCAAGCAGAGGAAGAAGACCCGTGATTTCATGGTCTGCAGCAGCATACCTCGTCTAACTGCTACTCCCACTGGCCTGGGCCATGTAGGCATCCAGCTCAGCATCCAAGTGACTTCTCGTACGTGCCATGTATGCCTCCAGCTGCTGATCCAATTGGCGACGGTCATTTTGGCCACCAGAATTCGCACCGGCTGCTGCCTGCTGCTGCTGTTGCTGCTGCTGAGCGCGTCGCCTGCGATTTCGTGGCCTGCACAAAATGCATCGTCATGTATTCATGCGTGCATGAAGAAAATTGTTCGATACTGGCATTGCAGTTGACGCCATGTGGTACCTGTGACTGTAGTATAATTAATAGTGGTAGAATGAGAGACATCGTTGAAGTCAATTTTAGAAGGGTATCTACTTGGGCTTGTTGGTTTGCCATTACTCGTACACTGTTGTGCGTTAAAGATGTAGACAGAGCACAGAGACACACACGGAGCGCACACTATCAACATTTTTATTAGCGGACTGACGCCTCAGAATACAGCCCCATGGTCACAAGATGCCCACCTTAAGCTGTATAAGCACTGGACTGCAGGGACCACAGGCGGTGCACCAAATCTAACGGTCCTTCTGCCATCTCAGATTGGTGCACCACCAGTGGTCCCTGCAGTCTAATGCTCATACTGCTTAAGGTGGGCACCTTGTGACCACGGGGCTGCATTCTGCCCTTTGGGGGATGTAATCGAACAGCGCGGCTGGGTGCCCTTGTTCTTTCGCTTTGCCGCCTTCTGCGAGGTTACTCCCGTACTCGCACATTGCACTAACGCAGAGGCATGTCGGAGCCACCAAACGCTTGGTGCGGCGGCTTTTTTGAGAAAGGTTTTTATCGAAATAGCCAAGCCAATAGGAACTGACTCGGGGCTGACCCGAGTTTCACAAGCGCATCATAATCTCAAAAAGCGCCAACGAAATGACACGCCTCGTTATTGAGGCTCACAAAATCTCGGGTTTAAAAGCAAAATGCGTAAGCCAGGCTTCTATCTCTCTATCCGACAAGGAAATTGCGTATCTGAGTGGCACGACCCGTGTGTATTGAGTGGTTCTTGTTGATATGTACTTGCTGTCAGGCGCAATGCATTGTTAGGCTAACTGGCACATTTCCAAAGGTATTAACTGTGCAAATTAAAACAAACCACAGATACATACACAAGATGAGCGTAGAACACGACCAGATTTATTGCAATTTAGCATAGAAAGAAAGATAGAGGAAAGAGAGGAAGGTTAACCAGAGGCATTCTCCAGTTGGCTATCTTCTACTTGGGAAGGGGTGTATGAAAGAAGTATGGCTGTACATAATGTAACAAAGCGTGCATAAGCAAAGAGCGAGAAAAGGCACAATATACACAACAACGTATAAACGATGTGCTAGCCCATGGGAAGTCACTTTTTCCAGATGTAATAATCTTCCATTTATTCACATGCCTCTGTTTTTGCAGTTCCTGTACACAAATTGGATACACTCTTTGTTGTACTAAAAACTCAAGGACATAAAACTCCAGCTTGTCTAAATATAGCTCTCTAGGTTTCCAAGGAGAGTTTATTACGAAAGAAGATTTGCACTCACCGACCAAACTGTCCACGGAGAGCCCCATTGGCGCGTGGCTGCCTGTAGTAGGCCCTGGCTGCTCCGCGATCTACAAGGCAGACATATCTGACTCGGAACAAGAACACTGCTGATAATCTTCGGCGCCTACAGTACATAGCCCTGCCACATGTAGTTGAGCTAGCATCACTACTGACTGCAAAGTGAGCAAACACTTGCTTAAGGCATCACAATGCTTTGTACAAAGACGCTGAGAATATTTGACATAGCTGCCACTGAATCTAGCACATTTACTGTCCTTTGTTCATAGCCATTTATCATATCTTCAGAAAACGTGCATCAGCTCTGTTTAATCAATAGGTAGTACAGACTAGAACTTGTTCCACAGGGTGTTGGTTTGTTTCATATGTTAACCATAACCAAAGCTACTGCAGTAGCAGGAAAAAAATGAAAGAATTCTGTCGCCAAGTGTTAAGTGTTTTGTTGGTGACATTTTATCCTAATAAAAGCTACATTTCTGCTTTGAGTGGATAGCTACAGCAATATGAAGAAAACAGACAACGAAGCTACAAAAAGCATTTATTGAAAGGAGAAATATACAGTATTCCCTCGTTATAACGAAGTCAGCGGAATGGCGACAAAATTTTTTATAATCGGTATTTAGATATAAGCGACCCCTCGAGAAAAGCTAAAGCAGTTGAGCTTTAATTGTGCCATAACTGCGAGGAAGTCAAAATACAATGTATTCAGTGAAGTAAAACTTTATTCAGATGCAAAAAAGGCAGAGAGCTTAGGCTGTTTCAAGTTCTTGCCGGGTAACCTCTGCGAGCAACCTCTGCTCAAATTTGACCAAGCATAGCACGAGGCCATGGTCGCCGCCCATGCATTCAACTTTATTTCGCAGCAGGTGTAGGTACTCCCACATCTGCACCATAGATTGTACTTCACGTGGCTCTTCATCCGCCACCTATTTGTCCTCGTTGGGGCCACCAACAGTGTCAATTACCTCTGCATCCGTTGCTGGGGCGACCATGGGAGCCGCAGCGTCAGCCGATGCAAACTTCTCGAAGTCGCCTGCTACCACTTGGCCAGCAATTTTATGAACAGGCTCGAACAGCCTCACACAATCGTGAAAACTGACAGATTTTGCTGTAGGGGCTTTTCATGATCACTGGGAGATTTTTTTCTCGGGGCGTGCAGCCATGAACTTTGCGAAACATGCAAAAACATGCAGCCATGAAGTTTGCAAAAACAAGTTTTTCGGCGCCCCGTTGTCGCCGAAACTGCTAATGCTACGGCTCCAGTGTCAGTGTCCGTACACCGTCGCGTCCACACCATTGACAAATGTCTAAGAACAAAATTCAATGAGCCTGACATGCATATGGACAGTCTGTCTAAAGTCGAATGGCGTGTTTCAGCGCCAGAGGTGCTCTTTAGAGTGCTAAGGCTTCGCTCGAGTGCCACCCGTGGAATGCTATGGCGCAAGCCAGCCTGCGGTCCTTTGGCCACTTTTCGGCATCCAAGAGACTGCGCGTTTCTGGCATTGCAAACCACCAGGAAAACTTTATTTTCGTGTAGATTTAATCATGGGGGCACCAGCGATGCAATTACAACCAAGATTAACGGCTCAGGCGTGCTGCACCATGGAATTTGACAGCTCCTGTTTGCTCCGCAGGAAACAGCTGGGAGCACTCGGCATTCACTTGGTATCCGTTAGTCGCCAAGTGTTCATTAGGATGCCCAAAAGTCTGAATAACCAAGAGTGCCGAAAAAAGACTCACCTGAAAAAAAAAAGCACCTTTATTGGCCCAATGGCCGGAAAAACTGGTCAATGTGCGTTAGCACACATCCATGCTTACGCGCAACCAAGTCGGCCTGCATTCCAGCCAGTGTTTGCATGGCCTGCGCTAAATCCGCATTCGATGGCTGCGGTGTGGGCGGTGCATTATCATCGGAGTCACCGTCCACCTGCGCTGCTTTGATGACCTGATTAACGATCTCATGATTGCCCAACTTGGCAAAAACTCCTGAGCAACTTCGGATTGAGGTTGGCTGCCTTCCACTTGGCCAAATAATCACTGCTTTCTTCGCCATCACCAGTGTCTTGTACTTGCCATGTTTCTTCATTAGTCCCAACGGCGCAGATGGAAAGGGTGGCATTGGAGCTATTTCAACAGATTAGGCCTAGCCACACAAACAACTGACAATGCAAACGCTCAAACGCAATTGCTCACACCGAGCTGATTGAGCGTCGCTTGGCTTGGCCTGCAGTTTGGCTGTGGTAGACATTCAATGGATGCTTGACTGGCTAAGTCAAAAGGCAACCATTATGTGTAGCCAACACTGCCTTCGAGATTGGCAATTGTAATTTTGGGATGCTGACACGACCTCCAGCCATAGCCAGTGCAACCTTTCAGTGCTGGCAACCTAGCAAAAATATTGTAAACATTGTTGACAGCTTGTCATGCATGGCGTTCAACGTTGCACCCAATCAGCCAGCCGTAGTCCAAAAAAATTGAATGGTGCATTGTGGTGCGTCCCAATTTTCGGTCGTGAGTTTACATTACTTCAATGGGAGTGGCAGTGCCGCAATGGTGTCCAAATAAACGAGCACGTCCGAATAAACGGTCGACAACTGTACTAGGTGGTCATCGGTCGTGGGTTTGGTACTTTTGTGACCTGTTCTGTGCCTGCATGAGACGTCGGCGGCATCAATTTCACATTGCATGCGCAAAAGGGTCGCCTCCGTTTGGCGATACCTTCACTTGCCTCTTCGTTCTAAGCAGTTCAAGCTCTTTGTACGTTTGGAGTAATGCGGCTTAATATGCATGTGTTTGGGTCAGGACCAGAAGAAATTTCGAATAAAGCGATATTTCGAGTAAAGCGATTTCGTTATCAGGAGGGATTACTGTACTTTTAAGTCATCTACAATGAAATTTCGCTTTGGCTAATAAACTCATTAGAGTATAGTATACGAATTATCCTTGTCTTTGTGCATCGTTACTGGCCCGATTGTCAGTCCACCTACATTATCACCGAGATCACCCAATTGTGAGAAGTGAATAATATAGGAATCGAATTGAGTAAAAGGAATCCTTACATTATACAATTTCAGCATTTCAATAGTAGCTGCAGGACTGCAATTTCCTGTTTAGACTTCTTTCTGTCAATGGCTCAAGGCCACTGATGGGCTATCTGTCAGCTGGATGGATTAACAATTGCAGACTCACTCCTGCGCGACTGTGCAGCACGGGTTCCATTGGCTTGAAGTGGCCTCAACCCCAGCCTAGACCGAAGCAGCATCCCAGCTGGGTGGAACGGCCGCAGTCCAAGGCGTGCCTTCACTCCACCAGACAGCGGGCCAAGACGTTGGCGCAGGCTACGCTGCAGGACCCAGCCACCCCCGAGGGGGGACACCCCGCGTTCCATGGCCCCGATGGAGGGAGAGGGTACCATGTAGCCACCACTCAGCACAGGGGGTGCCTGTGCATCACCAAACCCAGGAGCTCAGACTCATTGTGGTGGCACCAAGCACAACACAGGAGAACAGGATGCACAATCAAAAACTATTATAATACGGTATTCAATGAAGCTAGTTGGTTCATAGCCAACACTGCTTCGAGCAGTGGAACTGAAAACGAGGGACAACTGAGGACGGACAAAGACATCACAGCGATGTCCTTGTATGTCCTCCTTTCGTACCCCGTTTTCAGTTATGCTGCTCGAACCAGTGTCAAAAACTATTAATGCCACGCATCTGAACGTTTACGAAATTTCCTAGGCTGCAATCCCTCCTCTCAACAGCATCCATTTGTCAGAACCCTCGCCTGCTAGGCAGCTCCCAGAGCTGCCTTCCAGAGATATAGTGCTCCCCAATGGTCCTTTCATGTTGACGAACTGGACTGCCCACGGTCCCTTTTCTGTCTCCTGACAGAAAAGGGACCGTGACAGAAAAGGGACCTGACAGAAAAGCTCCTGACGAGAGCTCAAGGCGCGAGCTAGAACGAGAACGTGCTCACGATCATGGCAGCCGCTGCCACTCCGCTTCAGTTTCTGTCTTTCCAAATAAAGTGGCGAGAACGGCATGGCCAAGTCGGCCGCCATCATGTCTCTCGTGCTACACTGGCTTCTGGGAGGGGTATTCTGCAATGGATCACAGCCATGTGATGAACCAGGCAGCTGCGAAATCTGCTGAGTATAAAAAACAACTTTATATAGCTTTCATGGACTAAGAAAACCCATTCGACTCTGTAGAGATACCAGCAGCCTTGGAAGCATTATGTTACTAAGAAGTGCTTCAAACAAATGCAAATACCTTGGGCATCATCTACAAGGACACAATAGCTACCTGAAGGAAAGCAAAAAAACTATGATCAAGAAAAGGGTCAGGCAAGGAGATTCGATATTTTCAATGTTCACTGCATGCTTAGAAGATATTCAAATGACTAGATTGGGTAGAAATAAGACTACATATTAAAGGAAATATGTCTGGGCGACCTACGGTTTGCAGATGGTGCTGGGCTGTTCAGCAATGATGGTGACGAACAGCAAGAAATGATTGAAAACCTAAACTGAGAAAGTATTCAGGTAGAGATACAAATGAATACTATGTTGAAGACAAAGGTAATGCTAAAATAGCCTGGCAAAAGAATAAGAGTTTGCAATTAGCAACTAGCCCCTAGAATATGTGTAAAGGTATATATGTCTAGGTCAACTGCTAACAGGGGAGCCTACTCAGGAAAGGGAATTTGTAGAAGAATAAAGATGGGCTAGAGTGCATACGGCAAATGTTCCCAAATGACAGGCAATCCACCACTGTCCCTAAAGTGAAAATTGTACAATAATTGCGTACTGCCAGTACTAACATATGGGGCAGAAACTGAGAATAAGAACCTCGAGAAGAAGTTAAGAACCATGCAGCATGCCATGGAATGTAAAAAGATAGGCACAACATTAACATGTAAGACAGCGAAATGGGTGAAATAACAAACAGGGGTAGCTGATATTGTAGTCGACATTAAGCAAAATAATTGACCTGAGTTGGCCATGTAATGCATAGGACGGACAACTGGTAGTCAGTTAAGGGGAGACCCTGCTTCTGAAACATGTTTCTTGTTTTTGAGCGTATCATTATGAAACTTTCACAGCTTATGTATTTTTATGTGCTGATTTCAAACATGCAATTATTGTTCTAATACAATATGTAGTTTTGAAACTATTGAATAGTTTTTGTATTGTTAGGAGCAGGCTTTATTTCTAAACTGTGAGAGTTATCAAGCAAATCAGCCTATCACAATAACCTGGAATCAATGCTGTATGCAATAAGACAAGAATGGATGTTCTAGGCCCATTTGAACAAAAGTTATGGTATGTTGAACATTCCCAGCTTGATCCCAGTTTGACCAAGCTCAAAATCACTGACTTGCCGAGTGTTCAACGTACTATAACTTTTGTTCAATTGGGCCTAGAACATCTATTCTTGTTTTATTGCAAACAGTATTCATTCCAGCTTATTGTGATACGCTGATTTGCTTTATAACTCTTACAATTTATAAATAAATCTTGCTCCCAACAGTATACACGAAATATTTGATATTTTGAAAACAGCATAGTGTACTAGAAAAATAATTGCATATTTGAAATCAGGACATAAAAATACATAAGCTGCGAAAGTTTCGTAAAAATGTACTCAAAAACAAAGAAATATATCTCCGAAGCAGGGTCCCCCCTTAATGTGATGAAAAGATACCAAGAGATAGTAAACGCTGCCAAGGACAGCAGAGAGTTAGGCGAAGTGATGAAATTAAGTTCGCAGGCATGAAATGGAATCACCTTGCTCAAGATAGGGTGAAATGGAGATCACTGGAAGAGGCTTTTGCTTTGTAGTGGACAAAGAACAGGCTGAGAAACTGATAAATGATAGATTGAGAATGATAGGGTGACCATCTTAATTTTGAACTAAAAAAGAAAGACGATATCCACTTAGAAAAGTTTTGCCTCGTGAGAACAAGATCTTACACAATTTTAAAGAAATTTCCAGAGAAATTGCAATTGTATTTTGTTATATTCATTATAGTTGGGCACAATTATAGAAGTCGGTGGCATTTCCACCTCAGACAGACGCACACAAGCCTGTACCAATGAGCGCATTCTCTAGATTGACATTGCCGACTACACGAGCTGGATTATTTCTTTAGTTGTGGCGGCAATCGGCTGCCATGCTTCGGTAATCTAGGCGGGGCCTCTCCTGCCTTTTTGAGTTGTACCCAACCATAGTTTGTCCTAAAATGCTTGACTGTGTGTACAGTTTGAATCACGCTTGTCTAAAGCGGCCAGGCAGCCGCTTCAGCCACCGTTTTTTGCAAAAGTATGCAGGGACCGATGCCATATTGATAGCCACAACGCATGCCCTTGTGCTCTAATTCAAGCGTGAACGGCCTGTAGCTAATCCAAGGTAGCAGCTGTGGACAGCGCCAGTGTCTACAGTCACACGCTTGACCACACTAGACAAATGTGATACATTGTAATGAAGACGTACCATTTGCATAGCACGCCTGAAGTTTTTTGCTAGACAACCTGTGCAGTATCTGACTATGTGGCCATCATGAAGATTCTCCACGTGAGGACCATCACATCAGAAAAGGCTACTGCAGAACTGCTGCACTGGCCACGTTATGTATGCTGAGCCAGAACAGATGCAGGGCTGATGCGCTTGTACGTCAGTGTATATTTCCCAAGGGTGTGCGTATATTTGATAATTTTAAATATTGAATCAAATATAGTGTCCTGCTCGATCCAGTTTTCAAATTGAATAGAACTTGGTTCCTGCAGTTCCATTTGTGCTCTTTATGCTTGAATTATGCTACTAACACATTAAAATGATTTTATATCAATTCTAAAAATGGCTGTGAAATAGTCAAAAATTATTCGAATAGCTTTCAATGTTCAATTAGTTTCTGATACTCTTCAATTCGTATTCAATTTTGTCTCAAAATTATGTTTCCACATGAAGCCACAGCACTCACGAGGCTGAGAGGGAGCTGACTGAGCTAACATACTTTCCGAAGGCGCAGGGCAGCAAGCACGCTGGGCCGATTAGCCATCTGCTGTGCCAGGCGCACATTGCGCATCGATGCTTGTGGCACTGGAGGAATCTGGGGCACTGCAGCCGCTGCTGCCGCAGCCCGTAGCGCCTCTGCCTCGGCCTGCTGACGGTATGCTGTGAAGCTGCAACAGAAACCACAGGGTTTTGAACCAGAGAAGCATAGCAATGCCTTTCAGGGACAGTTTAGACTGAAGAGGTATTCTCTAATGACATCACTATCTTGATTAGCTTCATAGCACGAGCTTCATTATTAGAACACAAAGTAAACGTTGTGGGGATTGCACACTACAACGTCAAAGCACCATTTAAAAATTTGTATGAAAACTCCAGTGCTACTATTATGCTGGTACCAGATTTTAATTTCATCTTTCCTTAATTTTGTTGCCCTGGCCGATTAACAATTCTTCAAGTTTGTGAGATAATCTTGAAATACCTTTCATGAAATTCCAGGGTTTCCAAAGTGGAATAATAATTTCAGGACCTTCAAGGACCTCAAAAACACAATTTTAAATTTTAATGGTTTTCAAAGGTTTCAAATACTTGTATGCACCCTGAAAGTAGGTCAGTAAGTTGCAAGACAATGACAAGAAGTCATTATATCTCATGCCAGCACACACCGGGTGAAAGGACAAACACGAAATAAAAGGACAAACACAAGCGCTTGTGCATGTCCTTTTGTTTCGTGTTCGTCCTTTCATCTGGTGTAAGCTGCCATACGATATAACGATCATCTACTAGCTCACCAGTACATTTTAAACAAGTCTTTACAATGGAAATGCAATGCAGAGAAGCACTTCAAGCTTGCCAAGGATATGAGTGCAACCGTATAACATGCTTAACGAAGGATGTGACATTGATCACACCGGATACTACATTTCTTTGGCGCAAATATACAAGGGATGTTCAAATGAAAAGGTACGAAATGACACTGTGGGTATAAATGAGGATATTATTCAAAGTATACACTATGTGCCTGATCGCAACAATCCCATTGATGAACGAGCCGAAGGATTCCTTGTTCCCAGAATTCCTGTGGCCTTGACAAGGCCCAGTCCTTCATAGCGTCCTTGAGTCTATTGACCTAGTTTAAGCGCTTCCCTTTCAGTTGTTTTTTCAGGCGACCAAACACGCGGGAATCCCAGGCGATGAATGGTGGCCGGTTTAACACCTTCCGCTGTCAGAAATCAGATAACGCCCCGCTACTATTCAATCGCCGAATTTTGCAATTTGAACGCCATCCTGTCCTCACACGCACTGCCACGTCAATTGGACGGCACTCTTTATAAGAGGGTATGCTCGCCAGTGCGCATGTGGGCGCCCCCACATGCTCCGATCCACAGCAGAGACTCCAATCGCATCCCTAGATGTCTCGCTACATTCTCCCATAGCGGCATAGGCATCCATGTAAACGGTCATGTTGTTACGATATTTCGTAACCTTTCATTTGAACACCCCTTGTAGTATATGAAGAAGAAAAGGTGGATGAAACGGTGGTGCTGAACAGTACTTGCACTTAATAAATCACTTTTAAATATAGATATCGGTGAAAAGAGGATTACAGCTCAAAGCAACTGTGCAGTTGGCATTCGTGTAATTAGCCGAGCACAATGCGTCACACAAATGCTTACTGCACAGTTGCTTTGAGCTGTAATCTCCTTTTCACCGGTATGTTTAAAGTGGTGAGTTGGGTGTGTTGGTAGATAACTGCAAAAATCTACAGTGCAAAAAATTTGCAGTGGCTTAGCTCGGCTATGCCAGGATATACGTAGCGTTAGCAAAGGTTCAGCTGATTATTCTTAGCTCTCCAGATTGTCTAGAATTATTAGTCCTCTTCTGTTCATTCTTTGTACGCTGAACCGCTAATTGACAGGCAACTACTTCGGGATCCGATGAGATAAGCTTCTAGCCTCTTCTGCACCGCTGAGCAGCATTTGCGCTCTCCTTCTCCATGGCGTTACCCACCTGCAAACGCCAGTCAGAGGCGCTATCACACGGCTCTAGCGCAGTGTCAGACGGCGACTGCACAGCGAAGGCGAATAGCTGCGCGCGCGCCGGCGCCAGTGTGTGTACCATGGCTACGACGTCACTCCTCTCAAATGCGCAGACCAACAGTGGCGAGTCGCGTGCGGCAGTGGCAGAGTCTGCGCGCGCTGGCGCCAATGTGTCTGCCACAGCTACGACGCCACTCCTCCCGAACGCGCGCGGCAGTGGCGAAGAGAGCGGTGAGCCAGCTGTGTGACATCACTGATCCTTGCGCATGTGCAGCATGGCTCATGAGGATCCACGCGAAATCGGCTCCAGCTAGGCAAGTGTAGCTAACGCTACAAAAGACACACAGATGGAACAAGGAGAAGTGGACGAGTGCTGAGCTTCCAACAACTCTTATTGGGAAATTATTGCACATGTATGCTGTCCGATACAGGTGTCATCATCTGCCCACGCGTAAATTCACAAGCTGTATTGTGCCCACACAAGCTCTGTGGCTTTGGAATGTAACTTGTGAAGCACTTGGCACAGTAATGAACCCAGGGATTGCTATGTGAAATAAGGGTGTGGGCACAGCCGGGACAGACACCCTGCATCATAAATTCCTGAGAGAGGCAATTGCGTCGCACAACCATTGCGACCAAAAGTGTGCCTTGAATTCGTGACTTATTCGTTCAAAACACTTAGACGAGCCCTGCCTCCGCACCTTTACTGAATCAGGTAGGCGTGACCATCATGCTCGCTGACGTACAGCCCCGTGCGGGCTGGCATGCAGCCAGTGCATGCTCATACACTTCATAAGTTACACTTATCCGTTCAAAACTATGTGAAATAAACACTGCATATTGGAATAATTGTGTCATCTGAGTGCAATGCTCACACTTTCCTCCTTATTTCATATTTTTGTTCACTGTTACTTTAACCATTCCAGGGCATAAAACAACATTTTTCTATGAAGAAAGCTCTGAGGAGCCACAAATTCTAGCAGAAACTTCATCCAGAATTCCTTTCCTGCCCCCTCTAGGCACAGAAAACCTGCACTTTACTGAAACCCACTGATCACACTGTCCTCAAATGCACCATCAAAAACATCAGCCTATTCGAGGCACAGCATGGCTGGGTCACTATGGCCAGCATCTGAGTAGGTTTGATGCAATGTAGGCATGTCGCAGGCAGGGGCCCAGTCAGTGGCATGATGTGCCCTGAACAGACACATGGAAAGACATGCACTCATGGTTTACTGCATACATGTCACCACTGTACAAAAACCACCAGCGATGGCATTTTATGAAAATAAGAAAAAAAATTCTAGACAATACTATCGTGAAAGGGAAGGCGAGAGAAGTCCAGAAGTAAACGGTACCTTCACTGAAACGGTGTCCAGGGACAGGGTGTGCAAACACGGACACAAGAAAGAAGTCAAGACACCATAAACGCTGACCTCTCGCTTGCGTCAGTGTTTGCACGCCCTGTCTCTTTAACATCAGTACTTACCAACTAGCTCAGCTCTCTGTTATTCTGAGGTGTCTAGAGACCAATCTTGTTCACATAGTCTATCTCTACCTCTCAGATACGGGTGCCCACTATGATGATGAATATGATTGACGATGATCGTGGGTGAACATGTAAAACATGTAAAACACGTATGCCACTATGGCACATACATGTTTAGTCACCTAGGCCCAAAAAACCAATATTCCTTCTTTGTGAGCGTAGATTTTCATCTCCCTTCGAGTAACCAAAGTTCACATTACGTTTTCAATTAAAAGTTTATTATTTTTTCTAGCTTCTAACTGTAAAAATACAGGTCCCGATACTTTTCATACTTGCGGCCTTTAAATGCCAAGAGAAAAATGTTTCTTGTACAAAATATAAAAATTTTATGAACCTCATTGAATAGGAATTCGGCATGCCTCTGCTGCTGTTGCAGCTACTAGTATTTTGTACATATGCAGTGGGCAGAGTGATGTTTACGTATGCATACAGTATTACGAGACACCATATCTACACACACATAGTCTTGTATTTGACACCACACATTCTCCCCATACACGTAGTGTTCTTTTACCCTTTTCTGTGCGCCTAGCACTTCGTGTTTGCTCTTGTGCGAGTTTAGTGCATTGAGTACGGGTCTGTGGGTGTTAAAGTATGAAAAATAATTATGCGCTGTTGTCGCACCATGCCTTCTGGCCACTGTCAAGCATGCATACAATGGGCTTGAACAGTGCATTCTACTCCTGTATTGGAAAAGGGGTCACTACCAAGCCGGGGTCACTACAATCTCCAGGACTGGCCCACATTTTTTTTAGCCGCAGATGGACACACCGAAATTTTTGATCAACTCACCAAATGATGCTAAGCATTAAAATACAGCTGCAGTGATTTTATGGTGCACTCAGCAGTGTTGCCCACATTTACCACTAATTACACTTTATTGCAGTGGGTTCACTGGAAACCCACCTAACTGTTTGCATAATATTCTCACCCGGAAACTTGGCTTAAAAAACAACATTTATTCAAACAGGAACATGCCCATTTGGTAATAGCAGCGGATCATTGGGGCTCCTGCAGATTGACCCGAGCTTATGTACAAATGACCAAAGAGATGTTTATGGTTTATTATAATGCACAGTCCACTGTTATTACATGCACAGTACTCACAGATTGAACCCCGTCAATTTAGGGCAAAGCAATGCACCTACTTTTGTTTCTACCGTCTTCAGTTCATGTCGTATTGGTGTAATTTCGATTTGAAGCTTACATCAGAGTCAACATTACCTTTAGTGGCCAGATTCGTAGTGACGTGACATGGTTATCTCGAGCAATTGCACACACCAGTCGTTATACTGAAAGTTTTGACATTGCATTTCAATCTATGAGCAATGTGCATATGAGCCCTGACTCGTTGTCCTCTTTTGTTAATAAAATACACATTATTAAATGCTATAATTTTACAAAACATATATGTTCAGCAACGTCAAAAGTGAACAATAGGAAACTCGAAGGTCCCTAGCATACTCATGTTGTAGCTGCTTTTAATGTATTCATGTTTGAGTTAAGACGCTTTATGAAAACTGAATGGCCACTGTTCAAAATATACTCATTCAATTATGATAAACAACCATTCATCATTATTCATTTGCTGAAAGGCATTCCACAGAGCACATGAACATGTGCTTCTTCCTATTGGTACTGAACAATATCCAGCTATCATACAGCATTGGAGGATACTTGTTTTTATGTAGAATGCCACAATTTTCTTTATTTGTGTGGTATGTCATCATATAAGGTCAATAACTCAGCACAAGCCAATTTTCTTTTTCCGATGATTCAGAATAGAAGGCATATGGTTGCATCAAGAAAGCGTCATATCGCATCAGAACTAGTAGCACCATCTCCTTTGCTATCAGCAAACTAACCACTGTAAATGGTCTACCATGCTACGTGTTGGACAAAACATGTTGTGTAAAGGCTCACCGTTCATTGAGGCTGAGCTTGGTTGTGTTCTTGAGGATTACTTTGCTGGCCATGGCGCCTTGTCCAGCTGCACAGAAAAGCAGCTAAGTGTACGAACATCTTTCCCATGTATGAATGCATCAGCTTTAATTAAGGCTTTTAGTTCTTTTTTTTTTTTACTCATCCTAACTCTTGCGAAGCATAGCATGAACAAGATGCAAACAGAAAATGAAATTTTTATGTGTAGAAAGCACTAGTTTTTTCCTATATCTGCATTTACTTCACACTCTGGGTCACACCAGAACGGATCACTGATTCATTGAGAACTGGTGCCCTTGTGATTTTTTAATATCTCAAGATGCTATGTACAGCTCCCTTCACAAGCAGTACACATCATGGCAGCTTGTAATACAATTGCGTTCACTTAAAATGATCTCACTGTCAGCAAAGGCTTAGTCACAAGAAATGAAAACAAAGCTGTTTTCAGTGTATGCAAGCAGCAGAGCAGACATTTTGGAGAAAAATAGGCATGGCACAGAAAGGACGATGACGAAGTGGAGACACAAACTGACAAACACGGGCGCCAACTTCCAACTGTTTAATGCCAGAAACCACGCTGATATATACGTGCTGCTGAACAAGGTAATCTCATTACAGATATAGTAACATAGATGAACTAACAAAAACAATAAACAGTTGGAAGCTAGCACCCGTGTTTGTCAGTTTGTGTCGCCACTTTGTCCCCGTCCTTCTTGCGCCATACCTATATTTCTCGAGTAACGAACAGACTAGCTCAGCAGCAAGCCCTGTTGAGAGCAAACATTGTAGCAGCTTTCAGTTATTTGATACAGCAATGCTCTATGCACCCAATTTCTTCATCAGTTCTGTTTTTTCTCACATTTGTACAATCATTTCTACAATACTTTGTTTCATACACAGGATATAACACTAAGTTGAAGTGTAGGAAAGAAGTGTTAATTTTAAGGGCTTGTTTTTTTTTGTTGTACACAATATTAATGAGCACTAACAGACAATAATGCCAAGGAAAGTATAGGGGATGTTATTAGTAGTAAATGTAAGGTAAATGTGAAGAAAGATAAGTGGACGAAAAGATAACTTGCTGCGGGCAGGGACCGAACCTGTGACCTTCGAATAACGCGTCCGATGCTCTACCAACTGAGCTACCGCGGCGGCCATCCATCCCCCCGTCCACTTTATAGGATATATATGTACTGTGAGCATTGTTTATGCCCTTCATGTTCTCATATGTACATACTCATCATCACCAACTGTGTTTGTGTTGTGGGGCTCATACTCGGGACAATAAAGAAGAGTCTTGACAGTCCTAAACGTTGCCTCACAAGTGGTGGAGGTGCTGGGTTACTGGCAGTGGTGGAGGTACAAGTGGTGGAGGTGCTGGTTACGCTTAAATGTACTGCACGTACATTTAAGCGTGGGAGCGTCAGTCAGAGCTGCCAGTAACCATGACGGCGAGTGTAAAACACTTTTTCTGCCTGTTGGTGTCACGTAGCACCTGAACTTATTAAGAGCTGGCAGCTGACCAATAATCCCTCGCATACTACCTGAAAGCATCAAGTCTGCCAGAACGAGACCCTCGCTATGAATGAAGGAAAGAAGTGTTAATTTTAAGGGCTCGTTTTCAGGGCCTTACATTTACTACTGTGTATAAGAAAGAAAAACGAGCCCTTAAAATTAACACTTCTTTCCTTCATTCATAGCGAGGATCTCGTTCTGGCAGACTTGATGCTGTCAGGTAGTATGCGAGGGATTATTGGTCAGCTGCCAGCTCGTAATAAGTTCACGTGCTATGTGACGCCAACAGGCAGAAAAAGAATGTTCCACACTCGCCGTCATGACTACTGGCGGCGCTGACTGACGCTCCCACGTTTAAATGTACATATATATCCTACAAAGTGGACGGGAGGATGGCCGCCGCGGTAGCTCAGTTGGTAGAGCATCAGACGCGTTATTCGAAGGTCGCAGGTTCGGTCCCTGCCCGCGGCAAGTTATCTTTTCGTCCACTTTTCTTTCTTCACATTTACCTTACATTTACTACTAATAACATCCCCTATACTTTCCTTGGCATTATTGTCTGTTAGTGCTCATTAAGTTGAAGTGTGATACATAATTGGCACATGGTTGACTTCATACATTACAGTCACAAAGTATAGTACAACTGTCTCACAGAAGATACCTGTTAAACACAGTACAGCAGGAAAAGTGAGAAGCTTGTACATTTCGTACTGCATGTGCAAAAGGAAGGAAACAGACAGCATCAGTGATGTTCGTGGTCTTATGCACATCAAATATGAATTGTTATTAACTAGGGCTGTGCGAATATTCGAAACTTTCAAATAGCAAATCGAAAAGAGCTATATTCGATTCAGTACTCAAATCAAATAGTGCATATTTGTAATACTGAATATTTTTCTAATAATCGGCAATGAAGAGAAATGCTCTTCGTTGGAACAGCAAGGGGTAACTTTTCTTGTTTTCATCATCGAGTTACCCAGATGCATGCAGCCCATGTACTTACGGGACTATCAACGGTATATTGATCACAGGATGAAGGCACTTTTGCCGAAAACTCTAGTGTCGCAGAAGCGACAGTGTCATAAATTCGCTATCTTCACCATGACATTCATGATGATGTTAGCTCTTGAAAATTGCTTAGTATTCATGGATCAGTTTTATTTAAAAACTTTTGACCACCTTGAACACTGTAGTCACTGCTATATTTCATCCTGCAGTCACAAAATATTTCGAAGGCTCTAGTTGCTGCTTTATACGAGCTTGCTTCAGTTTAATAATCGTGGAAAGTCATCATAATGTTCCTTTGTTAAAGCTGTGACTAGATGTTTCAAATAAAATGCTGTGGAATTCTTGGGCTTTTTTGAAAATTGTTACCTTACCAGAGTACGGCTGTTTTGAAAATGGTTGACTTACTATTCGAAAACTATTCGAACAGTATTCAACTTGTATTTGTATTCAATTCGATGTCATCAATATTTGATTCGTATTCGATTCTGTTCTAAAATTCACAATTCGCACACCCCTATTATTAATTCATAGAATGGAAGCTGCATACACAGGACAGGACAAATTGGAGAACGCTAGGAGAGGCCTTCATCCTGAAGTGGACATAAAAGAGGCTAATGATGATGATATTGACAATGCTGATGAGCATGCCCAGCTGTAAGTTCCTTTCCGCATTTCAAGGCAACCATCAAAGCACACAGCTATTATTGCAGACATAAACGGACAGCTCACGAAGTGCCATAAGCAGCTCAATCAATTAGAGGTCCATTCCTACAACCACGGCTGCGCTTGTCTGCTTTCCACTAGTGCTGGCATACAAATCTCTATTATGGTTGTCTCACACTGCTTCCAGCACAGAAATGTGTAAACACGACCGTGGATTCACCCAGAAAAATTGTGATAAAAAAATGTTCTGCAATGTTCTCCACATTGCCACTGCTACATACTCTGACTGCATACTTTGATCGGTAAGCATCTTGTTGCATGTCCCTTTATGATGCTGAATTTAAGCTTCTTTTGCTTCATGTTTCAAAAGATAGGCCAACATGATGACAGGATACAACCACAGAGAGGAATAAGTATGGGGCTACATGGTGGGAAAAATTAATTCTTAATGACACAATGTTTTAAAGATAGTTTTAGAATTTTATTTGTAGGATTTGAAAATGAAGCGTGAACAATGCTACATGATCACTAACAAAAGAAGAGCTTGGTCTCAGTGGCACAGAAGTGACAAAAATGTGGCATCAGCCAAAGACAGTGTAGCCACACAGGCTATCAGAAAAGTTAATAATATTGTGGACTGCAATTTCATACTGAACTCTACAACACTGCCCTTACCTCACACAGTTACGATAGTTGGGGGCAACAATTTCAAAACACCTAACAGAAGAACACAAATTAATCCTGTCTGTGAGGCCAGCAAAAGAAAACTAAGACTTCCGATCAGAAATTAAAAAATGAACCCAGTATGCCTTAAATTTTCTGCTTCTTCTAAAATAAGCATGAATGATGATTTCCGTAATAATGCATAGTATGTTTTATAGTTTCAAACTAGATAGGTAAGCTTAGTAAAAACAGGGGATTTTCAAACAAACACACACAGAAACAACTGACAGCTTAAATTTTAAAAATTGGCTATTTACACTCAACAGATCCTTTTTTTTTTATGCAACAAACACAACAAAAATTTATGGCAAATCCCACTCAATGTGGAAATCAATTTCATGCGAAGTATTCGGTGAGTAGCTGCTTATGCCACATTTTTTAGCTTTGAGCAAAGTCTTATGAGGTGGATCGACGTCTTTGTCTAATATTGAGTAGTTGCGAGCATATTGTGAGATTACCAGGCATGTCGACTGCACTGGCATATAAAGGGTAGCTTGCTGTCCGACCTAACGTCAGCAGTCACATCACAGCAGAAACGTAACTTCCATCCGAACGAAGTGTTAGCAGCGATCATTGGCATATTCCTCTGGTGATGAGCAACACTCAATTATAGTTTGCTGAGTCATAAGAGTACATATGTAAAGTTCATTACATTACTATAAGGCGGAGAGCCAACACTGCAACCACAGTTCATGGAACCACAGTTCACAGTTCTAGCGGAAAAGCGCAGATCCCGTTGAGCCTTTAAGCAAACACTTTTTAAAAAACAAATCAGTTGTTAGATTGCGCTTGTCTGTGTGCACTCCTTTCTTCGTCCCCCGTTTGTTTACGCGCAAGTACCACAATGAATTCATTCCAACTAGGCCGGCTAGCAGTTTTGCACAGTTCACGTTAGACAAGCACCACTACCGCAACTGATAGGCAACCATTGGTGTACCCAACCACTTATTCACAATCTGTACTATGGGTCGTTGCAGCACATTTTGCACCGTTTGTCTGCTACATTGAAATAGACGACTATAGCAAACGGTATGTCTTTCTCTTATTTAACCCATGCAATGTGTCTTGTAAGGTTTCCAATGCCTGTTTTCGCTGTTCCTGGGTTGATGTAGACTGTGGATTACCTGTGGTGCATACCCGCATACCATGGGTCGTGGTATGTGGGTATGAGCCACACGTGGCTGGGGGAAAAGGTTTCACGACGTACACAATGTGCATGTCCCATCATTCATGTCATGACCTCTGAATGGTGTTCATCATATACTCATGCCCTTCTTTGCCAATTTTGGTCAATACCAATTTAAGGAGATGACCACCAGAACGCTCAGATGTAGATGGCTAGATAGATGGATAGAAACTGTCAAAGTAACCTTGGTTCCCAAAGAAATGCTTCGCATTTAAAATCAGTGGTTGCAGAACGAAACAATTTCTCTTCCCATATATTTATAAGAAAGCTCCCAAACCAAAACTTTCTCTTAAACAAGATAAAATTCCTAGAATGTCTATTCGGAGTAATTTGTACCTGGTTCTGTCGGGTTAGAGATGCTCCTCAGAAAGCCATGCACACCACATCCAAGAATTGGTGCAAATGCATACTCGTTCATTTTTTTGGATGTACGAAAAGATGGAATGAATCGCCTCACCAGCTTGCTTGGTGGAATAATGCTGCACTAAGAACTTTTCGACAGAACTAAAAAAGATAATAGAGTGCATAATGTGTAGTTCTTGTAAATTAATGTAAGTTAATTTTTTGCATGCATTGGCACTACAAATTTGTCCTTTAGGTACAAAGTCAGTTTTTTTGTTTATTTACAACTAATTTATGGTCTTGTGAATACAATTTGTGCATTTTCAAGTAGTGTAACTAGTATAAAGTGACCAGACGTCTCAATTCAGGCAGGACATGCCCGTTTTGCAGCTGGTGTCCCGCTGTCCCGCCAACCTGCTTGCGGGACAGTGTTTTGTCCTGCTTTCAGCCGAAAGCCGGCTTGCTGTCGTGGTCAGCTAGCCTGACCAGACCACCGCACCCCTTTGCTATACTATACTGTACGTGGCTGTGATCTGCATTCTTTCTCTTTCTTTCTGTCTTTCATTATTTCTTTCTTCCTCTTTCAATCTTTTTCGAGTTCTCTCGCCCATAGCAACACTATCATACGGTTCACATAAAAGCTTTTTAGCTAACGCGCCTGGATAGTCAAGTGGTTGCGACACTCGCCTTCGGACCGTGGGTACCCGGGTTCGAATCCCGCCTCGAAATTTTATTGCGTTCTATTTAATTTTCCTCCTCCTCCCCACTTCGCCGAACAGAGTTTTCACTTAATGCTCGCCTCCCTCCTTCCCGCGGTCATGTCTCAAAACTACTAGTTTTACTAGGCTTTACTCTCTCCCACCCCTGGCTTCAACCTCCTTCCCCACCGCTCTCCATCACTGTTCGCTCCACTCTCTTCTCTAATGTCTTCTCTTTCCCTCGCACCTGCTGTACTCGGTAGTGGGGCTTGCCCAATTCCTGTGGTGCATACACGGCTGAGTTTTTGCGTATAGCGGACTTACTCCCAGCGTAAAACAGCTTCGCTGTCCTTCCTTCTGTCATTCCGCAATCCCCCCCCCCCCTCCTCCCTTCCCGTCCCTCTTTGGATTCTGCGGAATATGGTCACTTTAAAATAATACGACACTGCATGGGCCGAGATTCGGTAACTATAGAAGACGTTAAAAACCAAACAAACCGAGTTGCTACATTCATAATATATATTAAATTTGAGGCCTTCAATATAGAGAGCAAATTGCTGAAGGCCATAAACGGTTTATCTTGCAGCGCAAATTGTACAACATTCATACAACTCATCTTCTTGCTTTTCCACCGATCTGCCTAATGAAATGTGGTTAACAAGGTCAAAACCATTTTCACACTGTATTCCACGACAAAACAACACCCTCTGCAATGTAGATACAGAAAGCGTGCGTTTTACACGTATATAAGCCAACCGAACTTGTCTACAGACCGACCGTTCTCACGCAGTTGACTGTAAGCCGGTACGCAAGAAGCATCATGACGCACGACTCTCTGTAGATCTCACCGCACATAGGCGCGCATTTAGCACTTGCAGAGCGGCTAGCGGAACCCGCATGCCTGCATCATTTGCGTAGCACTGTCAGACTACATGCGAGGAGCAACGAAATACGGCTCACTCGACCCATT
The DNA here is from genome assembly GCF_013339695.2 of Rhipicephalus sanguineus. Classification (NCBI taxonomy): domain Eukaryota; kingdom Metazoa; phylum Arthropoda; class Arachnida; order Ixodida; family Ixodidae; genus Rhipicephalus; species Rhipicephalus sanguineus. The sequence goes on along the minus strand of NC_051180.1, from coordinate 10,195,793 downwards.
GCGTTGCGTAGCGACGTTGTGAAAGTCTGCGAATAACCTCTGTGTCAAAAGCAAAAGCGTAAGTACACTAGTGAAGTCGGCCACAGGCATAGGTAAAGGCGTTATAAATGTCTCCGTTACCATTACCTTCACTTACGCGCAACCCGACACGCCGGGAGGATTGAATTGTAGGAACTCACCAGCGCTGGCGAAGCGTATCGTTGGAGACTCGCAGTTTTTCAGTTCAGACACTGTGAACAGGGCCAATAACTAAGGGCCTTTATGCTTTCTAGGTACTACCGTTTACTACGAAACAGTCTAAAATTATAACTGACAGCAAAGCCCCTTCATGCAACCACACAACTATATACAACACTCGCAAACAATCCGCTAATTCTGGATTGTCTTGCTTTCTTGCTTGGCCCTCGGGCTTGGATTATTGTACGTCTTCCTTAATTTGAATGTCTTTTAATTTTGGTCCCCAAAAATCTTCCAACAACAATAGGGCTCTATAGTTTTATAACTTTCAGCTGACATTTAGAAAATTTTATTTTAAGGTGCTGTCTTTCGATTTTTTAATATTTTAGTGAATAACATGGCACGGCCGCTACGTGGTGCGTGGCTTTGCGCGCTGCATTTGAAATTCGTGCCGCTCACCTTTTTTCGCAATTCAGCAATCGCGATCGCTCTCATGATTCAGAAATAGTGCCTAGAATGTACTGGTCAGTATATTCGAGGTAGTATAATTCAGATATATATCTGTGTGCCCCACGTACATTCACCCACAGGAAATGGGAACGCCATGCGCCCTGCCGATTATTGTGCCGAGAGCTGTTAACCAAATTTTTGGACTTTGCTTTGAAAGCGCGCTTTTCTTCCTTTGCAGTGCAATCATTGTGGCAGCGCACCTTTATCTGAAAAGACCGCAAAAAACCCGGATCATCACGAATACCTAGCCAATTCAGTTTGTTCCCGCAAACTTCTTTATTTCGTCACACCACCTAAAACCGGTGCCACACGGGCACTTTTGATCACGATCGCGCTTGAGCAAAGTCAGACATCGAATTTCTTCATCGTGATTGGCTCCTTTACGCAAGCTGCATAAGGGAGTCGATTACCGTTGAGAAATTTGAGTCCGATAGCTCATAGGGCTTAATTTCGATCAGCAGAGCACCATGTGGCACCGGTATAACTCGCTCCCGTCCTCGGCTGCGTTTCCCACCTCTGAATTATTATCACTGGCGTAGGAGGGGGTGGGGTGGATGGCTCGTAATTGCTCCCACGGGATTTCTATGATCAAGCTCGACTGGACATCTGACATGCGGCAGCTTCTGCGTCAACAAACTTTGAAGCACGTAGAAACAGAGATCTCCCCAAGGTTTTCGCAGCCATTTTATTGTTTATTCACTAACTGCTTATAAGCGCTCAGTTCACATGAAGACAACGCCTTGGCGAGAGATGTGGACTACCTTGCGCACGTGAAGCACGTCGTTGCAGCGAGGATGGAGCATATTTTTCACGTAAAGCACAGGGCTGCCATGAGGACGCCCTGGAGGATCGTGAAAACCTGAAGAACACAGAACGCCCCGATTAATTTCGCTGTCTTACGCCTCGTGCCATACTCCCCTCAAACAGTTGGAGTTTAAGGGAAGCGTAAGCGTGTTATTATAAATTGTGGCCTTCCCTAGAATTCGGTTTTCGGGCGGCATCGGCATTACGCCTTTCCAGTGTTCGTCAGCATCGTAAGCGGCCCTTAAAGAGCGCATGACGAAACACATGTTTGGCGTCAAATTTTCGAAAAGCCATAATTTACCTTTTGTGTCCAGTACTCCATGTCGGCTTTACATGTTGTCCTGCAGAGGGTTTTTTTCCACCACCAGTACACCACCGTATAACAACGGGCAGCAGCTGCGACAGGCGCGCCGCTCCCCCATGGCGGCCAATGGTGCGATGGCAACCGCAATTGTTGTTGGTCCACGCGCTCGGTCTGTGCACGCAGCGGCCCGCGGCTTCACAAGGAGGAAGGCCTGACCACACGTACGCGTTGCAGCGCGTCGGCGCGTGGCGTGTAGCGGCGCGCCCTCTCTCTTCATTAAAGGGCGCGGCGCCGCTTCTACACGCGCTGACACGCTGCAACGCGTACGTGTGTTGCAGGCCTTAAAATGTTCGTGGCTTTGCTAAAGGGTGCTCGCTTTATTTACTCGCTTATTGCAATTAAAAACTTGAGGACCCTTGAGTTTCGCCTTCAAGAGTAGAATGCGATAGCGTAATTGGGCCCCGTTCGCATCGCCTTTTCAGTTTTCGCTTCTCGGTGGACACCGTGCCGCAAAGAAAGGAACGTCTGTGCGCGTGTTAATTGGCCGTTCCAAACTATCCTAGAATGCCTACTGCAAGTACAGCTGCGAAGGGCCCGCCATAATTCTTCCTTTTGCGAACTGGCGAAGCACGCACTGCGCGTCCGTAAGGCAACACGCGCACTTTGTTGATGCGGTTGCTGATCATGATGATTGATTATTCTTGCAGTGCGCTTTGTAATTGGTGGGCCTTTAAAGCAACTACTCGTTGCGCCATTCACATGTTTTGACGCCTGGTGCGATTCTACGCTTCTGCCCAACTTCTGCCACGCATGCGTTAAGGAGCCTCCTCAAGCACTATATGACATTCGTAGGGCTTTTTCCCGAAACGGTTTCAAGCACTGGCGTGGCTCTAGCTGCGCCAAAACACCCGCCTGCCACGCATAATTCCTAGGTCCCACTCCAACCGAAGATTTTTGCTATTTATTTGCATCTATTTCAAATTTTCGATCACGAACGACGCTGATCTTTCACTCACAACCAACGACGCCATCGCCGGAATTTGTGCGAAACGAGCTATGTAACGCTATACACGGAACTGGTCTCAAGCACTTTCTTTTTTTTTTAAAGTGTGTTGAAACATAACTGCGGAACAAAACCTCTGTATTTCACAATCGGCGTCCAGGTTTGTGTCGTTCTGAACATCAGTATCGATATGTTTCGATAGAGAAATGCGTTCTTTCAAATAGCAGCGTTAGGGGACATTTTGTTCAACCCCTCCCCCCAACCTTCTTCACTGCCCCGGTCCTTGCGGGCACTAAATTTTGTGACTGCGGCCCGCTGGCTGAGGTGAGTTTGAGACCCCTCATAACAACCCCGCTGTGAAAAAAAAAACAACAACAACAGCGGTTGCCGTCTCATTACTGGCAGCTGTGGCGGCGCGCCTGTCGCGGCTGCTGCCCGCTATTATACGGCGGTGTGCTGGCGGTGGAACAAAAACCTTCTGCAACACAACGTGTAAAGCCGACGTGGATAATTGCCCACATCAGGAAAATTCTGGCTACAGGCCTGCTTACGCATCCCTTAGACAACTCCAAAAGGAGATTCTGCACCCGCTGCTCACCGAAAACTAATGTCTATAGACTATAGTGCTTATTTTCTCCAAACGTTAAGCAGGGATGCATAAGACTTCGAAATCTGTCACTGACGTCATCCTTGATTCCGTGCGCGTAAAGTTAAAGTATTTGATCAACTTACGAAGATAACACCACGTGCATTGAATGTATTCAGTGCCTCCGGCTGTGGCGTAGTGGGCAGAGGATCGACCGTGCTGAAGTTCTCTCCGCGAGAACGCCACTAGCGACCGATCGAGCCAGGGCCCAACGATCTCGTGTAATGAAAACTTCGCCTTAAAATGTTATAATTAGAACGTGTATGCACCAGTCTGCTTTTGATGACCCCTGAAGGAATCTCAACAGTAAACGCAAACTGAAATGCTAAAACAATTATCGTTCGCGTTGTGCCGTACATTCTTCGCATTAGCAGCATAGATTCCCACATCGCGGAGGATATGCATAAATTTTTTACGGCTAATGTATATAACATGGTTCCTTTACGTTTCTTTATTGTATTTTATTATTACTCGTTATAAAGTGGATGTATACTTATTTTACAATACTCTACAATAATTGCTCACGCACATGGCAAAACTTTATCGTAGCATATGCTTGTGGTACCAAAGGGGTCCTGCAGCACTTTTCCAAGTAGTCATGGAATGGCTTCACCAAAGGATACTTATTGCCTCACGAATCGAACGCCACAAAAATTTTTAGAATCCGTCCAGCACGAACGGAGTTACACAGATTTCTGGCACGCTGTAACTGCTTTCTCTCTTCTCTCGCCCCGACGAAAGTGCTGGAAGCTAAGCGGAGGGGGGGGGGAGGGGTGATGGCATGGGGGAAGAAGGTACGTCAAGCGCGCCTCTCGACCTTGAGCACATTTTTTTTTTTCTTCGAACGCGTGGCAAACTTTCAGAGCGATCGCGCGCGCAGCGCTGGAGTTTCCGCGGTGTGGGCAGTGCCGCCCTGGCGGTCAAAGCGCGCATACTCCAGCCGCTCCCGCGGACGAGAGTGGCGAGTGGTTGAGGCGATGCGGGCGCGTATCGCCGAAACAAAACAAAACTGCTGGCGGTGCTGTTGCGCGTTCAAGTACCACAATACGTAGAAATGAGGGACGACGTATCCTTCTATGTTTTTCCTTCTAAAACATGAATAGGAACGGATGCGGCGTTGCATCCCGGCAGTCAGGCGAGCACAGTATGTTCTGCTCTTGCTCTCTTGCCTTGTGGCGTCGGGCTGGTTTCTAAACCGAATTGCGCGTGTCTCCTAGATTTATTCGATAGTGAGGGCCACCAGTGGAAACCAGGGCCAACGAGCAGAATTCATTTGGTGTTTTGTCGTAAATAAAACATACATATTATGCAGCATGCGGCATATGTAACAATCTTTTCATCTGACCACCACCAAGCTCCTTCTGATGCCACCACGTGCAGTGAATATGATACGATAGGCAAGTAGTCTACATTATTTGCAAACAGTTACGCAGAAGGAAAGCTGTCTGTCTACGAGATACTTACGGGGGCAGGTTCGCCGAAGCCGCTGGACTGTTATGAGAAATACGTATACCGATGGATGCCTCCGTTGAACTTCACTTGTGCTACAGACAGAGTTGTTGTCACGAACAAAGCAGCGGACTACTCGAAGCTTAGCTTTCTGGAGTCAGCCGATGCGGTAAAGCGTCTTTGTGCATTGGCGGCCGCGGCGAAGAGACATCGCAATTTATGCCTCGCTAGAAAAGGGTCAAATGTCTTGGATTTTTACTCGCCGTTTAATTCGCCTAACGTACTGTGTTAGTTTTTTCGCATGCCTGTGTCTGCTTAGAATAAACGGGTTTGATCGACATCGACAATTGCTGGCTTTTTACGTGCCAAACAAGGTATGATTATGAGGCACGCCGTATTGTGGGAATCCGGATTAATTTTGACCGCTTGGGGTTCTTTAATGTGCACATATAATTCTCAGTACGCGGGTGTTCTTTGTATTTCAACCCCATCGAAATGCGGCCACCGTGGCCGGGAATCTATCCCGCGCCCTCGAGCATAACAGCGCGACACCATACATGCTATGCTAGCACGGTGGTTTGCTTGATCAACGTCCGCGTGCATACATACCGCGGGCTGGGCATACATACTATGGCAGAAAAACGTTGACGAAGCTACCCCTTGCCTCTTACTTTTTTTTTTTTACTGCAGTAGTGTGCTGCTGGTATCGACGCAGCACGTACTTATCAATCGAGGCTTGTGAGCCTGCACTAACTTGACACAAATCTCAGGACGCAAACAGAAAACGGCACAGCACGGCGCAGACGTAGTCTGCTTTGCAGAGCTTCTCTCCGTTTTCCAGTGCTTTCCTGAGAAAGTAGCCTTCAGACAAAGTTATTTTTTTCTAAACCATAGAGCAGTATTACTGGCGCAATGGCTGCTCGAGCTGTTCGCGCCAAAATGAAGCATGGGAACAGCGCACGCGCGTGCGCTCACCGCGGTACAGCGCGGCCGCTCGTCTGAGCGCGAGCGACATGGCCTCCGAGATTAGCCGTCGAGGCGGAGGCCATGCGAGCGGCTGAGTTATGTCGCGACTCCCCGCCAGGCGCCCTTTTTCGGCGCGCCACCTATCCAGCGCTGGTCTCCCATACCTTCGGATATAGGGGCTTTAGCGCGCACGGGCAAGTGGCGGCCTCTCGCAGCGGCCGCAGTAACTACCGAGCGCGCCATGTTCAAATCAGCCACAGGCGTGGAACCTGCCATTGACGCCGTAAGCATCATTTTTTGTCGAGAGAAGAGGAAGCGCTTTTTAGCTGACTTTGCGAATTTATTGTAAATCCCAGGCCGCGTGCTGCGCTATAATGTTTGGCCCGCGTGTTCTCGGGAGACTCGACTACCGATCGGCAGCGCTTTCTGACCATGCTGAAAAAGTTAAAGGCCCCTTTAAGTGAAGGTTTCTAAGGCCCTTATTCATAAACCAAACTTATCCTTATCTCGCGTTTTACTTATCGGTTTTGTGCCTTTAGTGCGTTAGATAAACAAAGTATGCCGGTATTCACAAACCATTCTTGTAGTTATTTTACCCTGTTACCGTTTTTGTGTTCTAATATCGCACGTGAAGTGTGCAGAAACTTAAAGGGGCCCTGCAACACTTTTTCAGCATGGTCAGAAAACGCTGCCGATCGGTAGTCGAGTCTCCCGAGAACACGCGGACCAAACATTATAATGCAGCACGCGGCCTGGAATTTACAATTAATTCTCGAAGCCAGCTAGAAATCGTTCCCTCTTATCTCGACGAATGATGCCATAAACCCAATTGACCGCGCTATGAACCCAATGTTCACGGCCATTGGCTGATTTGAGCAACGTGAGCTGCATATTTACCGCGGCCGCCGCGGGATGCCGCCACGTGCCCGCTCGCGCGCTCGCGATCACACTGAAAGTAAGCCGCGCGTTCGAAGAAAAAAAGAAAAAAGAAAGTGTTCAAGGTCATGACGCAGCGCTGACGCACGGACGCATCTTCTTGCGCCCTTGTTGCCCTTGTCATTCCCCATGCGTAGCTTTCAGCGCACTCGCTGGTACGGAAGCAGAAAGAAAGCGCTCGACGCGTGCGACAAATCCCTGTACCTGCGCTCGTACTTGACGGATTCTAAAAAAAAAAAAAAAAGACGGCAGTCGATTTGTGGGGAAATAAGCTCATTTACTTGAGCAATTCGATGGTTACTCGGGAAAGTGTTGCAGGGCCCCTTTAAGGAAAACGTAAGGTAAGGATAAGGTTGGTTTGTAAATACGGGCCTAAGACGCTAGAGGGAAAGTTCTTATCGTGGAAAGTGCGCAATATAGATTAAAATTATAGATCACAGTTGATTGATGGAGTATATGAAAATATTATGTGAACAGTCACCCCTTAAGAAATCTGCAGCAAACTAAAAAAAAAGCGAATGATGTAGGAAAGGGTGTTTCAGCTCCACTAACGGGAAACCTGGGGAGGGGCGACGCGTGCAGTGTGCGCCGGTGTTTCCCACGGCAAAGTCTTTACTCTTTACTGCTTTACTCGCCACCGGTCCACTAACGCACCACCACTTTGCAGATATGTTTCAAGAAATGGCGTTTCAAATAGAAGACTTTACCGAGATGCGTCTCTCGTTTTAGGTAAGAAACTTGAGCGCCGTGGTTAAATTCGTCGGAGATTATTACACCGCTGCTAAGCCAAACAATGTTTTGGCAGTAACGACGAACCTTTAACGCATAATATGCATAGTATGTATCGGTGGCGAGTAGGGGGATTTACCCAATTTTTGTGGCGCAAACCCGTTCATGATGTACCGTGACGACGACATGACACGCCGACAAGGCGAGACCTTAAGGTGCTTCGCCCCTAAAAGTACAGGGTACCCCGGCTATCACATTTATTCTGAGCGCGCCTTTTAAGCGGAAGGTGGCTGCACACGTCGTGCCTAAACGAAACCTACCAGTATGGCCACATTCGCGAGTTCGCCGTGTTGGTATGACAGAGCGATGAAACCGTTGACCAGGTACATTAGCGCTCCGCTTCCATAGTAGGTCACAAGCTGCAAAAAATTGACACTTCCAATGAGCGACGAAATCGTCGAGCATCGTTTTCAGCGAGATAGTCATATAGGGTCTGCACCAGACTCCCACAGAGAACGAAGGAGTTTGTGCTCTCTCGTTCTTTTCTCCTGTGTTTGCACACCCATCCTCTTTCATGATGAAGCATTCTATATATATATATATATATATATATATATATATATATATATATATATATATATATATATATATATATATATATATAGTCAAGTAGATCCTCCGTGAGAAGTCACAACGTTGTTTATTTCGACGTTTCAGCCAGAGTCTGGCCTGAAGGCCAGACTCTGGCTGAAACCAGACTCTGGCTGAAACGTCGAAATAAACAACGTTGTGACTTCTCACGGAGGATCTACTTGACTACTTGCAACGCTACGGCCACTCCACCACCATGCCTGCCTATATATATATATATATATATATATATATACCCCACAATATCCCAATTAACTGTGTTCATTGCTTACCTGTTACATGCCACGACGACGTGAATTCTCGGAATAGTATAGTGTAACTGCCAGTTGGGCGTGTTGGTATACATTCATGATGGTGAGGAACTAAAAGAAACGGAGACTTATGAATAAAAGAAACGGAGTCTTATGAAGAACACAGTCCTGTGTTCTTCATAAGTCTCCGTTTCTTTTAGCGCTTCTCCATCATGGATAGTACATTATGCCATAGCATTCTTTGTCCAGTAGTGGGCTTAATCGGTGTAATAATGATGATGACGACGACGACCCAGCTAGTGAGATCTAAAGGAGCACGCCACTTTAGATAAGAATTTTTTACCTGAACATAAAGAAACGCTCTGCAGCACAACCAATTTCACGCTGCCTGCGAAGCCCTTTTGTCGAAGGTACTCACATATTTCCTCGTGGGTTCCAGGTCGCCCATCAGACCGTGCAGTACAAAGAAACATCCGTTGAGCAGGTAGGAGAAGCTCAGATAGTGAATCATCTGGTAGGGGCCATAGAAGTAGCCCTCGACGTTCAGCAGCAGCAAGAGCACGAAGGCAATTACCTGCGCGTGACAAATTTACATCTCTTGAAGGGCGTTCCCCCCGCCCCCAGAAAAAAGAAGAAAACAAGACGAAAAGTTCGGCAACATCGGTTGCACACACTTCAAGGACTGCTGCACTCGGGGACCAGACTGCAAGACATGACCAGCCGCAGCGTGAGAGACAGACATTGAATTACTTTGAAATTCTCAGTCGATTACATTGTTCCTTGCCCTTCTTTCAGGAACTAACAAGTGTGAGTCAGATAAGTTTGAGTACAATATTCGCCTTTCACCTCGTTCGACAGTATGTCATCATGTCATCGGTATCTTCATTCAGGGCGCGACTCGTACGAATTAAGGCGTCGAGGTAACAACTGTCTTACATCGCTAGCAGTTTTATTGATTCTTCATTTGAACGTAAACAAACTATCACCCAAGCTGATGTTGTGCACTTTTTCCGACATTAAAATATCGATGCAGTCGACAATGTGCTAGAGACTGTGACGTCCCTTAGAGGTGACGGTGGCCTGGGTTGGGTGAGGCGTTTACGGAGGTCTGCTTATCCGTAATCATGTAATCAGCTATTCCACGAGTCGATGAGTGCGGGGAGAATGCGCCGTAATGGAGGAGAGGAAACGAGCGCACTCCCGGCAGATGGAGGGACGCAGGTATGCGAAGCTGAATTCGATAAGTTCACAAATTGAAAACGTTTCTTTCCCGGATTGCACTGAGAAGAACCCCAGCTATTACAAGTGCGACAACTTTGTATGGAGCATACACAAAAAATTGGGACAGCTATGCACTAATGGTGCGAAGACTGGAGAAACAGCGGAGCTGCTGGCCTTACCCTCCTCCTCACTCTCACTTCCCTTTTACACCCCTTGATAATCAAGACAGTGCTATGTTTTAACCTCTCTCCTCCTCCTTTCCCTTCTCCTCATTCTCACACCCTCCAGCTCACTTCCCTTTCCTACCCCTTGCTATACTGTACTATACATGGCTCCATTTCCCACCACTTGTTATATTGCCACGCCCACTTCTTGTCTTGTTTTGATGTATTCGGGTTTGACCGGCAGGGACGGTTATCAACGCTCGACGCTGTCAGCGAAGTAGTGTTCTAGAAGCGTCGCGATTGTAGTAGATCGGTTTGTTAAGACTGCGCCCCGCACGCGAATGTTCCAGTTTTGTCTAGAGATAACGCCGCCACCAGCGATATTGCTGGAAAGTTCGATAGCGCCTGTATAAAAGCCGACGCGCTTGATCGCTTGTCAATTGATCGACGGACGACGCCCTGTTCGCCGCTATCATTGTACAGCGTGCATTGCTGTAGTTCTAGTTCTCATTTTCCGGCCACAAGTTCGGCCAAATAAACAGTTTCATCCTACAAACGCCGACTGCTGTGTTCGTCGACGTCACGACCACGTGACAATATTGTACTATACATGGTTAAGCTATGCTTCACCCTCTCCTCACTTCCTTTTCCCACTCCTTGCTATACTATATATACTATGCATGGTTATGCTATGTTTTACTCTTCTCCTTTCCCTCACCCTCACATGTTACCTCACCCTCACTTCCCTTTCGCTCCGCCTTGTCATACTACACTATGCAAGGCTATGCTATGCTCTACTCTCTCCCCTTGTGATTTCCTTCTGCTCACCCTCACTTCCCTTTCCCACCCCCTTGCTATACCATACTATACATGACTATGTTATGCGCTCTAGGCTAAACTGTACAAGGCTTTCCCTCTCTTAACGTGGCGAGGAGGCTGGGCAAGCTTTTCCGAGCAACGCTAGGAAAAGCTTTTCAAAAAAAGAAAAGAAAAAAACTTCTCAAAAAAGAAAATAAAAAAATTACACCATCTCCCACTAAAGGGAACCATGTGTGAATGCGAAGCAGCGGGGAGATGGTTCGCTTCAGCGGGAGATGGTGTAATTTTTTTTAGGAGCTGGCTCGCCAGGTTCTTAAAGGGGTCATGAACCACTTTTCCAAGTAATGATCTAATGACCTCAGTATCGGAGTTTACTGCCTCCCGAATCGATTGCCACAAAAATTTCTCGAATCCGTCAAGAATGAGCGGAGTTTGGCGCACGCTCTCAGCGCTTTCTCTCTTTTCTCGTGCTGACGAGCGCACTGGAAGCTACACAGGGAGGGATGGCACGGGGGAAAGAAGTTACGTCAGCGCGCATCATGAAACGCGATCGCTCTCCCGCTGTGATTCGCGTGCGCGAGTGCGACTACCGTATACTGAGGAGTGCGGCGCCGGCAAGTGGCGGCACCCCGTGGCAAGAAGCGCATCTGATCCGAACGCCGCTCTCGATTTATGTCGGCTATCGGCCAAGGAGGATGCTATGTCTTTTGCGACGTGGAGATGCAGATCGCGACGTCAACGGGCAGACGCCCTGCCCACCGACGAGAGTGAGAACCGGCCTCTGTTTGAAAAGAGGGCGCCTGAGAAAACAGCAACTTCGCGTTCCACTTGTAGCCTTTACGCGGCGCGCACGACTGCAATATTTGACTGAGCAGTTCATAGCCGTGTCAGCTTTCCGCATGTGTTTTTTTCAACAAGAGGGGTGCTTCATGACACCTTTAAGCTGGGGCGAAGTCCCGCGCCGTAAGCTGCATCCATCCATTCAAAGCGTCGTGGAACCAGTGCGTGGAACGCGAAGAGGAACGCTACGCGCGTCGTGTCTTCCCTCCAGCCTGGCCGTTAGTTCTCACAGGGCGAGCAGGGAACGCGGTCGACAGGCGCGCGAGAGGGGAGGGGAGCGTAGGAGAGTAGAAAGGGGGGAGGGGACGCGCATGCGCTGGCGCTCATCGCGGCGTTGCGCAGGAGAGAATGAGGCGTTCGAAACGGGCGGCGCAAAAACAAGGGACAAAAGAAAGACTACACACCACAGAGCGCCTTCTCACAACTAACTTTATTAGAAAGAACATACACTATTTAAACCTTCACCAAGTACCACGTGCTCTTACATCATTGATAGCCGACAGGATACATAGATATGTGTTGCTGTAAAGATTAGAAACGGTTTTGCGCCGCCTGTTTCGAACATGCATAACCAATTCCAACTTGCCCAGGCATCAATTCTTCTGAGAATGAGGCGCACGAGAGAGGGGGAGCGTAGGCGGGCGCTCATCGCGGCGTTGCACGGGAGAGAATGAGGCGCGCGAGAGGGGGGGAGCGTAGGAGAGGAGAGGAGAGGGAGGGGGATGCGCATGCGCAGTAAGGGCGGTCACGCCGCACACCACTACCACTGGATTGAACTCCGCTATAAGCTGCCTCGCATCTAAAAACCCAAGAGAAATAACACTGGTATTTCTCCACTATATCCTTCCTGAGACAAGCTTTCATATTGCATACATTTGATATTGAGGCGTCCGAAACGACTCACTGCTAGGTGACTGATTTCTCGTGGAGTACATAATTATATCCGAAACACTTTGCCGGCATGCTGATCATGTTCCGAAAATTTCACTGAGCCTGAAACGACGACTCTTTCAATTCAGTTTCGAGGACACTTGAATAAGACGTCTCTACCGATTCTGTAAGTGCCAGTAATACGCAGTTTCATCGTAGAACTTAAACACGTTGAAGCACTTACAGTTATCGCCGCAGCTGCCGCTCCTCTCTTCGTCTCCAGGTATCTGTTTCCATAGCATCCCTGAAAAAGTTGATGCGCTCAAATCGAAAATAATGAGTATAATTGACGATGGGTGATATCAGTAAAGCGTTTGCTCGTAGCATCGCTCATGACATGTGTTCATACCATCGCCCCGAGCACTTACCTTTCCCATAGTTGCGACACCGTCGTTATTCTTTCGCGTCTGAAATAAAGAATTCGCCGAACTGTAAGTCTTCTTCGTCTTCGCAGCAACCTGAAAAAGAGGACGTAAGCCCACGTCAGCGATAGACAACGTAGAATTTCGTACAAAACTTCACATGTTGAGCGAAAAATTTATAATAATTGCTGGGCTTTTATGTGCCAATAGCACGATACGATTATGGGGCCCGCTGTAATGGCGGGTTCTGAATTAATTTCGACCCTCCGTTTTTTTTTTAATGTGCATCTGCGATGGTTGGTTGATCCTTATAAACTTACGTAACTCACCGCGGGGGATCGGCCATGAAACGAGTGGTGCCTTGTTATATAAATAAAATTGTTTATATTCTAAAATTGTTTAGAAATACAGAACTTTGAAATAACTCCTTAGCTAAATAAGGAAAGGAAAAGAAAAAAGAGAGAGAGAGAAAGAATTAAGGAAAAAAAAACGGAATTTAGATAACCTTAACATTCAATTCGCTTTGTCTGATGTAGGCAATGGGATACGGCATTGCAAACGTTCCTGTGGCTAAAACCCAGTACGGTAGCGCCAAAGGAAAGAACCACCGGAAGTGATAAATTTAGGGCCATCCTTCGGAGAGGTTCGTCTAGAAGTCTTTTTCTTTGATTGGTAAACAATTTGCATGTTAAGAAGAAATGATGCAGAGATCCACCCTCATTGCAATTTAGGCATGAAGGTGACTCCACAAGACCAGACCTGTGTAGGTGAAAGTTCAGTGGGGGGACTCGACATCGTATTCTCGTAATTGATATTTCTGCCCTTCTAGTGGTGCACCATCGATTTTTCCAAGAATAATTAAGATGAGGAAACTCAGATGCTGATAAAGCAGACTTAGCGAAGTTAGACTTAGCGAAGCAGACCCCGTCGCAGCTAAAAAACAAACCATAGTGGCTCCGTTCAAATCTGCCCTCGGCGACGCCAAAAAATCCGCCAGAGGCGCCGTAATAAAAGCAATATTTAAGAGAAATGCAGCTATAATTCCTGCGTAAAAGGGCTTTTTCTTGTGTAACTGAAAGTAATGTTTGAATTATGAGTAAATTTGTTGTTTAGTGATTGAAAACATCTCTGCCTTGTCGCTCACCGCTGACGGCCGGCGCGCGGTAACGAGCAAGCGGACCGTCGCTGTGACCAGTGACGAAGCGCAAAAAGTGCGCCGCTGCGTCTCGGGTGTCGCAGATAACGCGCAGAATATGCGCAGTTAGCGTCCGATGGTTGGCAGCTGGTTTGTTGCTCCCCGTTCTCTTGCGAATTCTATCGTTAATGTTGTCTAAAATACGCATGAAAGTTTTTTAGTTCATCGATGTAATCATATTGCAACTATGGTGGGCAGTCGGTGTGCTACTGTATGGTGCCGCAGGAGCTGCGATACCAGCGAAGGCGTCAGTTTCCACAGATTCCTCGACGATGGCAGGTACACGTACTTTCAAGCTCAGCGTTTTTCTTTCTGCTTTGTGATCTCGTAAACATATCACACTTCACTGTTCTCGCTTTTGAGTTGTATGCTAACACGTGTGGACAAAGCTGCTATTTCACTTGTACTTGCAAGGTCTGGTGGGCTCAAATGAACGAGTGAATTATGCGATGGCATGAGCGCGACTTGGCCAGACTGTTGATGAAGCCTACTTTCCAGTGACGATGTCACAATAAGAGAATGACCGGGATAGAAAATCGTTTCTCCCTTCTCTGTATTTCTGCACCTCTTTGAGGCCTTGCATATATCCCATTATTGGTTGTTTCATCGGTATCACGTGTTAAAATGCTCATGTTTTCTGCCATTCTGAAGGCATCCACTATAATGTGATTTCTTTGCGTGAACCTGCTTGGTATTCTCAGCCTGACCGCAATATGTATAATAACAACAAACCCGGGGGTCTTCAGGCGTACTCGTTGAAAGCAAGTACTGAAACTGTAGCAAAAAAAAAAATGCTGATGCTTTACGCCTGTCCTACAATACAAGTTGGTTATTGTGAGCGCTAGCTGACGGTGGAAACGGGCAACAAACTTCATCTAATTTGTTTTGTCTCTTTGAAGTGCCGCGAAGGCTAGTCGTTTACGAGCTCACGATGTCTCAACAAGGGCCTCTTACCGCTTGCTGACTGTCAATAAAGATTATCGTTCCTTCTACTCACTCGTGAATTGTTCTTACTGGTGCCAGTTGCCAATGTATGCCTTTCGGTTCCATGTAACCTTCGTACGCACAGGTAGAGCTGTGCACGGGCCGTATTTCCGAGCCCGAGCCCGGCCCGGGCCCGCTGACTTTGTCGAAGGCCCGCCCGAACCCGACGGCAAAGGGCTGCGAGCCCGCCCGGCCCGGCCCGACGTACGAAAACACAATCCCGGGCCCGGCCCGGCCCGGCCCGGCTTTTTGAAGGTTCGCTGCGAAAACAAAGCATCGTTTTCCGGTAATTTGGCACTTTGTTGAGCATATCAAATATGATCAAACGACAAACGAAGAACAGTCTATAATACACACATTACAAATTGTCGAGCAAAAACAGCAAGCAGTCCAACGATTCCGGCTTCAACGAAGTGCGGCGCTCTTGCTATACAAGGCCTCATGCCAGCAACAATGGAGTTCGCTCGCCAAAACCGTCACGTGTATGGGGTATGCCCATGCAAGCGTCAGCTTGCACGAAGGCGATATACGTCGGGTCGCTCGTCGCTGTCGCGTGCATTTTCACTCATATGGGATTTGGCCTTAAATCTAACGCGAACAGTCGCGTGGCGCCGTCACTAGCTCAGGTGGTGTTACTTCGCTGTTTGTCGGAGTGCAACAGAGGCAGTGGTTTAGCTGCTCCCCTGTTTTTTAAAGTAGCGAATGGAAAGGAAAAGCGGTAAAGGGCGGTCGCGGAAAAGGCGCTGTATGCGTGCTGGAAAACAGTTCCCGCTCATTCTCTATATTTCGGGCTTGAGTCTGGCTTTGCGCTGGGCCCGAGCCCGGCCCGATAAAACTCCAAGTAGCCCGAGCCCGGCCCGGGCCCGAGGTAAAAATACGTCGGCCCGCCCGAGCCCGGCCCGCGGGCCGGGTCGGGCTCGGGCTTTCGGGCTACCCGGAGCCCGTGCACACCTCTACGCACAGGTACTGCGTTCCGAAGGGCGCTTTGGCGTGCTGCTGGGCGTATCGACGCGCTCAAAACAAGCGGGCGAAAGATAACGAGACCTCCGTAGCCCTACGCGAGTCCCGGCCTCTTTCGTCCACTTCTGTTTAAAAAAGATAGAATAAAAAACTAACCGAGGCACCCGCGTATGCGCATACGGAATAAAAAAGGCAGCCATTTGCATTTTTCTACCTAAAAAAAACAATAAATTTTGTTTTCCGCTTCCTGTTTACGCAGTGCCATCTCTTGGGTGCCTTCGGTAGTTCCATGCGCTACCGCTGCTTATCTTTCGTACCGTTGTCAAGGCTACAGTTTCCCTTCTCTAAACTGGTTCTTTATTCTATGGAGACCCCGCGCCACCCGGCTAGGCTACTCGCGGGCGCTCTCCGCCTCAAGCCATTAGATGGCGCACCGCTCAACGGACATGTGGGTTTCGGGCACAGTAGGTGGAAAGAAAACGTGGCTAGGTGTAGCTTACTTGTGGACAGGCAATAACTGCAGAGAAAAGAATCTGGAGATAGTGAAATGCATAAGCACCGATATTAAAGAATTTGGTCATGATGCCGAGATAATCCTTCTAGGGGACATGAACGCTCACATTCATGACCTTGACGGATATTCAGACACCAATGGCAAGTTATTGCTAGATCTCTGCGAGCAACATAGTCTTGAGATAGTTAACGTGGGGCCTAAGTGTGAGGGGCAGATCACGTGGGAAGTCAGAAACAGGCAATCGAGCATTGATTACTGTCTCATGACAGAAGGAATATATGACAAACTTAGAGAGATGAGAATAGACGAAGAAGGCATTAACAGCTTGGGTAGTGATCATAAACGCATAATATTACAAATGGGATATAAAACTGAAAATAAGAACATAGAAGCAAAGTTTGGCAGCTCGTATCTAAATGACAAACAAATAACAAATATAGCCGCAAGAGTCGAGGAAAAAGTAGACGAACTACCAGGCAAAGACTGGAAGTATAGTGAGCTGCTACATGTAATCACGAAAGAAATGGAAATAGAGAAGAAAACTATTTGTTGGAAAGGAAAGAAAAAGCCAAAAAGTTGGTGGAACAAAGAAATCCGGGAAGCGATCGAGATGCGACGTCAGGCATCACGGGAGCACAGACAGGCAAAAAAGGAGAAGCGGCCACAGGACGAAGTCAACCAAATATGGGAAATATATTTAGAGCAAAAATCCATTGTGCAGAAATTAGTCGAGGCAAAAATTAAAGGTGAAAGTGAACGCTGGATGACAGAGATTCGCGAAAAGAAGAAGGCCGCGCCTAGGATATTTTGGAGCCACCTAAAAGCGCTGGGTAGGAAGTCTGTCACAATGCAACAACATATGGTAGATGAAGGAGGAAATAAATTGGAAGGATATGAAGCGCTAGGTTACATCCGAAAGATAACAGCCGATTCGTTTAAAAAGGTCCCCCAGGGGATTCCCCCGGTGAGTAAAAGTACGCAAAGGAGTGCAACCGACGAAGATGTAGTACTAGAGAATTTCAATTGGAAGAAGGCCGAAGGAAAAATTCCTAAGCGCACTACTCCGGGCTTAGATGGGGTTCCCGTCAGCCTCATTAACGAACTCGGACATAACACTAAAGAAGCACTGCTGAAAGCCGTAGAAAAGTGCTTACAGGAGAGGGAAATACCAGACAGTTGGAGAAAAAGTAGAATGAACTTAATCTATAAAGGCAAGGGAGAAAAGGATAACATTCGCTCGTATAGACCGCTAACAATTACATCGGTGCTATACAGGTTGGCGATGCAGGCAGTAAAATTAAAAATAGAAGCGTGGGTAGAACAAAATGATATTTTGGGAGAACTTCAGAATGGATTTCGAATCGACAGGCGGTTAGACGATAATCTGTTTGTTCTTACCCAGTGTATAGAAATATCTAAAATAGAAAACAGGCCCTTATACGTAGCTTATCTAGATATCACCGGGGCGTATGACAACGTTAATCAGGAAATTTTGTGGGATATATTGAAGGAAGTGGGCATAGGTGACGACTGTGTACAGCTTTTGAGGGAAATATACCGAGGAAATACAGTTTGTATAGAATGGGAAGGAATAAGTAGCAAGGACAGCGTTGAAATTAGCAAGGGGCTGAGACAGGGATGCCCTTTGTCCCCGCTGTTATTCATGCTGTACATGGCGAGGATGGAAAAAGCGCTAGAAGGTAGCAACATTGGATTTAATTTGTCACACAAACAGGTCGGAGCGATGGTTGAGCAGAAGCTTCCAGGTCTATTTTATGCTGATGATATTGTCTTATTTGCGGACAGTCAAGATGATATACAGCGACTGGCAGATATATGCGGAAGGGAGTGTGAGGCTCTAGGACTAGGATTTAGTGCAACAAAATGTGGATTGATGGTATTCAATGATCACGGAGACCATACGGTATTAATACAGGGCCAAAAAATACCGAGGGTAAGCGAGTACAAGTACCTCGGAGTATGGGTAAATGAGGGGGATAGATATATGGAGGTACAAGAGAAAGCATCGGTAGCAAAGGGAAAGAGGAATGCTGCAATTATGAAGCACAGAGCTTTATGGGGATACAATAGGTACGAGGTGCTTCGAGGGCTGTGGAAGGGTGTGATGGTTCCGGGGCTTACATTTGGGAACTCAGTGGTGTGCATGAAGTCAGAGGTGCAATCAGGAATGGATGTAAATCAAAGGACGGTGGGCCGCCTCGCGTTGGGCGCTCACGGGAAGACGACAAATGAGGCGGTAAAGGGTGATATGGGATGGACAGGCTTTGAAGTGAGGGAAGCGCAGAGCAAAATGAGATTCGAGGAGAGGCTGAGGAAAATGAAGGAGAGTAGATGGGCAGAGAAGGTTTTCAGGTATTTGTATAGAAAAAGCGTGGACACGCAGTGGAGAAAAAGAACTAGGAGGCTCACCAGTAAATATACGGCTGGCAGTGCGGGCGATATGGCAACAAGGAGCATTAAGCGGAAGGTCAGAGAGGCGGAGAGGACTTATTGGATGACAGCGATGGAAAAGAAGCCGGCTCTGAGTAACTACCGAAAAGGAAAAAACGAAATAAGGAGGGAAAGGTTTTATGATAATTCAAGGGGAAGCGCTTTACTGTTTGAAGCAAGGTCGGGCTGCCTTAGAACGCGTAGTTATAAAGCGAGATTTAGTAACGAAGAAGAACAATGTACATGCTGCGGGGGAACTAAGGAAACGATGGAACATGTACTGATTGAATGTGGCGATATTCACCCAGGTATACGTGTGGGCACGAGTCTACATGAAGCCTTGGGTTTTAGGGACAACAATGGAAAGCTGAACACGTCCGCGATAGAAATAAGTAAGAGACGGTTAGAGTATTGGTGGCAGAAAAGTAGAGATAATTAAAGAACAAAAATAAATAATGGCGGAAAAATAAGGTCATTCTGCCTTAAGAGGCAGAGAGATGGACCGTGAATTTATATTTTTTGGTTTAATAACATAGATTTAATCAATGTAGATAAGGTATTAGGCCAACATGAAACAAGGAAGCTTTTTTTTTTTTTCTTCGAGCCTGGTGGCAGACATGTCACCGCCCCGTTTTAAAGGGGACGCTCATAGCATCCATCCATCCATCCGACCGAACATTTTCTGGCCGCTTAGGCGCGCGCAGTGTCAACACCTGAATATTCTTACACCGTGCATCCGGCACAAGGGATGCTGTATACCACTCCGGGATACTTTTCTTTTGCCAATTTTTCTTTCACATTCACCAGCGAGTGTTTTAGCTTGTTTACTGGAACATGGGCGATTTGCACGTTGTATCTGCTGAATACCCGGGCCAAAGATTCGCTGATTCCGGGCACATATGGTACCGCTGCTCGCTTTTTTCCGGTTGGAGTAACGTTTAGATGTAGCTTGCCTAGTCATAGGAATAGATATGACATTTGTGACATTTTTATAAAAGTGGACAGCCAACACTGCAACCACAACGGACGTTTTCCCGACATGACGCGTGCATAGGGTCGTTTTCCAGTGAAGTTTCTAAATCTGTCATGGCTCTGTGTTAGAATACCTGACTGCCGCACAGAATGTCTGGGTGCGATTCCGGCTCGAAGCCTCAATTTTATTGTTTGCATTGGTCGGGATTTTTCACTCGCCGACAACGTCGCCGACATCGACACCGGCTTTTTTGCCGGTGTCGATGTCAAATTTTAAAGGGGCCCTACAGCACTTTTCCAAGTAGCCATGGAATGGCTTCCCTAAAAGAACGTAATGCCTCACGAATCGAACGCCGCACAATTTTTTAGAATCTGTCCAATACGAATGGAGTTACAAAAATTTGTCGCACGCTGTAATTGCTTTATCTCTTCTCTCGCCCCGACGAAAGCGCTGGAAGCTAAGCAGGGGGGGATAGCACGGGCGAAGAAGGTACGCCACGCGCGCCTACTGACCTTTAGCACATTTACTTCTTTTTTTCTTCGAACGCGTGGCGTACTTTCAGTGCGATCGCGCGCGCACGCGCGGGCGAGTGGCGGTCTCTCGCGGCGGCCGTAGTAACTACTGAGCGCGCCATGCTCAAATAAGCCCATGGAGTGGAACCTGCCTGTGACGCCGTAAGCATCATTTTAACGCGATAGCGTTAAAGAGCTCGTATCGCAGAAATTCCGCCGTCGGCGTCGGGGCCGTTGGTTGTGAGCGAAAAATCATCATCTTGTCCGTGAGCGAAAAATGGAAAAAGCTGCAAATAAAATAAATAATAAATAAATAAATGTTGGGTCCGAGTGAGAATCGAACCCAGGCCGTCTGCGTGGCAAGCAGGTGTTCTACCACACAGCCACGCCTCTGCTTGGAGCTGCATTGAAAGTAACTTTCATGCTTCCCAAAAATACGCGTTCTGTATACGGGTGTCACAGTACGAGATGTAATATCGCAGTAATATTGCGTGGTACAAGCGTACATTGCCTTCGGGCGTCACACCATGTCAATATCATAACGACTTCGTGGTTTAAAGAGAGCTACCCATTACAAAAGGCACACACATTTCTGCGCGTATTCCCTTAGGACCACGTAGTGGGTACATCGAAAGTTCGAAAAAGTTTCTCGCGCATAATTGCTCCTGGTTTAAAGCATGCTACCCATTACATAAGGCACACACCTTAGTGCGCGCATTCTGTTAAACACTCGTAGTGTTCGAACTGCGCACTGGGGGCAGGATATCGCTATCGCGTTCAACTCTTAAAGGCGAAGCTTAGGCGTCCCCCAATTTTTTTTGTAGAGGAGAGGAAGCGCTTTTTAGCTGACATTGCGAATTTATTCCAAGCCGCGTGCTGACCCAGGCCGCGTGCTGCGCTATAATGTTTGGCTCGCGTGTACTCGGGAGCCTCGACTACCGATCGGCGGCGTTTTCTGACCATGCTTAAAAAGTGTTGCAGGGCCCCTTTAACGCTCTAGCGTTAAAATGTCTGATGTCTGTTGACGCCATTCTTGGGTTGACATATAGTATACCCGCATACAGGGGGCCATGGTATGCGGCCCTATGGGGCACGAGTGTCTGGGGCAAAAAAATTCATGACGTACGAGAAAGGTTTTTCTCGTTATTTACGTTATGACCTGGCAGTCATGTTCGCCATACACGCATGCCCTCCTATGCCACTAGAGCTCCTAGAGGTAAGCGGATAGATAGATAGATAGATAGATAGATAGATAGATAGATAGATAGATAGATAGATAGATAGATAGATAGATAGATAGATAGATAGATAGATAGATAGATAGATAGATAGATAGATAGATAGATAGATAGATAGATAGGAGCGGAAAAAGTGCGTTTGGTTCGCTAAGAAATGGTTCGCATTTAAAAGTTGGAGCCATTCCACCCTGATTTACTCTGTGAAGGCGGGTGACCAGCAAGGATGACGGGCGCACTTCCTCCACTGTTCCCGTCAGCGATATTCACAAGCCGCCTGCACCTCGGGCGATCTCGCTATGCGCGGTCCGATCCGTACTTTCCACACACGACCGCGTCAACGCAACGCCTAGATTCGACAGACGCGGCGAAACGTGTACGAAATGTGCACCTCTCCACTGAAGCTTTCTGCGCCTTACGTGGTGCTGCACTGCCTCCGGTATCGGCTCACCTCTGACAGAACGAGGATGTCAGTTGATGACGTCATCAAGTGACGTTAGGATGGCGTCACAAATTTTGGTAATATGTGACGTCATAGCTCGCTCGGAGGAGGTCACGTGGGTGTTTTTCTGTTCGTTGATGGACACGGACGGACGCCGCAAAATCAAGAGGGTGTGCAATTTCCAACTCCGCTGGGTCATTCCACGCCGAACGTCCCAGCCATTCTGGCGACCATCTCAAGTGTTTTTGAAAAAAAAAAATATGCTGATTTCTTGCATTGAAAACAGAGAATTGCTAGAATATTTCGATGAGAAAAAAATTACAACATATCCACGGGGTGAATGATGATGAGTGGGGCGAAGCTCCGGAGGGCATCATCGGTAAACCGTGAATACGAGTAATTCGCCCCACTAAAGTAAACACGTGAGAAATGTTAAACATCAAACTTTCTCGCATCGCCTGCTCAACAGTCACCTGTGAAGCGCCGGCGGTGGCCATTTCTCCTGATGTAGGGCTTGGCTGGAGAAGTTCCAGAGGGATGGCCTCGGGACTAATGCCTCGCAGTCGGCGACTGTAGCGGTGGACAGGAGTATCCACTGCAGGAACAGGTTGCGGGATCGGACTGGCAGAACCGCTTCGTGAATGAGTGGTGAGCATCAGGCGTTGAAGTCCGAAGAACCGAAGACCCGAGCGTCGTATTCCTCAGAGAAATCATGGTTGCTGCTCGAGCTTCCCACTTCGTCGTCCTCAGTTATCTAGCCGGCCTTGAGCCGTGTTTTCATCATATACAAGTACCGCCATCTAGCGGACACTCCACGAACTAATCATATACAAGTACCGCCATCTAGCGGACACTCCACGAACTAAACGAGAGGTGGCTACTACATACATCGGGGACGCACGACCCACGGCTTAAGGAGCTTCGCCCCTAAAAAATTTTTCGTCACTTGGGAGCTTTTCGAATTTCGCCGAATGTCGTCTGAGTGTGGTTTTTCAGAAAAATTATTCTGAGAGTATCGTTGCTTGCCTCAATACCAAATTTGGTTTAGATATTAAGCAAAGGCGTTTGTGTAAGTTGTTCGAAGCTCAAGAATATTACTGCAATTTTTCTGCCATATACGCCTCCAGAAAATTTGCCAAAATGTTATATGAATAAATGACCTTTGTTAAAAGTCCGGGCGAGGCGGGGGGAATATGTTTACATTTTTTCTTTGTAATATAGCGCTATATACGAATATCTGAGCAATGAATATTTACTCTAAAGAAGGTATATTTTACGTTAAAAATAATTTCAGACCACTGATATTTCTAATTTTACAAGAAAAAATCACAAATTTGTGAAAATCACCATTTTGGTCCACACTGAGACGCAATTTACACCACTTGGTGCTCCAAATAAAAATCAACTTTATACCTCAATCGAAAGCAAATAAATAGTTCTTATATGGCAAGTTTTATCATTACAATCTTTGTTTTAAGGAAGAAAATAGTTTTCGAAGTTCCCCGTTGACGGCCACCTTCCCATTTGGTCATGCGGCAGTTTCCTCATTGAAGTTCACCATGGCCGTCAATGGAGAAATTCAAAAATTATTTTCTTCCTTAAAACAAAAAAATGGAATTATAAAACTTGCCATATAAAAAGAACTGTTTATTTACTTTCGATTGAGGTATAAAGTTGATTTTTAATTGGAGCACCACGTGATGTAAGTTGCGTCTCAATGTGGACCGAAATGATGATTTTCTAAAATTTGCGATTTTTTCTCGTAAAAGTTAGAAACATCAGTGGTCTGAATTAACTTTTAACGCAAGATATACCTTCTGAAGAGTAAGCATTCATTACTCAGATGTTCATATATAGCATAATATTGCAAGGGAAAAAATGCAAAGATAGAACAGTTTTGTAAATTTTCTGGAGGCATATATGGTAGGAAAATTGCAGTAATATTATTGAGCTTCGACCAACTTACGCAAACGTGTTCGCTTAGCATCTAAACCAAGTTTGGTATTGAGGCAAGCAACGATACTGTCTGAATAATTTTTCTGACAAACCACTCTCAGACGACATTCAGCGAAATTCAGAAAGCTCCCACGTGGTCAAAGATTTTTTCTCTCCCAAAATATTTTATCAATTCGCTGTTTTCAATGCAAGAAATCAGCACGATCTTTTCGAAAACATTTGCGATGGTCGCCAAAATGAATGAGACGTTTGGCGTGGAATCACTTCACTGTAAAAAAATGGCTGGCTCTCCAGTAATCGAGAGTAGCTGTATGCATTAAATGGATACCGGCGAAGCAGATTGGTTGTTGATGATACTTGGCACAATCTTAATATGTGGCCACAACGCGAGGCAGACCGGAAATGTTACTGAGCCGAAATGAACCTGTTTTGAAGTGAGCCTCGTTGCAAGTCTCGTCTCAGCCAAACACCATCCGCGCTGCGCCGGACGCTGCCGGAGTGGTCACGCAGCGTGGTGCCATCTCTCGATGGAGGCGACGCAAAAATCACGCCGCAAAACTCGCGGATCGCTGGCGTTGAAAAGAGCACAGGCAACCATGTCTCAGCGCCAAAAGATGACAACCAAGTGCGTGCTGCCCCGTATATCCGTATATGCCTATGTGCGTCGCTATTGGAAATGGCAAATGAAACTTCAGCGTACTAGAAGCGACAGCTTCAGTAATATGGTTAACAAACATACAACCAACCAACAAGCAAGAACTCGAAAGCAATATTTTTTGTGACTTGTTTGGGCAGTAACTACTGTATGTGATGCGGTCCTGTACAAAGGGTTGGGGGCCAGATACCAAATCTTCTAAACTTTTGACAGGTTTGCCGAATGTTATCGTTTGAGTGGCGGACAGGCGATCAAGGGTTTTGTAACCCTACGAAGCAATTCGTCTTAAAAGCAGCGCAAGTAACACACGAACGAAGACCAAACGGGACGGCCCCTGTTCCCGTTTGGTCTTCCTTCGTTCGTGTGTTGCGCTATTCTTAAGATGAATCCGTCTGTTCTACTAAACTTGTAAAGCAAGCGAAAGTTATCCATGTGGCTCGTGCAGAAAACTATGATGTTATATGTTTACAAGAAACCAATTTTCTTTTATCCTGCATTGGCCACTTTCTTGCGTTCAAACTCGCATTCGACTGTTATTGTTCCTTTGCGAGAACTCGCTTCAGCGGAGTCGGAATCATTATTTTGAACCGGACTTACCTGCAAGGTAACCACGCTTTCTTTTATTGGATATGGCGGTTATTGGCGTTTGATTGTGTATTAACTTCATTCAGGCTGTGCATTATATATTTATGGGCCAGTCCAAGCGCCTAAGTCTGATAACATATTCGTGACAATGACGTGTATGTCCTTGACGGTTGTCATATGGTGTTCTCTGGAGATTTTAATTGTGTGTTAGGTACGCTAGCTGACGTGCAGGGCCCGAGTGGGATCGGCCTGACCAGAACGCACATAAGCTGCTTCACCTAGGCCAGCACTTTTCTTTGATATATACCTACAGGCTATAGTGCATGGATCGCACTATGCCTGGATTGGACGGCGTGGCTCGTCGTCTTGTAGGCTGGATCGCGTTTAGGTACCGAACGCGTTGGCTCTTTGGATCTCGCGATTTCATGTGATGCCATTTCCCCCCTACCTGTTTATATCTCCGATCATTGACCAATTGTGCTTGCTTTCCTCCATCTTCGTCGGTAACACCATGGCGTCTTGACATCCGCGTACTGCATGACGCGCATTCGCGCTCCAGTTTGTCAACAGCCTGGCACCCCTCTGTTCGGATCCGGTTCGTAGACGTGGGATGTGCTCAAGGTGCAGTAGCGCCTACGCTGCTCAGTCGAAGAGCATGCCCTCAGACGCCATATGTCAGAAGAACTAGCAGACACTGCCATGACGCTACACATTGCTCTTCGGGTTGATCGACTGACTCCTTTGATGCTGACTTGGTAGCGAGAGCGACGGGGTCGTTTCCAGCGCCTTAACATCGTCATTGTCGGCAGCTGTTTGGCAGTGCAGACGTAACGCGTGTGCTCATCCCGAGGTTCTGCGCTTTGCAAAAACTCACTGCTCAGACAGCCGAGTCTGTTGTGTTCTGCTGCCGCAAGAGCCATTCCCCTTGCGTCGCAACCTACGCGTGATCGATCATTCCTTGTGGCACATGTTGAAAATATGGTTTTTACGACTATGTCCGTGCATCACGGCACCGCCGAGCCTCTTACTCTGACTGTGCTAAGTGGGGGCTGCCACCACCAGGGGTAGCTGCCCAACTCTGTGCGCGTCCGTCACCTGATGGCATTACCTTTCATGAAGCGTGGTTTGGCCCCTGGGCCAAATGGGTTGTCTGTTGAGTTTTACAGGTATTTAACCTTCTGGGAAGACATCGGTGCCACTTTCACCTCTGTCATTTGCTGTGGATTTGAGAACTTTGGTTTTCCGGCTTCGTGACGGTCGTATTGTGTTAATACCTAAACAAGACCCGTAGTCAGTTAGTCCAGATGAATGGAAGCGAATTACGCCTCTCATCAACGACTACAAAACTTTTACACCAGTTGTCACTAGGCGTTGGAGAAGCCTGACGCCTTCCTTAATAGGATACCATTAGGCATGTTCGGTTTATGGAAGTTCATAGTCTCTCCTTCAACAAAAGAAGGGGAATTGTTCGAGGGGCTCGTTTGTTAAAAATAATCAAATAAAACCAATTGACAGTCAAATCAACGAAAGCGCAGGAGAGATTATTCGTTGTTTTAAATGCGGAGCATTTCTTAGTCGCACCTGCGGCGTCGGCGGCGCCGTCCACACCCCCACTGCGCATGCTCGGCTCGTCTCGTGCCGGCAGCAAGCCTCACCTCTCCCTCCCTCTCCTCCTCCCTCCTCTCCCTTGAACGCGGGCGGTGTGTATATAAGCGGCGGAGCCCACCGCCTTCTCTCCCCCCCCCCCCCCCACGAGTGTTTTGTTTGAGGTGTCCTACACACACAGAGACAGTTATCGAGCACTCTTCCCCAATTTTCCCTCCTTTTCCTCTCTCATACCCCTATACCAAGAATAATAAAGAATCTCATCACCTCCCGTTCCTTGAGGCAACGCTCGAGCACGCAGTTGTAAGAAGCAACAACGGCGGAGCGCGCGTTCGGAATTCGGTCAAGGGCGTCTTTACTTGGCTTTCGCTTGACTTGACGCTTTGCTTGACTCGAGTAGATGCGATGGAAGCAACAGTACCTTCAATCAACGTCCCACCACTCGTTGAAGGCAACGTTACCCCACCCTCGCCGTCGTCGGCGTCAACAACAGCAAGCAACGCAGAAGACAAGGCTGCGAAGAGACGAGCATACGACGCTGAACGCAAGCGTTTGAAGCGAGCTGCGGACCCGGAACTTCGTGCACGCTGGAGCCGTTCAAGTCGTACTTGGTGTGCGCATCGTGTAACAATTAAGCATTCCCAAACCATACCCAATTACGCAACATTCACGCGATACCCCCACCACTCTGCGACGCATTTACTCGAGTTCCCCCCGTGGGAAGATGCGGGCGATTTTTTAACTGTAGTGTAACAATTATGACGTAAGTTGAAATGAATTAATGTGGAAGAAAAAGCCCGCGTTCCGTTGGTGGGATCCGAACCCACAACTTTCGAATTAGTAGGTTATTTGCCAATCGAGAACTCTCTCTCTTTCGCCAGTATATTGGGCGTTATCTTTGTATTCATCATATTCACGTTGTCTTATTTTCATAATTTCTTGGTTTATGTCTTTAACCGCAAACGTGGAGCTATAAACTTTAACCTCTATTTCTCGTCTGCTTTCTCCTGGACAGGGGCGGCTCCAGGGTTTCTTTACCGGGAGGCGGAGGGGGGGGGGGCAGCCACGAAAAGCGAGTTCTTTTAGGGGTGCAAGGAGGCTGGGAACTTACGCGCTGTGCTGTGAATATGTTCGCTGATGGGGGTGGGTGTGGCAAAGTGGCGGGCAGGCGACCTTATGGGGGCTGCTGCCCCCCCCCCTTCCCCCCGCCGGCGCCGCCCCTGCTCTTGAATAAACATTAACGCGTATTGCACGCAGTCACGTTTTTTCAACATTTCGCGAACTTTCATTAAGTGCTGTTAAACAGTGCTGTACAGGAGCTACGTTCTCCGAAAAAGTTCAAAGCCCTTCCGCTACTCTCAGGATGGAAGGCAGCGAAGCTGTGACTATGACGGATCTGCTGTAGTGAATACTGGTATAGTGAGTTGAAACCTCGCCGTCGCCCACGGGAAACGTTTCGATGGTGTGCATGTCGCAGTAGCATGCCTCGCGCTTGCGTTGCGCTTCAGTGGCCAGATCCTCGTCGGTGACATTCGCCCGCCGGCGCCGGTCGCGCCGGCGCTTTTGCTCACGTCAACGCTCCAGGCGTGGAAGCTGCTCTTTTCCATGAGGGAGTCGCAGCTACTCGACGTGGAGGAACTCAGAGCACCGGCAACGGCTGCAGCTGCACATTCTGCGGCAGCAGCATCACGTCGTTTTCGCGCCCATTAGCGCTTCTGTGCGCGTTGGCGCTCTTTCAATTGCCGCTCTTCTTCCTCCGAGCGAACTACGCGCGCCCGTACCATAGCGAGTCCAAAGGGCAACTTCTGATAACAGCGCTAGCGCGACCCTGCGTCACGAGGCAAAGGGGCACAACAGTTGGTGGGAAGTGCCACTGCCGAGTATCGCCACACCTGTAAATGAGGCATCGCGGGTGGCGAGGGGAAAATGAAGACACACAGTGTATTGAAACAGCGTTTTCCCTGACATAAGCGGTCTCTGATCCAAAACTTTCGTTGAAATTGGGACCGGAGTTTTTTTATTTTTATTTTTTGAAAATGACCTTTCTTGAAGAAAAAAGCTGGCTTCTTTAACTGTATATACTTTACTTATTTTACACTGCCTGTAGGAAAACAATCTTCCGCAGAAAGGTTGCAAAAGTTTTGCTCTATATTTGACACTTTTTTGGAGCTTCTGTGTGAAATGGGAAACGCAACAAGGAGCATCAAAGTTAGCAAACTTTTTTGATATGGGCCTTGTTTGCCATTTTTCACACTTTTTTATTTGGTGGACAGCATAAGCAAAGCATGGATGTAATTCACAGTGATGCGCATTAAAACCAACAGAAAAGGTTTTCGACATAACATTTACAGTTCGCCTTAAATTCGGCCTTGAATTCGGAAAATATTGCGGTAAGCTATAACGGGACGCCCGCGCCGCTATCTTCATATGTTTTTTGGCGCGTTGGGAGCGTTTTCTAGAAATAAAATTTTCTCTGCCTTGCACTTTGAATATGGCCACACAACACATAAAAGAAACTGGAGAAAACAAGAATATCGAGCGGACATGCATGTTCTCGTGGAATCACCCTACAGTTGGCGACGCTTCGGCGGTTAGTCAGCGCCGTGCCAGTCGTCCCTCACTTTGTCCTGTCTGTTTCGTTCCGTAGCACAAGCGCTCATTGAGAGCACGGCTGTTAGACCAAACCTAAAGCCCTTTCTTTTACAGTGGCTCTACTGCAGGAACTCGATCGGGAATCTCGTTTGCCCCGGCACAAAGTTCGCCCCATGCACTGGTCAGTGACGGTGGCAATGCGCTGTCACCAGTACCGTCATCAAGTACGCCTACACGCGAGCCTTCTTCCGGCTCCACTGGATAAGCGCGCATAAGCACAGAATCGTGAACAGCGAGCTGCACGCAACGCCGAATTCTTCGGCGATGTCCATTTTTTCCCTGCCTTTTTCCACCTCACTGATGATTGCAGCCTCATCTTCCAGCGTGATGAACTTCCGCTTTTTCGTTGGAGGCGGCATCTTCGCAGGCAGCGAAATCGAACGAAGCAATCGCAACACACAGTTCACGTTGCACCAAGCGACCAAGCAAACGCTCCACAAATGGCTCCACATACGCGACCATGTGCGCGCAAAGCCGACAAAGCCAAGCACAGAGCCAAGCCAACGAACGAAACTCCATGAGGAATGTGGATTTGGCTACGTAGTCCGCGATAACGAGCAGGTGTTTCGGCAAGCTATCATCATCATCATTGTCACCAGCTTTATGTTTTTTTGTAAACAATGATGGCGGCTGCTTCTCAAGTGCGCTGTAGCGATAGTTTTGCACAATTTAAGTGTAGCATGAATACATTTCAGCAGTTTTCGAATGTAGTTAATGTTGCGAGAGTAGATTATTTGCGCACTCGTGTTTCAAAAATTTCGTTAATGAGGGAATGCGGTACGAATATCTTTCGTTGTCGCGAGTTACGAAATGCATTGACTCCTATGGGCACTCGCCGGTGCTCCGAAAATATTTCGTTGCAGTGATAATTTCGTTCCCTCGGGATTTCGTTATCGCGGGTTTCGACTGTAGTGCGCTCCTGACTGCTCGCATTATTTGTTACAGAAACACATCACAATTTCTTCAGCTAATCGAGTGCAATACTAGTCGCATACCTGTGCACCTGGGACCGCACTATGAAGACTTTGCAAGTGCACGCTGTAACTTACACATTCTGTCACGTTTTGCCTTGTATTTCGTCGCGCAAGAACAGCTGTGCTTTTGAATGTGCTTCAATTTGTTGCAGACGCGACGTCACGAAGTTGCATTATCAAGAGTATTCCTTCGCTGTCCCAGTGGCTGGAAAATGTCTGCTTCGATTCGCAGGCTAAATTTCGGCGCCGTGGCAAGATGAACGCAAACAAATAGTTTTCCTCAAATTCTGCAGTTCTTAAGAGAACGAGAGTTGGCGAAAATACATCACTTTAATATTTCTACACAGTCGAAGCTTGGAAGTGTAATGTTCGACTCTTGGTCGAAGTTAAAAAAAAAATTGCCGTTTCGCGCAGAGAGTGACACACTGAACTTATACTTACCGAGGCATTATGTGGGCTCTCGCAACGATCCCCGCACCGGACAACTTCTTTGCCATAGATTCACACAACTCAATGTTTTATGCGTTGCTGTCTTTATTTTTCAGAAGGTAAACATTATAGAGTACAAGTTCAATGCAATCTTTTCAATGAACAAGGTGATGGCATTGTTTCATCTATGTCATCGTGTCAAAGCGAAAATGAGGCATCTGTGACACCAGGGTTACAGTGATGTGCGTCAGGTGATTAGAAAAAGTAAGAAACAACTTTTCAGAATGCGCTGTCGCAATAACAGACGGGGACAGCGCTCCTGCTACTGCTGTGGCTCAGCTACTATCAAACAAAAAAAAAGCAGGGTAAACTCAACGAACCAGAGCACAGAGGTCAGAATCAGAGCTGCTGAAGAAACGAATGATAACCTCACTGTAAAGCATCGCTATACAGTATTGGTTTTGCGTGCCTCAAAATGCCACGACCGAAATGACAACAAAATGAAAATCAAATCATACAAACTTCTCATTCAAATACTCTCTTGTTATAAAGAAAATGTGAAATTGCAGAAGCGATTTTAAAACGAATGCTTATCAGATCTTTAAATGTCAAGACTCGCCTACAGCACTGTGCCAAATGAGTGTGATACTAGCACGACGCCATCGTTGACAGCCAATAAACGACGTGCTTTGATCACGAGCACGCCTGTGCGCTGTAGGCGAGCCCGCAGGCACGGACATATGCTGATCGGGACCACCGAAGTAAGCTCAGAACACTGAAAGTTATCGAGGTGAACAAGGTTGCCATCAAGGCGAAGACGGCGGTTACATAGATATAACAAAAATTAATTGGTCGCCGATCACACGCTTGCTTAAATTTCTTCTCGCGTACATAAACTCATAAATTGAAACACGGGTTTTTTTTTAACCCGTGCAACTCCTATTGACCACGTGATAACGCGGTGCGGGCAGCAGCACGATTACTCCACCTTCTCTACGGCGTTACCATGCGATGCAGCAATTGCTACGACACTCTAAGCCTAACCCGACGCGGACAGCATTGCATCTGACGAATCAGCGCGATGCGAAACAGCAATGAGTTGTGTGCGCAATCGTGCACTAGGCCGCCTTGATCGATAACACGACTCCAGATTTATGAAAGCACTCACGTGGTTTGCAAGCATAAAATGAAATAAAGAAGAGCAGTTTGTTGCAGTGATTCGAAAGGAAACCAGAGGTGAGGCAGTAGACAACTGTAAAATGTAAATGTTGAAAAATTGCCGCTCTTGTTGAGCGCATGCGGCGGCAAAATATGAACTGGCAAGAGCTGGAAAACATTTTTCCGTGGCAGGCGAAAAAGAAAGCAAGGGCAATAAATACGTCGTCGTGAAAAGAGCGATGCTTAACGAGAGGTTACAGCTTTAACGCCTGGCGCAAAGAGCAACAGCAGGCGACGGAGAAGCGACTCCCCGGCAGAGTGAAGCGTTCTACGCAAGTAACCTATGCGAGTGGTAAGAAGCTTGATATGCATTAAAAATACCGTGTGTACATGAGAGCGAGTGAGAGAGAGAGAGAGAGTGTGTATCCTGAATGAAAACAAGGCATAGCACGCGCTGCGTCGTCGACTGTGGACGCGCCTGCGCACTCACGTCTACAGGGAGAGGCTGCGCGGGACTATAGCAGTGCCGGCTAACAACTGGCGCTGAGCCGTGCAAGGGTTCCTCTCCTCCACTAACAACATGCCTGCTGGAACATTTACTGGCAGCGCTGCGCCCACGCTCCGTCCACTGCACGCCGTGGCATAAGTTCAGGTGTGGCACGTAGCTTAATTTCAATTTCGCATTATTTACTGGTACCGCATAACCATGATACGAAGACGCTTTTACTTTACTGGCTGGTGCGTGACAAAAAATTGGACCAACTTCGTAAAGCTATTTTGTTAAGTGCTACTCGTCTATGGCCGGTCGCATTCGCCATTAACTGGCGCTTGATGTTGCGAGAACGTTTAGGTCTGACAAACACTTTTGTGAACACTGGTCATCTGCTGCTGGTTTGAATGACGCGCAAGCTTGACAACTTGTGTAAAGCGTCATTGAGCGATATAAGACGGTGACTTGCGTTCTTGCAATCAACGTCGCAAACGGGTTTTGTTTGCCTACTGTATCTGACCTAGTACGGGTCATCTCAACTTTTTCTTTGTTTCCCGGAGGGGTTGGCGTTTATCTTTGTGCTCCCACAGCCTCCGAACCCGTCCCTCTGCCTGGTAGGCAGCAGAAACGCGGGAGACACGCGGAGCACGGGTCGTGTCGGCAGTCAACTCCGCTAAGCGCAGCACACGAACGAACTGTTCGTAACCTTGGTGATGACGTGGCGCTAAACGGCTAGCAAATAGTAAATGCCTCTTGCGTTAAGCTGCGCTATATCATATCGTAGAGAAAGAGCGTGGGCCACAGAATGGTGTTGCGTAACTTAGAGGGTGTTTGAAGAAATGTGTCCGGAAATCCTCCAAAATAGGGTAAATGCGATATTTGCTCGCTGCTTTCATAATTACTCTTTCTGTGGCGGCAGACATCTCGAGATGACTAGAGACATCAATTGCGACAATAATGGAAGGAATGAAACTGGTCGGGTCAAATGGCGGTCGGGTCAAATGGGATAATTGGAGCCCTTTCCGCGAATAGCCCTTGGCCACTTTCCAAGAAGAGCAATGAAATCTGACCAATATCGCCGAGGAAACCGAAACGCGGAAGAGTGCAACTGCCACATTCTTTCGAGACGTCCAGAATGAGCGAACATCGCTACATCAGCCATCGATCGACTTCGCTTAGTGGGTGTGCGGGGTGCGCTTGCGATTACGGCACGCATGGCGCACGCGTTAACGAATGCAGAACAAACACCACTGTAGTCGTTGTCGTGATCATTTACGTCATTTCTGGTCTTGCTAGTTGCGCTCATCGGCGCTTTGGTGTCGGTTTCGCAGACGAACTTGGTCGAATGTCATCACTCCGCAATAATTACCAGAGGCCGCCTTTTCGAAATCTCAAAGCGACAATGGGTTTCTGGCAGGAACGATTCCAATTCTCCCATTTGATCCAACCGCCTGTCTCCACTAATTAAAATGCTAATTAATTCAATCTATCTACTACCGTAACTGATGTATCTAGTCAACTTAATATGTATGACGCCACAGCAAAAGTAATTATGAAGGTAGCGAGCAAATAACGTATTTCCCCCCTGACCGATCGACTCATGCAGGCATAGTCAGATATGCAAGCTCACCTTAGACACTAAATAAACAAGAACAAAAAGAAACAGCACTGGACTAGCAGTAAAAGTCAGGCCAAATAGTGTTTGTCTGTCTGAGTAATACGAATTGCAGTTCACAAAGTTCCCGCCGAAATATTAAGTGAATAGTCAAGGCATTAATTTTGAGTTGTTTGAAAAGTGTACGCACGTGCGGGAAAGCTACTCCCTGTACGTAATTCCCACAGCGCGCTGTGTGAATGTAGCGTGCAGTATATGCAGCAGTATGCGTCGTTCAGGCAACCGCTGGAGCTACGGGAAAAAGCCCGGCGTCCGCCGCGTACCACAACCAAGACAGTCTAGACGACGTGGAAAGGAAAGCGCGGCGATGAGTTGAAGAAAACACAAGCGTCGCAAAGCGGGTGATATGGCACATGAAGCAGACTGTGAGGGCCATCCTTGTTCTTGGCAAGTTTCACGCATGCGCGCTAAGCTTTGGCGGACTAGTCTAGAAGCTCTGTGTCTTCTCTGTATAGCCTGGAGCCTCGGCAAGTTGATCTCACGGAATGACCGTGCATCGAATGCCGTTCGGCTACTTTGAGACTTTCATACGGCGCAGCTGTTTGTAGCGGGTTTTAAACGAAATAAATATTCAAACAAAACAAAACGGGAGGGAGCAAATTCATACGGCTACAAGTTAGCGTAGTACCTGTGAAAACATTTGTAGTAAATGTTATCTCTGCACAACATCGTTCTATTGTGAGCCTTGCCGTAACGTAGAAACGGTGCAATGCATCCGTGAATCCAATGCAACGAAAATGGTTCGTAAGTGTGTGCCTATAGAAAGCGTCTTGTGCAAGCGCGCGTGAGCGCACTAACAAACCCTTCAAAAAGAAAAAAAAGTAACAGGAAACGCCAGGCAGCCTCCAAGAACGCAAAACATGACGTGCCGTTATTGTGAAGAGGCAATTTTGCGAGCGCCAGATGGCCATTATTTTATTTTACGTCTATGGGAACCGACGCAGTCCTCCTCTAAGCATAAGCACATGGTGGCCGAATGTAGCACGCAATTCGTGAAAGCAAGGATCAGCTTGAATGACGGTTAAGTGTAGAAGTGTGCCGCTCACGGTAAAACGTTAATGATAAGATTATCGCGTACCACAGTAGAGAGAGGCTACGGAGCTGCATTCGCGAAGACGCTGACCATGCTGTTCGTAACCGAATCTTCATCAAAAATAGAAAAAAGAACGCGAATAACGATGAATTAACTGCTTTGGTTCGTCCGAAAGTATTGCACAGGTAACAAAGTGTAAAATAAAATGACTAATCAGCAAAAATGCTAGTTTTCTTGCTCGCTGAATGCATGCGAAAGCTTTGAAAGTGAAAAAAAAAAGGATAATACTGGAGTATACAAAAATCATTCCCTTCTGCGCGATTACGCACTCTACATTACCAAGTGAGTAAAATACTTGATAATGCACCATTACAAACAAACTCCTGCCAGTTTGCAGAAAGGAAAACAACGGTAAAAATCAATACTACAACATCCCGTGAGAACGTCACCGTAAGTCCTAGGCTCGCTATCACGTAGAAATCGCAACTGAAATATATAAAATGACTTAAAAGACTAGAGAATTCAACAGTCGTAAAAGTCGTGAGTCAATAAATTATCCAACGGACTCGTCAACGAGAGCGCCGCGAAAGAATATACGAAAGCGCAGCAATAAGTCCACTCACTGTAAACAAATAACGCGCTCAGGTGTTGCGTGAAAGCGTGGCAATGCTAATAATGACTGCGTATGCACTGTGTGTTGACAGCGATGAAAATGCCTTAATGGAAACGAACCTTACGCGATGGCACATTGAGGAAAGAGACATTCCGGTGTGGAAACTGATGTAAAAGACGCGTCATCAAAAGAGAGACGCGCAATCGAAGACAAATGCTTTCATCCCGCCCGAGGAAGGTAGTGTTCAACCCTGCTTTCGCTGAGAACAGAAGGAACGACGGCAATATAGTAGTCCTGTGACTCGTTTAAAAAGTACCAAGTTCGAAATGAATATATGGCGACTTCAGTTCGGAAGACTCAAAGGCCTGTCTAAAAAGCTTTTCCGAAATAAGAAAAACACTAAGGCCTCCCTGTAATGTGCGTGTAAACAAATCAGACGTGCACAGTGCAGCGAGAATCGGTGGGCAGTCGTTTTACCTGTGAAGAAATGACTTACGCCATACAGGGGAGTAAGCGTCACTCTATCGACAATGATAGCGCACCAAGTGGTTCTTCTCTACTGGGGCCAACACAAACCACACGCAAAACAATGAAGCGCGGCGGGTTCACTCGATACCAGTGGCGCTGTCGTCGAAATGCACTTCGAGAACGCAGTGTTGTGGTGTGCGGTGAAACTGCTCAACCTACCGAACTGTAAAGAACAAAAGGAAGTTAGTTCACAGAAGAGGCTGAACACCCGCGTTTGTACAACTAGAAGATAAATGTTTGGCCATTTTCGAGTTGGTTATCCAGCACAGCCCTGTGTTGTCCTGGCTCTACAGTTAAGTACGCGGTACCGATTGGCTCGCGCGTAGAACAGGGAGGAAGGCATTGGTCTCCGAGTTGGTGGCACCAAATCTCGCGCCAGAGAACGCCATCCAAAAAGCAGTTACGAGTGTGACCGTCGCCATACTGACTGGTAAGATGTGTGTGTGTGTGTGTGTGTGTTTGTATGTACATTGTTAATAGCGCGCACAAGAAACAGGGAGAATGGTTACGAAGCTCCCGTCAAACGCTGGAGGACAAAGCCTCGCCGCATCGTCCCCGAGAAGATGAAGGTGAAAGCCGCGTGGCGCATGGCTTCTCGGCGGACGCGCCTGCGCGGCTTTCATCGTGACGATGGAGATGATTCGTTTATATATCTTTATATATATATATAATATGGATTTATAGGCGTGATATATATTATTTATATTTCTGTAATAACCAGTGTGCGATGATAATACTCATGCGCAAAAGGAAGTGTTAACAAAAGAAGCGTGCGATGGTCGGCAGGGTGTTCGTAACGAATGGGTGCCAAGGCATCTCGTGACTCAGAGAAACCAAGCGGTTCGCTCCGCGCCTCGACTTGGCTCCCGAGGTCCTGCCACACGTAGGCCGGCTCGTGCGAAGGTTTTCAACATAACATCTTTGGCAACAACTTGACCGGACTACGTCGCTCCGGCGCGCGTGGGACACTACAGGGAAACAACCGTCACAAGGACGACGGTCATAGAAAAATCTGTAAATGCTAGAACGCCGGCTCTCCGAGCCGCGACGTCAGTCGTCCGTCGACTCGGAAGTGCGCGGTCTCCGCTTTGGCTCTTCTCGGCGAGCCTCCCGGCGGCTTGGCCGGCACTGAGTGAAAGCCGGCCGCCAGGGCGGAGGAGGACAGGCGAGTTCAGCGTAGCAGGACGCATCGAAACTGCTGGTCGCTGTTTCGAGGGCTTCGACAACGTGGACAGTCCTCGCATGGAATGGTTAGCACGGCCGAAAGAAAGAGCAGGACAGGTGAGTAAGGAATGTGCAGAGTTCGCTCCTCTGGACGGCAGAGGATGTGAGAGAAGTGCGAGAGACGGTCTCGGGCATGAGCGACAAGCGATCTGAGGCTAAAGAAGGACCCACCCGCGATCACGCCTTCTCGGCGGATCACTCTTGCCAGGTTACGGCATCGCTTGTCCTTACGTTCTTTTTTTTTTCTCGAAACGATCGAGGCATACATTTGAAATACGTATTCGGACGCACTAGTTCAAAGTGATAAGAAGCGGTGCGCGTGATCTGTGCATGTGCAATCAAAGAAGCGATGCCAGTAATGCACGACACTGCTTCTGGGCCACAGGTTGAAACGATCAACTACGAAGAAAGGTGCGACGGGGTGGCTCTTACCATAGGGTAAGTGCGGAAACAAGCCGCCTCTGACCTCACTACCCTGTTAGTCTCGCCCTCAGAGCTGAAGCGAATGAATCTCAGAGTACGAACAAGCCAGTTTGTGGAATGAAAGAAGGCAGCACGACGCATGGCGACGCCCAAAGTGAAACCTAGAAATCAGCTGCCTTAGGTCTATGGGACCAGTCGGATGAGTGCGTAAGGCAGAAGACGTGAGGCGGACAAGTGTAAGCAAAAGATCAGCTGGTGTTGTGGGAGGGCGCTAAACCTGTCTCGAGGGTAGAACGCGCAGAGGAAAGGTACAAGTGTTTTTTTTTCTTTGTATTTACCCTGTAGGTCTGCTTAACACAGTTCGCATACTTAACGGCATTCAGACCACAAGTGAGACTTGAGACCAAAATGAGCTCACACAGCACCCAGAAAAGAAAACAGTCAGTCTGGCGGCTACAATCGACATTGGCACTGCCGGTGTGTCGGCTGAGGACACTGCCGCAACGTGGCTGAGTGCTCTTCAGCACGGCCCACTTACAAACATGATACGTTCATCGAGGCTTAAAAGCGATAAAACAAGCAAACAAAAACTCGAACAGCCCCAATTGACCTTAGTGCGGCGACGTGCGAGCGCGCTTTCGCAAGCAATTCGCGTTTGCCCACTCCAGAATTTCGAATTTCCTTCTTTTGCGGAGCGGCTTTTTCGGTTATTGAATGATAAATATGCATTGGCAGCGAAACATTTCATACGCTTTCCCCCTGCTACTGCGATGCCCTATGTGAACTGAGAGGATAACCGTTGTCACAGAGGCGCTCCGGTTCCTTCTTTTGTGCTCAACATACAAGGACGCAACATGGCGCGATGAAAGAAAGAGCTGTCCGAAGGAAGGAGTACGCAAATACGGGCCCCATATAGAGGGTCCTTCCCCTGCGTCAGTAGTGGTGTGACATTTAGGCAGTTCGTCCATACCGTCCCTATGCGCAGACTATATGGGAAGCACTGGCTTCTCAACAGTCACTTGGCCAGTTCCATTAGTGTCGCTGAAACGTTCGCTGCTGTTAAAGAGTCCAAAAGACAGCTCCAGTGTAGCGTAGCCGCGTGAGGGAGAAATTCGGGAGGCACCTCCTCGGTCGACACACCGGCAGCTGAACACAGCGCCCTGTTGCTAACGGCAGCCACACTCACACTGTTCAAAGACAACACACACTCCCATGCAAATGAAAACATAAAAACACGACAAGCAGCGTCCCAGGTGAATCACACCCCGCTGCTGCAGTAACAAGACGCACTTGGATTCACGAAACTCAGGCGAAAAGAGCTAGGGCGGCAGCCAGAGCTGTAACCAAAAGACAGAGGAGGAAAGCCATTCACGGATACAGCTTCCCTCGCCTTGGCTGCGTCGTTCACAAAAAACTTCGTGTGATCAAAAATAGTCGTCTCTACAAACAACCACGCAAGTCACCCGAGCGTGGGACCTGTACGAAATCGTTACTTTTTTTTCGCTTCGTCTTCCTCTCTAGAAATCCTCTGGTATGTGTATATATATATAATATAGTTTTTTTCTTTTCTTTTATATATATATATAATATGTATACATATATAGTATTATCAGTACAGCGTGTGTATATTATATACTGCTGTATTTACGCTTATCTTCGTATGTACAGGTGACCTCTACCTATAGTACTACATCGCTAGATCAACTACAGAACTTGGCGCTGCTGGGACGCACTTGTCAACAGAGTCAGTTTCACGCCTGCGCAGGTCCTTTTTGTCGGGCCGCGCGGAATGCGCCTGTGTACTTGTGTATCTCCGTGTGTATACATGACTGAGCGTGTGTTTGTGCGTGTGCTTCTGAGTGTATGCTTGTTTGTGTGAAAAGAAAGTGTGCAGTGCGGCCGGAGCGTGCAGAAAATGAAATGGCCCACGCGCGCACTGGCACAACAGTCACGATGCCGCCGCGAGAGGGCACTTCCAGCGCCGATACTGATATGGATGCTGCCGTGGGGTGTGCCCTTCCCGAGTGGGTGCCGGCGGCGGTCGTCTCTTGTCGCCACTGGATCGCCGTCTTTCGGGAAAAGCCCACCAGGGGGCGGCAGAGGGGGCGAAACGAGACCGACGCTAAGCCTCTCGCGCCGCCTCGGCCTGCCTTGCGTCGAGTGTACATAGCGAGACTACAAGTGGGGCGTCATCTACATCCCGTCCTGCTGTCTCTCGAAGTAAACGCTGGCGAAAGCTTATATATTAGCTGTGTCAAGGCCTGGTTGGGTTTGACTACGAAACCTACTTGGCTAGACTGACTACTTTTCATAGTGTTTCTCGCGCGCCTTTCATAATGGTAATAATAGAAGCTCTTCTGATAAGCCGAAAAGGATGCGTTCATTGAGCCCTGAAGCATGATTTCTTGTTTCAGGCGGACTAACAAACCTTCTAACACTGCGCTCACCTCTAAGACGCGCTCAGTGGCGGCTATGGTACACTGCTCATCTAACTACAACTCTCAAGTTCCCACGAAGGTCTTGCAACATCTGAAAGAGATGGAGAGAGGCGAATCAGAACCCACCGAAACAAAGCAAGGCAGGCCACTGATACGTGGCAAGTTTCTTTACACAATGACAGACAGCTATTCTTCAGCCCTTTTCATGCAAACTTTCACCTTTGTGGGTACTCTGCTATCCGGCATCGTTTGTTTTGTTCTGCACGGCTATGAGGCATTGCGACCAACACTAATTGCTTATTGATTAAAATTTCTGTCGTGTAGTTTGTCTGAAGGAACTCCGATGAATTGAGTGTCCTTTTTGTGACTCATTTGCCTCAGCTAGCGAAAAGCTCAGCTAGCGAAACTCCTCGAAAAGCGATCATTTGTATCACCTTTTGCAAAGTGGGAGGCGTATATTCATGCACTTTGCAGGTGCACATACTCTAATCCTTTCTGGACCCAAAAAGAGAACCTAGTCAAAGAAGGAATGGCTGTATTTCAGTTAACATGCATTCGCGAATAAAGATCAAGACCTCATATAGTGGTAGCTATGAACTATTCATGTCTCTTTCGTCCCAGGGTAGACGCCTGTTCAGATGGTTGCAATTGTTCAGCGAAAACTTAAGGGAGAACTGTCACAAAATTTCGAATCTGAGCTAACTTGTCAGATAGAGTTTTGTAGACACGCACGCATCAGCTACGAAGTATCAACGGCAAATAGACTAGGATATAAACCAATTTGAAATTATATGTTTCGCAACTGGGCACAAGACGGAGCACCTCGCAACATCAACCTCGATTGGTATTTAATGTAAACAGCCAACGGCCACCTACATCACGAGTTCGCTGCCATGCTCCTGTATGTGCTCTCTGTTGCCAACGCGGCGCTTACGTCACGTCGCCGGCTGTGTTTACGATGAGGGATCCCTGGTCCCGCCTTTCATTTCGCTCACTACGGCGACTGGACGCTATTATAACGTATACAAATAATTAACCAACGTGCTCTCGGGAAACGAGGTTTCCAGCTGTGATTAGTGGGTCATTGATTACTTACTGCAACAGAAAAGAACAGATACAAAAGTTTTCTGTGAGTACTCCTTCAAACGTTTTTGGGAGCTGCGTGACTATTTTCACCTAAGTATGCCGTGAATCAAATACCCTGCAAGTTTAGGCACAGGCACACAAAATATCATAGCTCAAGCTAACAACCTCGCTAACAAGGTGCAAACAGTGTTGCTACTCGCGACTCGAAGCAAGAAATACAAACAAGTGCTGCGCTCTACAGACACGAACGTGCAAAAAAGAAATGCCACAACATGCTCACAATACTGAAAACGACACCAGTGAGCAGGTGTGTTTGGCCTTGTGTTGTTCGTAGAGTGCATTTCTTTGACAGCGACAAACGGAAAGACTCGCGATCGCTACGCTCTGCGTCTTCGCAAGGACACCGCAACTTCATCACAAGGAAAGCTAAGGGAGACAAAACGTCTATTTCTCGTCACTTTGTAGTATGCAAATCACCTGTTTAGCGTGCGTAGGGAGCGCCATCTGACGTTGTGAAACATGTTCCTTGGCAAACACGAAATACGAAGTCTTTTTTAAAAATCATAAGCGGAACATCCTCTCCATGAGCTAAAGGCATTGACATGGACCTAGCCGGGTGCTTGAGGTTTCGGCAGTAACTACTTTTGTTTTTTTGCATGTAATTAAGAAAACGCAATGTATTGTAAATCTATCACGCATGTGCTCCGCACTGTTGCCATGTTAATAAGAATGTGCATTACCCGATGAGAGACCAAATTTAGAGACTATAGGCTCTTAAGGTAATGTTCAGTTAGTCGGGGTTAAATTATTGTCTCTTTAGTTTCGCATGGGACACGTCGGCACCACATAAAAGATGAAAACATTTCGCATGAGCACACATCGTGCGTGCGAATATTGAAAACGGAAGAAAAACTAACAAACCAATGCTTCGTTTTTGTCGTGCTTATTCGGGGAGATGAAACCACCGGACACGTATTCGGAAAACTCAAGCTTAAAAATAACGCTAACACGTAACAGTCCACACAATAGAAAACGTGTTCAGTGGCCATGCTCGGCGTATTTTCAATTTGATAACGTCGATTGTCGCAAGGTTCGTTACCCTTGTATTGGCGCTCTTGGTGTTTCGACGACGGCAATGTTTAAGACAAAATAAATTTCGCTAATTTCAGCCAATAAATAAAGCGTGCTCATTCATGAGATGGCGGTCGACTCGATTTTCCTGGTTATAGGTTGCCTGAGAGCGCGTACGTTGGAACTTAGGAGGAAGCTGTAGTTCAGGGCCATCACAGATTGAAATGCACGCAACAGATGCATCACGGAATACCCATTTTACACGTATTTAGTGTATGTAATATGCGAAACACATGTAAAGCAGAGGAATACTTTTATGGGGCAACCGCTGGACAGCTTTGAACGAGATTTATCGCATTTGAAATGGAAAGCCGAATTTCAGTGACTACAGAAAACTGCATTTTAATAAAAAGAGGGGAAATTTTTTCATAATTGCCAAAAAAGGTAGGGTTTAAAAAATTTCAAGCTCGAAGTTTACAAATTCGCAGCTCTGCACTAAGAACACATAACAAAGTTTTGTAAACAACAGCTCTTTCAGGGCACCTAAAGCGGGCAAAAATTATTATATGAACTTGCTGCTTGCGCGAACTCGTTGAAACGTTTTCGAGGGCTTTGAAAAAGTTTTACGAAAAAGTTCGTGCTTTTTGTCTGAGTGACGTATAATTCAGCAATTTTGTCCGCCTGAGATTTATTATTAGATGCAGTTCAAAGAACTGTGATAACGTTTTATTGCTGAGCTAGGATTAGAGCCTGATATATGAGTATGTTTTAGTTTTGTCACTTTCGGCAATTTCTTGGAAAATAATTGAACATTTTCAATAAATAATCAGCTTCGTAATGTCGTTAGAACTTAGCCCTTTCTCTCAAACGCCTGACTGAATGAGCACCTAGGAAAAAGATAAAAAAAAAGCTTTTTTTTTTGTGTGCGTGCATTTACATAGTAGGGGCTAAAGGCTTCCTCTCAATAGTAAGCTTTTACTTAGTGGACTTGTGTACGAAACAAGCATGTTTGGCCATCATTACCTGCACATTTATTATTATGCTGAAGGCAGGCACCGAAAAAAAAAGGTCGCAATACTTTCAGTATTCGTAACAAATTGAGCAAGACATTTGAGTAACGACGTCGCCGGCGTGTGGATCTGATTCAAGCGTGGTCAGGAATAAAGTCGCAACATTTCCTCAGCTAACATTTCCTTTCATTCGTACCTAGATAAGCAGAGGGAGGCAATTATTTCGTTAAAAATGCCACATCAATAAGCGCCACGGTTTCGAAAGACATGAAGACGCGGCATACTGATACACTTTGCTGGCCACGCTCTGCTGGCTACGTTAAATTTACAAAAAAAGTACGCTTAGCAGTCAGCACAGGGTGGTGATTTTCCCCTGACCAACATTAAACTGCGGACGACGCTAGCCTGAAAACAATGCGCCACTACTGCTATGGCTGCGTGTTGTGCCTCTAATGCTCTTGTGTACGTCATAAGCGACCGGCGACGGAGACGACGTAGCAATGAAATTCGCTGTCGTGCCTTATTCGTAGTCTGAACAACGTCTCGATTATGTTATCATCTGTATTGGCGAGTCGCGAAACAATTCGAGCGAAAGAAAACTCTACCGACCAATAGTGCATAATTTCTTACGCTCCCATGACACCAGTACAAAGTAACGTGTCACTCGTGTTGTGAGCGCATGCAAGTATGCAAGCAGACATTAGTGCCACACCTAAATGTACACACACGGCGATCATCCGAGGGCGTACGTCAAGCAGTGGTCAGGCATGTCTGCCTCTTAAGCAGTACTTCACACAACGATACCAAGCGACACAACAACGATCGCAGCACGACAAAGCCGATGACCAAGGCGAAGAGGCTCCATGCTTTCAAGCTGGCGCTGAAAGGTGAACGCTACAATGTTTTCACTGCTTTCAGCTTCTCCGCGAGTATTCTAAAACTGAGCTTGCTAATTGCAGTGTACTGACAGTCCAGGAGGTACCGAACGCATTGAAAAAACTCCCTGAGAATGACTACGAGAGCGGCTATGTGTGCTGTGAGTTTTTGCGGCGCATTGCACGAGAATTCATTTGACGGCTACCC
Organism: Rhipicephalus sanguineus; assembly: GCF_013339695.2. NCBI lineage: Eukaryota > Metazoa > Arthropoda > Arachnida > Ixodida > Ixodidae > Rhipicephalus > Rhipicephalus sanguineus. Next base: position 10,151,077 of record NC_051180.1, on the reverse strand, counting down.
ACACGAGATTATGTTTCAGGTAATTCTGATCAGAAGCGAAAGAAGCTGTGTCTCGTTTCGTTTCTAGACAATGCCCATTTTCGCATGGTGGCGATTCAGAGCTACGTAAGCAAGACCTAGAACAACGCTTCAATCGAATCGTCGACATTCAGCTGCTACAACAAGCTCCGCCGAAGAGACCACTGAAGAAAATATTATCTCCGCCGTGAAAGTGCAATGCCGGTCACTTAAGGCCACTCAAGTCGGACACTGCGCTCGGATGCCGTTTAACTGGCCGTATATGTAAGGGAATACAATTGGATGAGCAAAAAAAAAAAAATGCTGGCATTCATTAACAGCTTTAGGTCAAAAAGTCTTAAGTCCGCTATCATTTAAGGCTAAATAACAACGAAGCATCGCTCTGCCCCAAATCGGCGAATATTCACACGACGAAACTTCCAAGTTGTTTGAACAGTCGAAACATCCTTTAGTGAATGACGCCTGACTACAGGGATGTCTTGCTAACAGGACGTTAGACTGCGAGTTGTCCGCGCATAAAGTAATAACTTAGCTATAGTATAAAGGGAAGCCAGATTGCTCATGCTGCATTTACACGCTGCATTAGACATAACATCTACTTACACTAGAACAAAAGACGAGCAGTATAGCATTTTACACGACTACAGGCGAAGACTGTATATTCCTTTGCCAAGCGAGCCAATTATACTTCGCGAATATTTCACAACTTTGGTCACAGAGGCATTGCAAAAGTGCCGCAGTCCACGCTTGGGCTGCACGCGAGTCCGGATACTCTAGGCTGGCAAAGGCATATACTTTGTTCTGGTGAAGCCACGAACGTGCGTCTTTTGGTTACGACACACAGGGACCGTGTTGTACCGCAAGGAGCCGGTGGCCCGCGCGGACGTCGGCAAGACGATAGCAAGGCTTGAGAGCGTGAAGACAGAAGAACCAAAGAAGCGCCGTGCGTCCAACTCAAACATATACGAAAGTATACACTCGGGGGATATGTGTACACTCTGCACACACCACCAACACAAAGCACAACACACCCACTTACTGGTGGGGATAGGGGCCGTGAGTTAACCGAAGAGAGGCACTGAGTAGAAGGGCTGAGTGGTCAGCAGCCCTGGGTCGGGACGGCAAGAAGTCAGGTCGTCTTCTACGATACAATTTTTTTTGTGACGCTTATCGCCACCCTCTACGACAACAGAGTTCATAAGCATGCTTTCATGTGCTTGAGTTAACCCTACACTCTTAGCTGGTGAGCACGATAAAGGACAATTGTTAAGCGCCAAAACTTATGGGAACTTCATTGCAATGCCAGAATCAATAACTACGTTCAGCGTGTGACGTACTACGCGGCTGTCTCAACTGAACGTAACGTGTAAACCAACGTGTTGAGTCTACCACCTCTTCTTCAACGGCTGGGCATGCCCTTAAAGCTTTCAATGTAATGCGCAAAAAAATGTATATTCAGCACAGCACTGAAGTGCAAGAGTACTCACTAGGGCGCAGTTATTTTGACATTCCCATCATGTTCGATAGCTGAAATATTAATTATTGCAAAAAAAAAACATCTACGAATATGAACTATGCAGTTGCTGTACTACATCAACATATGAATGCGCTTATTTCACTGCTTTCAGGTTTGTTGGACAACAAAAGTGCATTCACGAAGAGTGCATTAGACGTTTCCACTTTTCTCAGCGTACGCTAATCTGCGAAGGTTACATATTTAAATTGTGCCTGTTAACCTGATCAATTACAACGTAATTAATCAAGACATCGTTTACGCAATAATCAATGTTTTCCAGGATAATTACGTCATAAAGCATGCTGACCGTATGATGGATATGCAAGGTTGCCTCATAGACTGGTAAACTCAACAGCTCTAGATTCTAGCAGGTTTTCTTGAGCATACGAAAGTGAGCGCAGAAAAGACTGAGCGTTATTCTGGCTATGTCCTCTGGACGAAAAGCGTCACTTATTGAGGAATAACAAAGCTCTCGCCAGACTCAGCTGTACCGCCAAGGGCAGGTCAAGTATTTGGTGGAGCTTCTCTGGAGCTGCTTACATAAGAACATTTCTGGCCAAGGTGATTGGCGCTGTGAATGATGCATTTGTTCCCATAGTTTTGTTATTTTGCTTAAGAACTACGCACATTGCAGCAGTCAACAGTGACAAAAACGGAGCAAATACTGTTCCAAGCGAAGTCTATGCTGTACTTTAAAAAGGGTTGCAAGCTTTAGGGCGTCTTTTTGTCCCAAAACAATAATCGTACTATATCTTGCGTGTTTTGCTTCAACGCCGCGTCGCCTGTACCTATCCGCTCCCGAACGACATGCGTGCTATAAACATGGTATAGCATTCTTGATTGGAATGTGGCGAGCGCCACCTTCTAGAAAGGAAACGCAATCAAACGTTCAAGCACGTCTTCAAGGAAGGCACGAGAGAAAGTCAGGTATGGGTTACTGTTGTGAGACAAGAAGACTCCCAAAAAGGTGAAACTGCATTTAATGTGCAGGCCTGGCATCTGAAAAGATAATCGAGGATGGCCTTACCCCTGCGAGGCAGCGTGCAGCAATGCTGTTGCTCAGTAGGGCCTGTTGGCGTCCTTAGGACGCTTCAGTTGCACTTTGAGCCGCTTCATGCCGATCTGAAAGCCATTCATTGCCTGGATGGCCGCCTGTGCGCTCGCTGGGTTGTCGAAACTGACGAAGCCTGCGTAGCGACGACTATCCGTCAGCAGCGTGGTACTTGTGATACAAGCGTACAAAAATTGCGCGTTCATTTATAACAAAACTCTTAAAATATTAATGCCAGTATAAGCTTTCGTGCAATGACACTGCATTTTTATCTCGGAATTACGTAGACACTACATAAATTATTTACAGGATAAGTGCAGTTAAAAGTCCGAAAGCTCAACCACTGCTTTGACGTACCAATACAGAAAGAATTCCAAGATAAAACAAGCGCGCCCGGGGGCGGCAGATGAGATGAAGAAGTTTGCGGGGATAACGTGGCCGCCGTTGATTGGCGAAACAAGGGAGCGGCCTGCAGTCAGGCTAACGACGATGATGATGGCAAAGCCTTACCAAAGCACTTGCTCTGGTTTGTGGCACGGTCGATGAAGACTTTGGCGCTGATGACATTGCCGAAGGGCATGAACATCTGCATCAGCTCAGCGTCTCCAAATTCCTGAGGAAGGTGGTAGATGAACAGGTTGCAGCCTTCGGGACCTGCGCAGCGGCAAACATGGTGCGCCACGCGTGAGCGTGAGGCCTGCCATGAGCATGAGGCCGCCATTAGCGCGTGGCCGTATAGCCGAGCCAAGACATTCATAGGTGTCCGTAGGATAGTTCAAAGCAGTAGTATGCCATCGCTCTTGGGGAGCGGACCCGCAGGTTTTCAGCAGTCAACACGACGGCTCTAAATCGATAGGCTGATGTCGCAACATAGTCAATAACCAGCGTCGCACTCTCCACGTAAAATGACAGTGCCTACATATACGAAAAACTTGTTCGAATGCGGCTGCCTGGAATGTTTTCTCGCAGTTCTGTGTTTAGTCATAACACCCGGAATTAATACTGTGCATGCGCTTGCCTAATCCGTCCTTCGGCTGGGCAGGTTCCGCCCGTAGGGTAAATAAACTTTTTCGCCGTTCCCACACACCACTAATTTTCTTGGGCACGCGTATCACGGACAGCTTAGGAGGCAAGCTTCATGTTGAAATGCATGTGGTCTATACGCCCAATGGTACGCCACAGAATGAAACAAGATTTCTGTTCAGACGAAGTACTGCCCGTCCCGAGGTGCGGTCTTCCACGTTAACTACAGACATAACTAATTAGCGCAAAAAACAACGGACAAGGTGAAGGAAACAGACAGGACTCGGCGCTAACGATGCACCAACTAGCCCAACTCACTTCTCTAATACTTCCACGTTAGTTCTCCGCATCCTGTCGCTAAGCACCATCTGTCACTAAACAGGTGTGTGGCGTGTCTTGTGCCGATGTTATATTAACTTATGGGCAGGCAGATTCTATAGCAGCCACACCAATTCGTCAGAGAAAAGCTCACGTTTTGGAAAACACTAGTAGTTTTATGCTGAAGGTCCCACGGAATCCCACCTGTTCGGGTAAGATCGGTTCGGTTTGTTCAATGATACAAACTGCGCCGACCAAGCCGAAATATATTAAATTAGAAGACCCTTGGGGGACCTGATCGGAGTTTAAGCTTCTCTTATTTGAATGCAGTTGGCCGTGTTTATTTCTTGAACAATGAGACCCAATTGAAGTGCTTAAGGCACACTGATTGACAACCTTTCAGGAAGACGAAACAAACGTCCTGAATTGTAGGCACTTATTATGATAAGCTACGTCGTGAGGCTCACCCTCTCGCTGAGTCTGAGGAACCACCGCCGGCTGCTGTGTGAGGGCTTGGGCGAACTGGCCATATGCCGCAGGGTAGGTGGCTGTGAAAAAATGACCACAATTGAGGCTGTGACTCTCGCTTGCATCCTGACCGGGAATGCATAAGGACTGCACAGCATTTGAGAAGAGCTCAACATTTGATGTGTCTGTGATTCAATAGACAAAAACATAACTTTAAGATGAACAAGACACGCTCAATCTACAGGAAACAGCTCGATTTTAAGTTAATCAGCGGTTGTTTCATGCAACAAGGAAACAGTCGAGTCACAGAATCAAAAGACACCGCTAATTTTTGTAAGGTAAGGTGACGGTCGACGGACAAACAGAAGTTATCGGTACAGTGTTAATTTAATGCGACTTCTGCGTGAAATAATACACATGTTTATTATACCTTACTCGCTTCTATCCGATTCTTTCGACAGGTGCCAGGCCTGGCTCGACATGAGCGTATGTCGAACCAGGCATCGACATACGCTCATTACGCGTAACTAACAGCATCGCATTCGGAACGTTATCCAATACGATGCTCTGATTCGAGCAAACAGTGTGAACAATGGACTTAACGGAGAGGCATTAAGAAGGACGGATTACTTCAAGGTATCTTTAAATTATTCAAAGTTTGGCGCTAGTTCAGCTAAAGAATCGGTTGGCATATACTTGCAGAAGTTCCTCTGTTTTTCGCGCTTGAGTCTTGAATCGGAAAGGAGCTCTCTGCTGAAATATTTTCCTAAAACGCTATAGAGCAGCCACCAATAGAGGCTGTTACGCAACCCGCCACCTGCCGTAGCGAAATGATCGCCGCGCCGGCATCGAAGCGCGGGTCGTAGTGATGTGACGAAGTTTTGTGGAATACGCGACCAAGGGTGCCATGCAGGATGGCCCGAGTTTGGCGAAACTAGGAATCTTTCCGAGCTCTGGCGACACCCCTTTTTGAACGAGCTAACAGTACGAAAAGGTAAAATCCATCCCTCAGCGCGCGCTGCGTTGTATTGGTTACGATGGAACGCGATGTCGCGTCAAGGGCGGTCGACAAAGTTGGGTGGTGTCTTCAAACCAGAGGCATCTTCTTTCATTTGTTTGTCGTTCCGCTGAGTGCAGAAGTGCACCCTTGCAAGGAAAGTGTCAGAAACTCTTACTAAAGATATTGTTTAGAGGTACGGGCTGTTAAAATTCATTACAAGCGTTTAATTTCTGCACTAAGTGTCCTTTAGAATAACCAGCACCATGGCTTCTGAGATTAGTTCCGGTCGAGCGCCGTACAACACCTAGGCCTGAGCTAATCGCCGGGGCCACGTGTATAATCATGGTCGGCCTGCACATTCTAGCCCGTTGCTCGGCCAGCACGCACCCTCTTCGTCCTCTTACTCCCGGAGCATGTGCGCCCGGCTGATTAGCTAATTGGCTAGGCGGTATACCTAGCTAATCAGGTCAGGACATGCTATAACCAAGCTAATTAAGCCAAGTCATGCTAAGAACAAGCTAATTAAGCCTCGTCTTTCTAATACCATGCTAATTAAGCCCCATAAAGCTATGACCGAGCTAGTTAAGACCATGCCCATATACACGACGCTAATTAGGAGCGCGCTAATAGAAATCAGGTTAATTAGGACCTCACTCACTAAGATCACGTTAATTAGGGTCCTGTTAATTATGACAAACTAGTTAGCTGAGTACTAATTACGACATTTCTAATTAATATCCCGTTAAGTATTGCCGTGTTAATTGACGGTCAGTTAAGGCAATGCTATTCAATATCATGTTAATTAAGGCCTAACTAATTATTACCAGAGAACTGAGACCGAATTGACGAGGCCTTCACTCCGAAACAGAGCGAGCAGACTGAGTAGACGACCCACGTAAAAAGATGGAAGAAGCTAGGTGATCAAAAGCTCCTCTGATGGCTCCAGCCTTGCACAAGTTGTGCAAGCTGATCAAATTATTTTATATGCAAAGGAGCTGCTTAGCGTGCACCGCAGGAAACGCTTGACAGTCACACTGGCTTTATGACAGTCATGAGTTGAACTGGGGCCTTCTCAGAATGAACGAGTTTGTAACCGAGTTCGCACGTCAATCAGTTTGATTGACAGACGCCCGCGGCGAAGGTCGGGTCCATCCGCCGCGTTTGCTCTTGCCGAGGAGCAGTGCTCACGCCGCAACGCCAGCGTGCGGCACGATTAAAGTATGAGCTGAATCGTCAGGCTATGCACACACGCACGAAGAACTAAAGGTTATATCATCAGGTGGCTACGATGTCTCGCATTCAGTTTCACCGCGCTCACGACGTACCACTCATAGCGATGAAGCAAGCGCCCCTGGTGGCATTTGGGGAGAGAAATGTTACTATTTACTTGTTTGTAGTGACATTGTCTCTACTCATTCGTTACTGCAGAAAAATCTTCAGACGTGCAATGTAAGTAGCAGTAACCTGTCAATTTACTTATCTGTAATATTCGATAGAAGCGAAACGAGCTGCACGAGAGTGCTGCGTGTGCGCCCTTGTTGCCTTCGAGAGTGGAAATTTCCCTGCTACAGGTGGAACGAAAGAACTTGCCCGAAAGAGGACAAACGCCCACGAACACGCCTGTGGGGGGCGCGATGTCCAGTTGGCAAAAAGATAGCGCGGCAATCACGCTGACGTCGCTGCACTGTTGAAATGTTGACTGAGTGGCGGCGCTGACGCGTTCGCACGCGGTGTTCCTTTCAAAACCGCCGCAAATGCCGCACACGCGTTTGTGACGCCATGCTCGTTCTTGTAGCCGTGTTTATCAACGCTGCTATCGCGCGCTCCGCACTGTCTTCCTGTATGACCGCCGCAGTGCGAGCTCGGAGCAAACTCGTGTTCCCGAGAAGCTCGGGCCCTCCTGCATAGCACCCCAAGACATATATAATGGCGCTGAGAAGGATCTCACATTTTGAAAGCATTCCCATAGGAGTGTGCTGATACCATGTACTACATTTCGCGTGAAAAACGACATAGTGGCGTCTATCAATAGACTATACGCGAACGTATAGGAAAGCATGGTTTGTAACCTGTCTGACCTATCGAGAAAACTCATGTCTTGTTGCCTGTGATAAGTGGTAGTAGTGGTATGTTGGTAGTGAGCGGCTGCGTTGTATGCTTTCCTGTGTATGTGCTTCTGTATGTGTTAGTTGAAGATTTCGCACTCTAATTATATTTATTTGTCTTTAAGCTGCGTCTGCAGTTGGCCATCGCAGCGGACGGCGCCCCAGTCAACAAGCCTTAAATGCGAATATTTTGGCGAGTAAGGACTTTTGGCTCGAGGACAGAGAGGAATTACGTAAGCATTCACTGCTAACATCACAGGTGTGTCTCTGTAAGTTAGTCCACGGAAGCGCACCTCTTTGCAATGGCTACAATTGAAAAAGGAGGTATCACCCCAAGTAGCTAGACGTCCGATCGCAGTTTCTCGGGTGGCCTGACTAAAGAAATGCGACCGAAGCAAACTCATGCTATGTTTGAACAAAGACAGAGCTACTTTTGCTGTACTTTATTAAACGTTGTGTACATACGGCTATTCTACAAACATAAGAAAATTGACCTTGAAGAAACGTGAGAAAGAGAAAAATAAAAGTAGATGTAGTGACAAAGACGAAGGTAGGTGCGGATTTGTTTTATTAGTCTTAGTTGGCAACCACTCCATGAGGCATGCTCAGCATGGCAACGCTGTTTCATTGCCCTGCATTTTAAGAAAATAATAAACAGTTTACCAGCACCGAAATAAAACTAGCAATAAAATATAGTTGTACTGTGAAATGTACAAGAACGATGAATACACAGGAAATGTTACTACTCTTATAAAGTTGACAGCGCTGATTTTCACATAAGTCCTGAAAGAGGTGATAATCACGGCTGCCGGCGTTTCTTAGTTGCATGCGCTAAGAAAAGGAGAAAAAGAAATCTAAAGGGAATGACAACACTCCGCTGTACCCTTCGCCCCATCACCGTTCCGTAAAATATTGTACGTGAAGGCATACAGAAGCACCAAGCGTTTTTACGGTGTACTTGCACTATGCCTCAGCGTGGACAAGATGGCCGAGAGCACGCAAGCCCCAAATCACGTCGCCTTTCTCGACGCCGCTCTTTGTCCTTCAATATGAAATGTAGTAAAACAACGAAATATCCATGACGTTCCTACATAACCTGCAATTAAAAACTGATCGTGCGAAGCTTGGAAGCCGGGCTAAACTTGCTGTCTGTGGTTATTGCAACACAAAAGAGGTCCTTCAGTAGCTTGTGCATAAGTGTTGGGCAATAATTGTACTGTCCACCGTTGTAAAATCACTGGACCTCTTCGCGTGAAGCCTACTCAAACTCGCAGGGCTTCGGCATCAAAGCGCTTCACCGCGACAACCGCAGTATACATTTCATATAATATTATTACTTAAATTGCAGCCTTTAACGCGTGCGGCAAATAGAGGCTGAGAATATTTTAACGCCAGGATAAAGGGTTTGTGGGATGGCAAACGTAAGTACATTGCAGCCTACGAGCTTGTACACGAGGCTGCATAGGGCGTCGCAAAATTAGCATATGCAGATTGCATGTTTGCAGACCTCGAGAAAGAGCACATTAATGAGCTTTTCGCAATTCATAACAGCGGACCAGTGGCACTCTGGCGAGTCGTCCTGGAGCCAACGTTCGTTGCCTGTGCGCGTTTTACGCAGTGCACGTTAGGCTGCGTGACGCTAATTAACAGGCAAAGAGGCGAGCTCGTATGCCGGCCGGCAGCCGCCCTCAAAGATGGCTCTTTCTGCTTCGTTCACCCTTTCAGCCATTGCACCGAGTGCTAGCTTAATGAGTGGGCGCCCCAGAACAGCGAAGCCGCCATTCAGCTATTCTCACACACAAACTCACTCTGCATGTCATTCTACGTTGTATTTCTCGCCTATTCGTCTAGGCGTACTATACGAGTGCGACAACGTTTGCACACTTCCTACATTTAAGGTCCGAAAGCAAGCTGCATAATGCGTCGAACCCAAACACCTACGTCTCTGTTCGTTCTGAATGTGTACGAACATTTACAGGAACACTCATAGAGCTGCTCTCATGCGGATCTACTACCTGGCCAGGTGATAGCGCACCTGCTTTGCAACGCGCATTACAATATATATATATATATATATATATATATATATATATATATATATATATATATATATATATATATATATATATATATATATATATATATATATATATATATATATGTGTATATATATATATATATATATATATATATATATATATATATATATATATGTGTGTGTGTGTGTGTGTGTTATAGGTCATTCCATACCAAGTGTCCCAGACGTGGTGCTCGCACATCGCACATTTTGCTGATAAAAGTTGTGCCTTTTTCCTGTGCCACATAGAGTATTTTGGCAAAATAATTTTGCTCGAAAAATATTTTCACAATCATGGCGCCCCCTCGAATTTCGCTTGTATTTGTGTACCTTATGGAAAAATGTGTATAAATCTATTTCTGTATGGTTAGCTTCGAAACCATGCTTGCGCCATCGCAGAGGTTCTGTTTAGTTCTCCCATTCATTAATTCCGAAATTTGTGTGTTTCACTACCAGCTACGCATATTTAAGAACTGCGAAAATCTTCGAAGTTCGCGATTTTTTATTGAGCTATCTGGAACTCTCCCTAACCAATCTTAATAATAGTATAATTTTCAGGAATGTGTATTTTAGTACAAAAATGTTTAGGGGTAAAATAGACTTCAAATATTCCCGAAAAGAATGGTGAAATTAGAGAAAATATGCGATTTGTCGCATGTTTGACCGTATTTTTCATACTGATGCGGTCCAAGTAAAAATCCTCGTCATGCGGCGTTTGATAGTACACTACACCGTTGAGAAATTAAGAAAGTCTAATCAAATCATTTTTTGTTTTAAGGAAGAAAATAATTTTTGAATTTGGCCCTCCAAACGCGTCCTGCATTTTATTTTGTTGGCGCTTCGCCCCAAAGCACGTGGTAGCCCTTGCAGCTGACACTCGTCACAGCAGCGGCAAGATGCGAGATATATGTCAGTGACTCGTGAGTGGTCGAAAGTCTTGTGGCGTTGATGTCAGGGTGACGAGTAATGAATTCGCGTTACAATGTGAGCTCGCTTGCCGGGCCCACTGCGAAGTATGGACGGCCGAGAGCAGCCTATGGCGTCGTTGGCACAATGTGCTAGTGGGCCGTCTGCACAACAAGACAAACAAGGGTATACAATGCGCATTATTTCTTTCAGTATGCTTATGCTAGCTGTGCAGACGGTCCTTTAGAACATTGTGCCAACGACGCCATAGGCTGCTCTCGGGCGTCCATACTTCGCAGTGGGCCCGGCAAGCGAGCTCACATTGTAACGCGAATTCATTACTCGTCGCCCTGACATCAACACCACAAGACTTTCGACCACTCGCGAGTCACTGACATATATCTCGCATCTTGCCGCTGCCTGTGACGAGTGTCAGCTGCAAGGGCTACCACGTGCTTTGCGGCGAAGCGCCAACAAAATAAAATGCAGGACGCGTTCGGAGGACCAAATTCAAAAACGATTTTCTTCCTTAAAACAAAAAAATGATTTGATTAGGAGGAGGAGGAGGAGGAGGAAGGAAATGAAGGAAAGGCAGGGAGGTTAACCAGACGCGCGTCCGGTTTGCTACCCTACGCTGGGGGGAAGGGATGAAGGGATTAAAAGAAAGAAAGAAGAGGGAAGAAGGCACTGTCAGGGTACATATGCACCTGTCCATTGAAGGCCTACAAGCGGTCGTTTAAGCCGGTCGATTTTAAAAACAGCAGTAATGCTCGCGTCGCTTTGCTGGCCTGCGATGCGTAGGGCCACGATCCGAGGATCTTCCCTTCGGAAAACGGTCTGTCGTCTAACTTGTTCAGCGCATCGCGCAGAACGTTTCGTTCGTTCACAAAACGTCCACAGAAACACAGTAGATGTTCTATCGTTTCGTTGCTATTGCACGAGTCACATTTTGAGGTGTCTGCCATTCCTATGCGAAAAGAGTACGCCTTCGTGGAAGCTACTCCTAACCGCAGGCGGCACAGTAAAGTTGCATCACGGCGGGGGAGGTGCGATGGAACTTGGAGCTTCCTCGATGGGTCTAGTTCATGCAGGCGACGGTTCCAGACACTGGGGTCACTCAACTAAGTTTGCGTCATGGTGTCAGCGAACGAGCGTAGACCCTTTGCAGCGTCTGTCCTCGACAAGGGTATTGGGGTTGTCTGGGCATCCTCGTGAGCGGACCGTGCAGCATCATCAGCGAGGTTGTTACCCACAATACCACAATGTCCCGGCAGCCATTGGAACACAACGTCATGTCCCTTCGATAAAGCTTGGTGAAGAGCTTCTCTCATTTCGTTCACTAACTGCTCGTGCACCCTTCGTCGTAATGCTGATTGCAGACTCTGAAGGGATGCCTTAGAGTCGCAAAAGACAGCCCACTTTTGAGGCTGGGCTTCCGCGATATAAAGGATAGCAGCACGTAAGGCGGCAAGCTCCGCTGCTGTTGATGTCGTCCCGTGTGACACCCTGAACTTGACAGTCACTTGGCAGGCCGGAATAACAACAGCACCTGTGGAGCTGTCGGCTAAGACTGATCCATCGGTATAAATGTGTGTCCTTTGGCCATACTCCTCGTTGAGTAGTGACAATGTCGCCTGTCGTAGAGCCACTGTCGAATGACGGCTCTTCTTCGTTATTCCCGGAATTGTGAGGCGTACCTGCGGTTGTTGTAGGCACCACGGAGGCGACAGTGGTCTTGCTGCTGGAGTAAAGCCCGACGGAAGGCATTCTCTATGAGTCGAAACAATCTTTGAAAACATGGCTTGCGGTCTCTAAAATGGCAACGCAGCAATATGGTGACCGGGAACTCGGCAGAGATGTGTAATGTGAGCTCTTAAATTGTCAGGAGTGACGTATGTTGGAATCGGATGCTCTCTTGCGATCGTAATTGTCCCGTGCGTGGAGGTGCAGCGTGGTAATCCTAAGCACGTGCGTAGTGCCTGGCCTTGCAAACTTTGGAGGGTGCGGATGTTCGTCTTGCATGTATTGGCCAGCATCGGCAAGCTGTAACGTAAAAATCCCAGAAACAGTGCTCTGTAAAGCTGCATCATGGAACGTATCGATGTGCCCCAAGTTTTCGCGCAGAGGAAGCGCATTATGTGAACTATGGAAATTAGTCTTCTCTTCAAGTAAACGCAGTGGGCGCTCCACGAAAGATCCCTGTCAATATTCACACCTAGGAAGCGATGGTTCTTCTGGTACGAGACATTTTGGCCGTTGATAATAACAGGATATGGTGTCATGGCCTTGCGTGTAAACGCGACCAACGCACATTTCTCGGTACAGACAGGAAGACCCTGTTTGCGGAGATATGAGCAGGTTAAGGTGGCAGCGTGCTGGACTCTTGCGCGCACTTGAAGACGGGTCACAGCCGAAGACCAAAGGCAAATGTCGTCAGCATATATTGATATGTGAGCAGTACTTGGTAAAAGCTCACGAATGCCGACCATCACAAGATTAAACAAAGTGGGGCTCAATACCCCGCCCTGTGGGACGCCACGGGAAGTATAGTGGTTGGCAGTGGGACCATCTTCTGTCTGCACAAAGAAGGACCTCCTCGTCAAATAATCGCGGATCCACTGAAACATCTGACCGCCAATTCCGACAGCCTCCAAGGACTCGAGGATCGCGTCATGTGTTACGTTGTCGTACGCCCCTTTCACATCGAGAAATAGCGCCAGTGATATGCGCTTGAGGCACTTTTGCTGCTGGACAAAGGTTGTGAGGTCAATGACGTTGTCAACGGATGACCTGCCTCGCCGAAAGCCCGTCATGCAGTCTGGGTACACATTGTAGCGCTCGAGATACCATTCTAGGCGTAGAAGTATCATCCTTTCCATGACTTTCCCGACGCAACTTGCCAGGGCAATAGGGCGAAATGACGTCAAATCGAATGGAGACTTTCCTGGTTTGAGTAGTGGCACAAGCCGACTTATCTTCCATTGCTGGGGAACAATGCCCGCATGCCATGAGTGGTTGTAATATCTCAACAGCTTTCCTCTGGCCTCTTTTTCAAGGTTGGCTAAAGCGGCGTAGGTGACGCCATCAGGCCCTGGTGAAGATGATCGTCGGGAAGCCGCCAAGGATGCGTCCAGTTCTTCCATAGTGAAATCTTTGTCCATTTCTGGGATCCGGGGCTCAGGAAAAACACTCTGAACGGCGTAAGCGGGCATGGCACACACACCAGCGATTCGCGTACAAAATTCATTCGCCACTTCAAGTTGGGTGCGGCCTAGATGTAGGGCTAGAGCCATGAAAGGATGTCTTTGTTGGGGAGTCCAGCGCAAGCCACGAATTGTGCTCCAGATGCGTGACAATGGCTTGCGAGGATCCAATGACTCGCAGAATGATTTCCGGTGCTGCTCTTCAAGTTTGTCCAAACGTCGTTGGACTTTTTTCTGTATGCGCCGTGCCAGCCTCAAGTCACATATTGCCTTCGTGCGTCTGTATCTCCTTTCCGCGCTTCGGCGAAGCGTGCACAGTTTCTCCAGTTCAACGTCAAAGTCTGAACGCTTGCCGGCAAACGGGAGCATGCAGGAAGCTTCTCTCATTCCCTCTTTGATAACATCCTCCAAGTTATGGCCAAAGTCTTCTCGGCATGCATTTTCCATGAGACGCTGAAATTTTTGCCAATCGATTCTCCGTATTTTATTCCTAGAGGAGGAGTTGGTAAGACCTCTGATTCGCACATAAGTTGGAATGTGGTCACTTCCATGTGTTTCAATGTCTGAAAACCACTGGACTTGCGACCGGAAGCTTCTAGATACCAGGGTCAAATCTAGGCAACTGCTGTACGTCAGCCTCCGCAGGTATGGCTGCGATTGGCGCTGACTAACACTCCTAGGTTTCAATCAACATATATACCCCAGAAAGTGGACGGGAGGATGACCGCCGCCGTAGCTCAGTGGTAGAGCATCGGACGCGTTATTCGAAGGTCGCAGGTTCGGTCCCTGCCGGCGGCAAGTCATCTTTTCGTCCACTTTACTTTCTTCACATTTATATTCTAAATACTACAGATAACACCCCCTGTACTTTCCTTGGCGTTATTGTCTGTTAGTTCTCATTAATACTGTGTCTAACAAAGATAAACGAGCCCTTGAAAAATCATCTGCTTTCCTTCTATATATATATATATATATATATATATATATATATATATATATATATATATACACGCCAAAAGTAATTCGTAATGTATTTTTTTCAGGTGTGTACTTACAAACACCATACTGATCGCTGCGGATTCTGGGCAAACGCAGATGCCAGAGACACTGCACCTTTTCTTCAAAAAAGGAATATCCATTCTCTCAGATGTAGCGTCATGTGCGGCTCTGGCAGTGAAGTCAGCACGAACACTGCCTTGTATACCGCAGTGAGCTCGTAGGCTTTGCAGAACAACATAGTTGTGAAGCTCACGAGCAGTAGTGCCTAGGCACTAACTCTAGCGCGTGCGGCGGCTTCAGGGATTGCAGTGCCGCTCGTGATTGGAAGCTTATTACCCGGGAATTAAATTCTGATCTATAATGTACAGAAGCGCTCTCCGCAGTGCAGTCGGATCAGTAGCTGTGGCCGAAGTATGGTGACTCAGAGTGGCAGAGATGGCAACGTTCGCTGACTGTATCCACAGACATATAGCAGATGATGTATATGTGATCATTCTACATGTCATAGTCATCACCCGACAGCTGGAGTAGCAAGCCAGGCGACAAACCAGGCTAACCTCTCCGGGAATTTGATTAATAATAATAATAATAATAATAATAATAATAATAATAATAATAATAATAATAATAATAATAATAATATAATAATAATAATAATAATAATAATAATAATAATAATAATAATAATAATAATAATAATAATCAATCAATCAATCAATCATTTATTTAACGTGCCCAGGAACAACCGTAAGGTCTTTGTGCAGGCGCACGCAAAAAAAACAATAAAATAAACTATACAATACAGTCTTCAGAAATAAAAAGAGCAAATACACGTAGACAAAGAGAAATGAACACAAAAGGGGAGGAGTAAAATAAGACAACACGAGAAATATTGAAGGGGAATGAAAAATTAGATTGCATATATACAACTATGCGGAAAGACGGAGAAGGGAAGACTTTGTACATTGTGCCATACTATGTCAAAACAGTACAAAGCTCGGATAAAAACAATGATTGTGGACTATGAAAAATGTCAAGATCAAGAAAATTAACATTATAGAGACTTTGTATTCTGTGAACGGTAGAGTGTTGGAAGAAGCAGGCGGGTGCATGAAACGGTCTGTTCTCTCTGGTTAACTTACGCGGAATTCGAAAATTAACACAATTGAGAAGTACAGGGCAGGATATGATACCGTGGACTAGCTTGTAATAATAATAATAATAATAATAATAATAATAATAATAATAATAATAATAATAATAATAATAATAATAATAATAATAATAATAATAATAATAATAATAATAAAGTTTATTTGTCATCTTTGTGAAATACAGATGGAGGGATTGTAGAACAAAAAAGATTATTATCTCTATCTGTGACAGACACACCTGCGTAAACATGGCGAGGGTTTCTACAGTCGCTGTTAAAGTGTTCGTGAGCAAAGTATGTCAACGCTGGTCCAGGTGTGAACGCGGCACTGACGTGACTGCTGTCCAGGAAGAAAGTTGCCACGACGTCCCGTCAAAATCAATGGCTCTTCATACTTTTAATAACCCAGAGGGAGTAACATGAGTAACATCCGCACCTCAGAAATTGTGAATGAAGCAAGTGGATGATTCTGTACCTTGGAAGCACACAGACTCTGAGGAACTCAGCAGCAGAGGAACCGAATGACGTCGACTTTCTGTTAAGGTTCCTACGGTCCAGGTATTTTTCAGTAAACGTAGACACACCCTCAATGCGTTGTCTTGCATACTTGTGAACACCTGAATATTTGATTTTGTGAGGCACAACAAGAATTTGTGATAGACAACCGGAACCTTGAAACAGTCGAAGAATACGTCTATCTATGCCAAATATTAACAGGGTAGCCTTCTCATGTAACGGAAATCCATCGAAGAATAAAGATGGGCTGCTGCGCATACAGTAGGCACTCTCAGCTCCTTACCGGTAACTTACTACTGTCAATAAAGCGGAAACTGTGCAACGATTGTATTTGCCAGGTCTAACATATGGGGCAGAAACCTGGAGAATAACAAAGAAACTCTAAATGAAACTAAGTAATATCCAGCGCGCAGTGTAACGAAAAATGATAGGGCCGGGTAACCCTAAGAAAAGCAGAGTGACACAGAGAGCAAACAGGGGCAGGCGATATCTTAACAGATATTAAAAGAAAAAAAATGGACCTGGGCATGTCACGTCATGAGAAGGACAGATGGGCAGATGGAACATCGGAACGGCGGCGGACGGCAAAGGGTGAGCGACTAAATTAAGAAATTTGCGGGCATACAGTCGAATCCATTCGCACAGGACTGGGTGGGTTGGGCAGCGGACATAAGACAGGCTGCTGCTGCTGATGATGATGACGATGTAGTGCGGGAAAGTTGCACCGCAGGAGGCCTTCACATAAAGCCGTATACATGCGAAGTAGCGCACTCGAGAAGCAGCCACCAGCTTTACTGGACACCATGCGGAAGATGTTCGTATGATGCGAGCTTTTCCTTCAATAATTGAACATGAGCCAACCACGTCATTAATCTATCAAATGTCACTCCCAGCAACTAGCGAATAGATACTTATCGGATGTGTGAGCCCGCAAACTTTAACTTGTAGCGGGACATATCCCATTTAGCAAAGGCGATGGCAGCGCACCTGTTTGGCGACATGATTAGACCACACGTCAGATAAAAGCCTCAAAACAGTTAATGGCTTTCTGCAATCCTGCTCGTGGTACACGTCGGTTGCGACCACTGCACCATATGCAGATGTCATCTGCATCTCAGCCGGGGCATGAACACATTTGTGCCGATGAGAAGGACATGAAATAAAGTCAGGCTCTATACACCGTCCTGTGGAACTCCTCGAGGCACTGTATGAAGAGTGGTGGCACCATCGTTTGTAGTCATGTGCCTCTCTACCGGTCAGCGAGACAGTTTGAAATCCAGCGGAACGTACAGCCACTCACTCCTGCAGACCTCAGTGTCTCTAAGATCGTCACATGTATCACGTTGTCAAACACACCCTTGTAGTCGAGGGATACGACAACAGTAATGTTATGTTAAGTCAAGTTATGCAAGTTTGTTAAGTCTGACACAGTTAGCTAAACTGTAATGACATTATCTGAGCAACAAACGAACATGAAAGGAAACGAGTTTCCTTTCGATTCAAATGGGCGCGTGAAATGGCACGGTTTACATAAGGAAAGCGAAAAATGGCAAGCTACGAAGGGACAAGGGGAATGCGATATTTTCTGAGAATAACAGTTTTAAACGAGTAAAGACGACACTTTTCATCGAGCTGCTGATTTTGAAGGCTGTCACATTGGCAAACTTTCTATCGAGGCAATAACAGAGAGTTATCCTATATACTGTGACGGGCAGCGAGTAGGCAAAATACATCACCATTAGCGATCGTTTCATGAAAGGCCATATGTACCTGGAGCTTTCTCTGTTTTCCGTGCGCAAGGGAAGGTAGGTAAGAATGAGAATTGGGCTTATTTTAAATATATATCACCAGGAAATTGTTAGAAATAATAAATTCGACTCTAGCAACACTCGTGCTGAGGAGAGGAATAGCCGTCACGTATATCCCAAGAACTGTGAGCATATGCTTCGCAATAACGCCTGACTCTTGATGTCGAGAGATTATCACCATGGCGATTCAGCGCAAGCCAACCAGACACAAATCAACAAGACGTACAGGTCGGGCACTGATAGCCCCCGTGCTGTCATAGGCAACGAGAGGCGCCATCTGTGCCTGCCTTTGTTCTTTTGTTTCGTGTCGGTTTATTTTCCGCTGAATCAGCGTAATGGCAATGAAAGACCAACTAGATCAAAAGTCAGTCCAAGTGAAGAACATAAGGAAATATGCACATCCCCAACGTACTGATATTTTCCAGCGACAGTTAATCTTGGATGAAACTCCGCGGGTGCTCATTGATGGCGATGGCGTGATATAGCGCCGCGTCCACGAACGAGGGGAACGGGCTCGCGGCAAAGCTAAAGCCAGTGTGCGGTCGAACTTGCACAAAGCGTTAAGGTGCTCTGATCCCTCAGCATCTTTTTTTGTTCGGCCAATGTCAATGGGGCGCACTTTAGCGCGTAGCATAAAACAGCGACTCACGGATGCCGGCGAAGGGCTGCAGCGCCGGGTAGGCCGCGGGCTGGAGGGCGTCGCCGTTCGGAACTGCCTGGGCTGCGAGTAGCGAGCGCGGGACAACGGGCATCTCAGACAGCGAACCTCGCACGGGAGCCGCGTTGGTCCGACTCCCGGGCTCTGGCACACGCGAACGGTGGAACCGAGTTAGCTCTTATGTGGTCACCACGCTTGGGGACTGCTGCGCACGCGCTCGGTCAACGCTGAGATCGTAATTTATTTTTAACTCTTTCGGATCTTTCCCGACGTGCTAAACGAGGTAATTAAACAGCAGCAAAGCATTGGTCGATCATGTACAAAATATCGGCACTGAAGCATATTTGCCATCAGATTGCAATGGAATAGAGGGAAGGAAATCGAGCAGGCAGATTCTTGGGAGCCAAGACCATCACGTAATAAAGCCAACGAAATCACGGGTGAAGCCATTTGTAATCTTTAATTGAAGTGTAGAAAAATGAAGCTATAGGAAAATTTAACTAAGAAAAACAACTTGCCGCAGGCAGGAGTCAGGTTTTTAACTTGAGCATTACGCGTGCGTTCCACTGCCAACAGTCTTGTTCTCACGTCCACATTCTTGTGAATTCATGTACGTGTACAAAGAACTAACCCAGGGAGTGTCAGGCCTGCAGCGTCACTCATGTTGCGGTAAGTATTTGCTTACTAATTAACTAGCGTGGTGCCAGTCACGCACCGGTCGACATAAACTCACCATCCTTAACTGCTGCAAAACAGCGACTCAAAACGCTGGCGCGAGGAGCAGCGGAAATAGAAGCGAGCAATCGCATCGTGCTGCCTCTCGCTTCACTGAGACAAAGCGTCGTCCAAGTAGGAAGCGAGGAAACAGCGCTTACGAAGCCTCGCCTCGCTCAGCCTTTGCGGCCACCGCCGCCTGTTACGGCAGCCAATTCGCAGAACGGCACCGCCGCTCCCGCCGCGTTGACGAGAGGAGGAGGCGGCCGGTTAACCTATGCCTACACACCTCTACTGCGCGCTTGCCTCCACCCACCGCTACGGCGCACATCTCATCTTTACCCTTCAATACAACGGCCCACTCAGCTCAATGTCAGCCCCCCTAATGTCCGCTGCGCTCCTTCACGCGCATTTCCTCGATCCCACGGTCTCCCGTACGCGGGGCGCGATAAGTTCTTACCGCAACGGGAGTATATACAGAACACCACGGCGGCAACGGCGGCAAATCTCTGTCCGGAGCTTCAATACAAGAAACGGTGCGTCGCAATGCTACCAGGAAGTGCGCTTCACTGCCATTGTGCAGACGATCTCCTGTTGCCTCTACGAGCGTTCGTAAGATAATATATTTTTCTTGCTACCTATAGTAGCCAAACGATAATGGCATTCCGCTATCAAGCTACAGGTCGCCAGTTCGATCACGGCCGCGACCGCCGCATTTAAATGGGGCGAAGTGCAACAATGCTCTTGTACGTAAATTTAATGCAAAACGTTGCTCGGCTACAATTGGTGCACGGTCAAGTACTAGAACTGCGGCACAGCGAAAGACGACATCCCTTGTTGCACTCGTATGCCTTGTTTTGCTACAGCGCAGTTGTAGCCAACGTCCCTTCCCCGCTCCCCCTAACATTTACATTGTACATTCGCAAGAATATCCACATTTACATCGAAGGACGGCCGTAATTTCAAAAGAATAGGAAGCAAGAAGCCATATGTATGTATGTATGTATGTATGTATGTATGTATGTATGTATGTATGTATGTATGTATGTATGTATGTATGTATGTATGTATGTATGTATGTATGTATGTATGTATGTATGTATGTATGTATGTATGTATGTATGTATGTATGTATGTATGTATGTATGTATGTATGTATGTATGTATGTATGTATGTATGTATGTATGTATGTATGTATGTATGTATGTATGTATGTATGTATGTATGTATGTATGTATGTATGTACGTATGTATGTATGTATGTATGTATGTATGTATGTATGTAGGTATGTATCAGGCCCGTAGCCAGGTGGGCCCCCTCCCCCGAAATTTTGGTGAAGTAGGTGTTTTTACCAAATATAAATAATAAAAATAGGTGTTTTTCTCAAAAAGTCAAGGTCTTCAGCAAGTGGACGCCCCCCCCCCCCCCCCCCCCCCCCCGAAAAAAATTCCTGGCTACGGGCCTGGTATGTATGTATGTATGCACGCGTAGAAGCCTTTCGTATAAGAAGCTGTTGCTACCACCTATTGCTTCAAATCTGTATACTCAATAACTTTCCGTACGCCAAATCCTGACCATAACATCTTTTTTTGAGCGATACTTTCTTATTAATTTTTTCAAGTAGTTTCCTAAAGGAAATAAATTGACATAACTGCACAAAGGGGTTGGTTTGTACGATATCGCTGGTAGCTTGGTAGACGTTTACTAACGTAATGAGCCGGCGTATTTAGGTTTTCAGAGTATTGCTGTGCGTACAAACTGCTTTGCTTCAAAGTTTTTCGCTCACGAAAGCTTGTAATCCACCAAGTTAGTCATAAGTTCAACGGATTCCGTTTATCTTCTTGACAGTTGCTTCGCTATCCTAATGAACGGTCGGTGAAACTCTTACTAACGGTTCCTGCGTCAGAAGGACTTCCGGACTGACGAAAAAAATGCGAGCTCGTCCACTACAGAACTTCATGCACAAAGTGACCTACCTTCTGTATGAAGATGGCTGGGCAATTCCTGTAGAATAACTCGAACGGCGTCGGGAGGCCCGGAATGCACTGCAAATAAAGAAACACAATTATGACTATGTGCTGACCTAGTATTAACTTAACAGCAAGAACAAGTGAGCCCTGGCTGGCCCGCGGTTATCGATGTGCAACCAGATTGAGCGGGAGGATCTTTAGTTATGGGCGTGCAGTCAAATTTCCCGCTTTATTAGCTATATGCTAATTCATCACCCTGACCGCCTTGTGACGTTTACCTTGCGCATAGGATACGGTGACGTATCATACATATACATCAGGAGAACGAGAGCAGGGGAATTGTTTGAGGGGCTCGTTTCTTCAAAATCAACAGACAACGAAGCATACGGGAAATCACTGGTATTTTTTAACTTGTTCGTGCCTTGCAGTTGCTCACAAGCCGTGCCAGCTTAGCTTATAAGGCAAGCTCGGGGGTGTGGGTTGGACTCCCGTCAACGGCTGCTAGATTCGGATGGGGGCGAAAGGCAAAAAACACATGCGTATACTTCAATTTAGGTGCACGTTGAGGAATCCTAGGAGGTTAAAATTAATTTGGAGCCATTCCACAACAGCGTGCCTCATAATCATATCATGACACCTACACTCGGTTACAGCCTAAGAAAAAGAAATGCCAACTCCGCCCACCTCTGTCCCTCCCACAGCGCTTACTCATTTTTGTGACGTCAAGCACTCTTCGAGTGTTTCAGATAGCTGACCTTCCCATAGAGACCCACGTTTGTGTCACTGATTTTACGGCGAGAAACTTGAACGTCCTGGTAAATTTCGTCAGCTATTCTGACGTAGCTGACAGCGAAACAATATTGTTTTATGCAGTAACGACGAAACTTGAATTTTTATTATGCGCAGTGTTTACATTAGCCAAGAAAAAGTGTCGAGCGGAAACCAGCTAGCACGACTGTCGTTCACAGGGCAGGCGGTTCTGTGGCCGGAGCTTCCATCTTAGCTTGTAACCGAGTATGGAACCCCATAAATTAATTTCAATTCCTGCTCTCATCACATTGAAAAGTCAGTGGTTGTACGGTGTTATCACTGTACAACCACTGACTTTTCACTGTGTTGTTCACTGGGTTATTGCGAAGGCTTGAAGGCCACGCGCAGATGCTTACATGGATAGTGAGGCATGCCGTTTGTGTAGACTTCACCCGCCTGTCCATTCGCCTGAGCCACTGTGAAACTGGTCACGGTCGGGGATGGGAGTGCTCCATTCACCGGGTGCGTCGTGGCGCCTGCAACGCAAAACATGGGACGCGACGTCATTCCTCGGCGCGTTGGAAACACTGAGACGTTAGGTTGCCGCACAAAGCTCCGCATGCGCTGGACGCCCGTGACAAAACAATACGAATACAAGTGCGTAAATGCATCAGATGACGGCAGAAGAAGATGGCTGAACTACAAGAGTTTCTGCTGGATTCACATAACGAGAAATTTGCAGAAAAGACGCTTCAAGCTTACAAATTCTTGCTAAAGGGTATAACCTGAAAAAAAAAGACAAGTCTACTTGATTTGTTGCACCATATATGCTTATGGTGCGTCCAAGCACACCCTTTCAAGCTTACGACATCCAAGTACTTCCACACCACTCGCCGGTGCTTTTGCTACCGTTCCTTGGTCGTCCTAAGTTAGACGGAATACTGCATACGCAATGAAGCAGGAATAAAGATAAAAAGGCAAACATGCTTAAAAAAAGCAAAAAGTCGACGTTTCGAGGTCGTTAGGGGCCCTTTCTTCACGATGAAAAACGAAGGTGCAGGGTTTTGATATGTTGGAAAGCTGTAAGCGTTGTACGCATCAGGCAGGTTGACTGTCACTCACGTGCGGCTAACCGCACCTAAACAAGGGCCGTGCATCATCGTTTGCCATCGTGAACAAGGGGCCCCTAGGGAGCCTGAAACGCCAGCTTTTGGTTCTTGTCAATATATTTTTACGTGTTTTTGCCAGTGTATGCTTATTCCTGCTTCATACAAAGAAAAAAAGACGACACAAAATACAGCCTAGTCATATAACGCCACAGCTCACATAGACTGCCGTCACACGGACACCGAATATGCTGACAAATAACGCTACACATAAAGTCCAGCCACATGACAACACTAAAATTGACAGAAAGTAGCCACAGAGAGGTGGAATAAGTTCTTTCGCAGATAGATTACGATTTCTGACTGTTCACCAGCGGAGCGACACATACATATATCCTGGTTAAATGATTTAATAACGCAAAAAACAAACACAAAAAAGCATCACACGGTAAATTTAGATGCAAATATGCGTCATAACGGTAGGCGCGGCCCGTTGGGTAGACATGCATATATAGCGCTTGTTTTATGTCCCACCTGTTTCTACAGTCAGCATTCTTCCTTGCGCTCTTTATTCGTTAGCGTGTTATAATATCTCCACGCAAATTAAGCCTCGCTAGCGAGGCCACCAAAATGCGTATCGCTTCATGACCTTGCGACTGCATGAACAATGCTTAAACAGCCAAACCGTATGACATAGCATTGATAGAGTTTTACTGACTCTTAGCCACGCTTAGCAATACTTCATGCATATCTGATGGCGTTCGAATCCACAAGACAGCCCGATCAGTTTGAGCGTTTGCAATGGTGACTGAAAAAGAGTCTGCGCGCCACAGGCGAGGGACGAGAGATACAAAGACGACCCGAGCGCTGACTGATAAATGGCTTTTTATTGCTTTACAATAGTTGCATACGTAACAGAATTTCTCAAAATATTCAATTACCAACTCGCCCAGCAAACTGTTTCGTTGAAATGGTTGGCAGCCATGCGCAGTTCTGGCTGAGTACATTACTGCGCGCCGAAGAATTCGCTTGCTTGCCCGAAACAGTAAACAAACTTGCTTTAAGCTAGCATATTTATTTCTTCCTCTGTTTCGATGCTCAGATAGGCACAGTCTTAGCGCCTAAGTTCCCACTTGCGCCACCAGCACAGAATGTCTGCGTGAATCCGCGGTGTGCGGCACAGCATGAGACAACGTAAAAAAAAAAAAAAAAAGATGTGCTTCTCTCTGTCGACTTCTGTTTGCCTCTCTTGCCCTATTGCGAAATCGTAATTAACCTCATTAAGCAATGCAAGCACAAAGCTGTCAGAGCGCATTACTCGCTAAAACTCGTTCGCCTCCCGTTAACGTTTTATTTTACTGTGATGTCCTGCAAGTACTCGAACGGGGTTCGCGACAGCGCGCACTTTCTAGGAATCTCGACGCAAGCATGAAGCATGTTTGCGCGCTGGAGCAGTTCGCGAGGAAAAATTAGGACATAGTATTGGCAATGGTCGCTCGATCATGACTAATCTCACGAAAAAACTTTGGGAAAACGCCCTGCTCATTCTAAGGAATCTTCCTATGCTCAGGGTGGACACAGACGCACATAAAAAAAAAGAAGTTGGGGCAGCTACGCGCTGGAGGTGCGAAGACTGAGGAAGCAGCGGAGCTGGTCGCGTTGCCCTCACCCTCACTTCCCTCTCCCACCCCTCACTATACTATACTATGCATGGTTAGGCATGCTCTCTCTCTTTCTTTTTTCTATTTCTTCTATTTCTTTCTCTGTCTTTCTATTTATCTCTCTCGCTCTGTACTCGTGCTCGCGCCCATCAGAGTTATTGCATCCCACGCCGGACAAATCGGTGCACGTGTTCTGGGAGCGAAGCAGAAGATGAGGAAGATGATGAAGAGAACGCGTGCCGGTTTATGGTGATGGTAGTTTTCTGGCGTCGCCACACAGCATAAAGAAAAGCTTAACAGTTCCGCTGTAAAAAGGTTATAAAGAGCAGGAAATCGTTAAAGTTGGCACAAAGTTTCAACGGCGAACACGAGCCGAACCGTATGGAGCAAGACGCGCCACCCTTTTCAGCATTGCGAAATAACCGGCCAGAAGCAGCCCACGCGTGACATGGCCACACTCCGCGCGCAGGCGCGCTTTCGGTATGCTAGCGCGCAATCATCCGTCACTCCATGCGCTCGTTTCGACTTAATCGAGGACAAAAAGAAAAAAAAAAAAGAACCTGCACCCCGCATACAACTAATTTCAGGCACATTTAGCTGCGCGTCCCGAAAGGCGGCTTTCCCACGCAGTTCGCGCATTCGGGGCGGCGCTCCTCGACGCGAGGGAGAGAGCGTGTTGTTGCGCCTCTAGCACCGTGACAAATGAACGAATACGTGCTCGTCGAGAAGGGAGAATAAATGACAAGAAAAAGCGGCCAATCGCGTCCCTGCGCTCCGTCAGCGGGAGAACCACGGTGCGAGCAACCAAACGGAGAACCGCAGAAATCGGCGAGTGCATCGCAGGTATATGCAGCTCCCGTCAAAAGCTCGTCTCCTCCCCACCACGCGGAATGAGTAACGAGCCTCTGTTCCAGGCGAGACACACGTCGGGCACTTCGCTCAGCTCCGCCGGCAGCTCGTGCCTGCTACACTCTTCGTGCTGCGCAGACCGAAGGAAACAAGAAGCGAATCGCGAGCGCTCATTGGTTTTGCGCACGGCCAAACGGGCTGTACCAGCGGATAGTGAGGAACATGTGGCGATGTCGTTAACAGCGGCAGCACGAGCGAAAGAAATCGCTCGCTCGTACGGTCTGCCTTTTTTTTGTCCCGAAATCGCGAGCCGACGCGATGCGCAGAGCGATGGTGAGCAAAGAAAATAGCGAAGAGCTCAAAGGGAGTTCGATGCAGCTGATGCAACGGCGGCTGCTGGTACAGTGGGGCTCAGCAGTATACGCTCACCAGACCAAATAAAAAAAAGCCAGAAACATAACTCGCAGGGAAAAAGCGAAGCCACGGCTGCAACTCTCGAAACTACGCTCAGCGAAAACGACATGGGATGAGGCGCTGAGCAACGAATGCACTCGTGCCTTTTTCGTTAATTCGGAGCACGTCAATGTTATGCTGCGCTACAAGCGAAAGATGGTTGCAAAAATAACGCTTTGGACGTTGCACACGCCCGTCTCAAGGACACAGTGCGGCGCATGTTGGCAGGCACGGAGTTCAAAATGTACATTAACAGGAACGCAGTAAGACAGCACAGCTTCCATCGGTTGACTCAGTCGAAGAACGATTATGCGTCAGTACGTAGCCCTTGAAGATATATCTACCAAACAGTCGCTAGCGTCAGTTTTGCTCACGTAAATGTCGAGTTTACATCAGGTGAGGCTCCAAAGCCGTTCTCTTTTATTTGTTTAGTAGTGTCAGTTTGATTTCTTATTGTTTGCCAGCGATAGGTCCTGCAACATAGTGCCACGGCCGCTACATAATTAGGCGTTGTATGCACCGGCCGCCGTGATAGCGCAGCCATCGTTGCACTCATTCTATGGCATCCTCATTCCGGACTTCGCTTTAGAGTGCGCTCTGTGAAACTCCGACGGGTTCCGACTCGGGTTCTCAAAGTGAATGAAGTGGATCACCCGGCCAGTTCAGCTCAAAAGGCGATCAGAGCCCGAGTGTATACATGCACCATGCAGGGTTGCCAGCACAGCGGCAGCTGGCAGTGGCTGTCGTCGGGAACAGCGATTTCACAGGGCACAACTGAGATTTTAAATACGAAGCATTTTTTAGCGAACCTTTATTACTTTGAGTGTTTCTATCTATCTATCTATCTATCTATCTATCTATCTATCTATCTATCTATCTATCTATCTATCTATCTATCTATCTATCTATCTATCTATCCGCCTAAGTCTGGATGCTCTCATGATCGCCTCTTTAACTTGGTGTAGACCAAAATTTGCATGGGAGGGTAAGAGGATTTGAGGAATATGACTGTCCGGTCATGACGTGAATAACGTGAAAATCCTGTCGCGTACGTCGTCAAACCCTTTCCTCCAGACACGTGTGGCACATACCCGTTAACCACGGGCCGCGGTGTACGGGTATGCGCCACAGGTGATTGACAGTATCTACCCAGGAACGGCGAGAACATACATTGGTAATTTAAATGCGAGAGCGTTAAGAAAAACCGACATCAGCAGCGTTGACCCGACGAATGGTGTAAATAAAATTTAGGATCCCAGCAGGAATCGAACCCAAGCATTCTGCGTGGCAACCAGGTATTCTACCACAGAGCCACGTCAGGTCTATAAAGTGGCTTGGAAAAACAGCCTATGAAGGCTTAATGTCGGTGCAACGTCAATTGTGGTTGTGGTGCTGGCTATGTATCATCTTACAAGAAAGCAATAAACACTACCTCTACGATACAGGCATCATATCAGATTAACGTCTGTGGTTCTAGTGTTGGATCCGCTTTCATAGAACTCTAATAAACATTACATTTGTATCCATATGATTCAGCAAGCTATATTGAAGCATTGATCGACCCCGGAGGAATACATTAGCGAAAATCACATATGATGTTCACATGATTGCACCATAAAGTGCACTTATGACGTATGCACTCTAACGTGAGGGCTGACGTTACGTCGCACCATAAGTTACTGTTTAAACGCCAGTGCTGTCGACGCGCCTGGTAAGCCCACAATGAGCACACAGCTACTACACTTACAAAAGACGTCGATCCACCTCGTAACGCTTGACTTAAAGCCATAAAATACAGCATACAAGTACTCGCTGGCTGCTTCGCATGAAACAGATTCCCACAAGGGGTGGAATCTGCCGAATTTTTGTTTTTAAGAAAGCCAAGTCCAGTGACCGAAACTGGGCTAAATTTCACGGTAACGTAAAGCACGTTTAAGTGCCTTTCATTAAAAAAAAAAAAGAAAAAAAACGTTTGTAGTCAAAATTGTTCGATCCTCATTTTAACGTGAACTATAAAAAATCAGTTTAAAATCAAAACTGAGCCACATGCTGCACCTGTTTGAATTAAAGTGAGCCAGATCCATTAAGCCAGTGATGTGTGAACAGTCGATGGCCAACATGGCAGCATCCAGTCCTGTTTCACGTGTGAACTGATTGTTTGCTTAGTGCTATCGCTCGAAGACGGCACATTTGAAAAGGAAGACGACGGAAATGATGATATTGACTAATCTGTTCCTAGAAGCAATGACGAAGTGAAAACGCAGCTCGCGCGCCTGGAACTACGGTATTGTTTAGTTCATGGTATTTTTTGTAGCGTTACATGATCACGCCGGAATATTAATCTGATGAGGTATATAATACTTTGGCCTTAAATATTCACCCATTTCTTGGCCAATGCCCCACATTGGGTTTGAGCCACCATTAGTAAGGAGAAGAAAAAATAAAACCAGAAGAAGCTTAGAAGAAGAAGAGCTGTAGTGCTTTGTACATATTCCTTCAACAGGCACCAAGATCAAGAAAACGCTGGCGACTGTCCACAGGAAACATCACCTGCTCTACACATCTAGTCATTGCCATTACGCCTATACAACAGGACGGCATTGACGAGAGCACGTTCAGGACGTTAATTTTGTCGCAAAGTATTGCAATATAATTCCAGCGCTGCCAACTGTTTTTGCGTAACCAATGCATGGCCAAATAAAATATTCTAGTCAAAATGAGCCAATTACTGCGTCACATATCTTACAGGGTCAAATATAAGTTTTACCGATGAATACCGGCGAGAGTAAGCTACATACATTTTAACTGCAATATATATCTCAGGTATTTTGGTGACATGAGCACACCGACAATAATTGTTAGCAAACTCGACCGTATTGCCAATAGCCAAAAACTGCGTTTTTTCCACTTTCACTTAATGTGGACTTAACTCTACTAAAAAAAAAACCAGAACCCCCCCCCCTCCCCCCCGCGCCACATTGTACTACACACGCGGCCGGTTTCCTCGGGAAAAGGCTTAGCGGCAGCGTCGAACCCTCGTCAGAGAGGTAGTTACTAAACGATGGAAGTTCTTCGGACGTTTAACTGTGGAGAGGGCATGTCTACTCAATTGAATAGTGCTTTGTTTCAGCTTAAAGCCAAGGATGCTTTTGTGTAGTGTTGCTGAGTGGATAGGACAAAATCTTCGCATAGCGAAACGTGCCTTCGATTTAATCCATCCGCCGAGAGCCACTTGTGTCATTTACGTTATGACGCATACAATTGGCGGAATCAGGTTTAATGATAATCTCGCTGCACCGACGAATATATGTTATGCCGAGCGCCCCTTCGGAAAAGTTAGTCAATCTAACCACGATCGTTCACTTTCCTTTTTTTTTACACGAAAGTGTTTTATGCCGAGGTCCTCCAAGAATTGCACTCGTAATTTCCGTCGCAGAACTTACGTCAATAAAAGGGCACGCGGGCAGCTCAGAAAGAAGGGCCACAACATTCATATAGGGACGGATTAAAAAGCGAAGCTGTATTCGCGTTTCTGCTGTAGTGCGATAGTACGCACGTTTCTCCGGCGTGAGCGCTGCGTGTCGTGAGATGTCTCGTTCTCTGAGTGTCCTTGTTCATTGCTGCGCTATTACAAAGTGAAAAATGCTCCAGGTAGTGACGTCCTTCATGGGACTCACTTTGCGCAGTCCCACTTTCGCTGTCTGCATTCGCGTAGCTGCTGTCGACGTCTCTCCCATTCGTTAACTTTTTTTCTCCGGCGTGAACGCACTGCGCCGTCTCGCCTCCTTTGGTTTCTCGCAGTTCTCTACGTCACACTACAGAAGCGTCACGACACGACGCCGAGGCAAGCGCCGCCGTTTGAGCGTGCTCCGCCAGCTGCGCCGTCTCCATTTTTCTCTATATACTTTTTGTCTTCATACGGACGCGAGCAATCCAAACGAAAGAACGTACAGATGCTCCGAAACGAAATTTCCTTTAGATATTGTCCCGACCACGATACATTCTTCATAATTACGCCCGAAGAGGCGAACTAACTCGTGAGAGCATGAACGATTGCAAATGTTTCATTGAGAGGCTGGAACAAAAGGAAATAAAACGGTGAACGGCATTCCTTTAGCGCTAACGCGGCTCGGCAAAACGCACACTCACCGGAGGTTGGTGTAAGCGCGGGGCTGGCCAGTCCGTTGGGCATGGCGCCGATGGTGGGGATCTGTGCGGCGGCCAGCGCTGCCATCGGGTTCATGTACCCTCCCTGGGCGGCCGCCATCAGCGCGGCTTGCTGCTGCATCAGCTGGCACCGCGTGCCACATTCATCAGCTCACGCGCAGGAGTGGCCACACTCACAGCAACACAATCGCTACTTGCTCACTCTGTGTGTAGGACACGCTGACAGATTTATCCTGAACGACATGAATAGTGAAAGCCCACTTCGACAAACGCAAAGGAACACGAAACGCAACAGTGGAGCCATTCTTTTACGTACTCCTCAATGTCTACTTGTCTATCACTTAAGATTAAACCGCCAAATTTGACGTCCTCTTGTGATAGAACAACGTTCAGGCTTAAGGAAGCGATCTTACAGTAAAACACTCAATTCACTGAGGGACGCCATAGAGATACATAATGTCCCATTTTCAATTCAATTCAATTTTATTTTCCCATCTTGCAACCCAGATGGAGACGTTGTGGATAAAAGCTGTTCCGTGGCAGATTGACGAGTCTACAAACTTGAATGTTCAGCAGGGAGCTAGTACCAGAGCTTATATAATGGAAAACAGAGATAAGTACACCAAGAAATCACAAAACAATATACGAAACATCAATATGTACTGCACATAAGTAAACTTAAGTAATGTTATTTAAATCATTGTATGAAGCTCTCCGCAAGAAAACAATTCGAAATCAATGAGGGCATAAAAAAGTTTTCACTTTTTAAAAGCTTCACTCCTATAAAACGCTTTAGACTGACTAAATATGTGTAGTCCAACTGTCTTGCAAGACGTAGCGATACGTTTCAATTACAGCTAAATCACAGCTGAACTTTGACGAATCAAGTGCTAATTACCACCGCATAATTTTTCTTTGATCCTCGTCTGTTAGCATATCAGCAAATGTAAAATAATGTCCGCACATTTAGATACATCGGTTGGCCTGCAGCGAAGAAGCAAACCGTCAATTAACTGCACGTTCTTAATCAAATTCTGGTATTTTACGCATCAAAACCACGATATGATTATGAGGCACGCCCTATCGGGGCTTTTTAGGATTAATTTGTACCACCTGTGGCGCTTTAATGTGACCTAAATCTAATTAAACGGGTGCTCTCGCATTTCACCAATATGGAAACGCGGCCGTCATGGCCTGGAGTCAAACCCGCGTCATCGATCATAACAGCCCCACACTTTAGTCAACTGTGCACTACATTCGTGATAATAATTATACATTTCACGCGCAGCCAGCTAAGAAGGAAAAGGTGCCATAACCACTGCGTAGGATGCAGGTATTCTCCTAAAAAAAACCGCCCGCTGCTGAAGTCTCTGCCAGAGCCTACCCGCCACGGTGGTCTAGTGGCTATGGTGTCCGACTGCTGACCCGAAGGTCGCGTGATCGAACCCCGGCCGTGGCGGCTGCGTTTCGATGGAGGCGAAATGATAGAGGCCCGTGCACCTATATTTACGTGCACGGTAAAGAACATCAGATGGTCAAAATTTCTAGAGCCCTCCATTACGGCGTCCCTCGTAATCGTATCGTAGTTCTGGGGCGTAAAACGCCAACAATTACTATTATAATCTGTCAGGCCACATGGCCTGTTACTCCACTTTCTTTATAAGAAGGAAAGAGATAAACTTGGAACATTTCTTGCCCCTATTCCAGAAATGTGCATATGCGGGTGAGAGGGCGATGCATACCGTAGCCGTGTGATACAGTGCTCTTCCGACGTGAGGCAGGTACTGCGCCTGCTCCCCGGTGGTCGCCGGCAGTTGCTCCTGCGAAAAGCAAAGGCGTCGCCTAGTTTTCTACCGGCACCCTTGGCACATCCGCGTGGCACGCCAGGGCTAGCTGCTGTTGCAAAAGATCTACCATACAAGGGTGGCCATCTTTGTTGGCCCTACCAGGTCACAGCGTAACCTGTCTGTAAAGAAATAATAATTTCTCTACATCAAACAAATAATCATGTTCTCCCAATCACGTTGCAACTTTGGCTTTTCGAGCAAGACGAGCTCGTCTGAAATTTCTCCATCAAATCATAAACAACCGACTAAAAATAGATGCCTCTTCATGAGTCACCTTCTCTAAATCCCGCATCAGCCACATAAGCTAAATGAGTTCTTTCGCAATATCGATAGATCCTGGGTAGTTGCCTGACCTAGACTGAGTTGTAACGTGCACTGTACTATATTTGTGAGTTGTCTCTTTTTAATAGCATTATTGCAGTCATTGTACACATGAAAACTGTTTGTTCTACTCGCATACTGACAAACTATTGTACGTGCTTACATAATTTTTGTTTTCTTTGCATTTACTTAGGTTGAACGTGCTTTAGAAGTGTTGCTCACGGTTTAGATTTTCGTAACTGCTGCAGTTGTCTACATCAAACGTTCGTTTGTGTGTAATCCTGCTATGTTCTCGAAATTAGACTGTCAATAGTGGATATGAACAAACTGAGGCCGAGGCAATTGCAGGTGCCATGTGCAGGAGGAAGGGGAACAGCACGCACCTGCGCATAGGCGCCGTACGCGCCGAACTGGTTGAAGATGAAAGGATTGAGGAGGCCCATGTTGCCCGCCATCTGCTGCATCCGCCGAAGCTGCCGCTCTTTCTCGGTGTCGGCAAATTTCACCACTAGACTAGACGACGCACCCTGCGACAGAAGAGGAAGCTCTTAAAAAAGTAGAATAAATAAAGCTTTCGGGGGTTCAGCACGCTTACAATACAATGCGCAAAACAGCTTCCAAACACACTGCATATTGCACTTCGCGCAACACAGCTTCACAGTTCACTGTTTAATTCGGAAAGTATGGTGTCGCACTGCTAAGCTCGAAGGCACGGGTTCGATTCCCGGCCACGCCGGCCGCATTTCGATGGGTTTGAGATACAAAAACACCCGTGTACTTGTATTTAGGTGCACGTCTAAGGGCGCCTAAACAGCCTTTGAAAATACAAAGAACGAGCGCGTTATTCTTTCCTATAGCGTTTCCCATCTTTTCGTCACAATTCGTGACGCCAGCAGTCTGTTCACATGACGTCATGAAAAAATAAGCTCTCGATTGTTCCATATAAGAGGAATATCAGTACTGAATTGTCTCCTACCCTGCATTTCTGTGCACACCCGTTCTGCCTTGTCGCGCACGACTATCGTGCGCGATCAACTGATCTCACTTCGTTTCGTGCGTTTTGGAAGGCGCAAGCGGATATGATAGCGTGTAACCGTAAGCGCGAAATACCGATAGACCTAACGATCAGTGCTGACATTGTCTGCGTGTTTTATGAAGAAACAAATAGCGAGTAAAAGATAGCGTCTGTGGGAAGAGTAGTGAATGCGAGAAAGAAATCCCTCTCTCGTCTTTGAACTCGCAGTCGTTTAGGAGCCCTTGAAAGAAACCCAGGTGGTAGAACTTAACCCGCTACGGTGTGGCTCGTAACGACATGGTGGTTTTGGCACACGAAACCCCCTAAATACATTAATTCACGGCTGGGTACGAGGTACTAGCAAAACGCGGTTTCGCCTAAAAGATATCCACGTAAATTCGCTATTGGAACAAAATGGCCAAACTGTGAGAACACTTCTACATATATGGGAATACCGTAAATCGCACGTTCATTGCACGATGTGTTAGTTGTCGCACACGGATCACGAGCTTGCGTAGGGAACGCCGACAACAGCATGCAAACAACGAGGAAGGATAGCAGGACGGGGTGAAAAGGATAGCGCGGTGGCTACACAGGCGAAGTGGACGGTCATTCGCACGGTGCACCACTCTGTAATCGCGGTAGTAAAATGGCACTGGGACTCAAACGTTGCAAAAGGTTGTCCAACTAAGCTTGTATAACTTCTTTATTGCGACAAACACGAATCCATAGAACGCGGAGCCGCAGAAACGGCAGCGCAAGTGAAATGCCTCTCTTTAAATCCGATTATAAAACGAGCGTGGGTGCACAAATCACAGAAATAATTATTTTTTCTAATATTTCCGTCGGTTTTGGGAAGACGATGATATCGTAGTGAAATTGTGATGCAGCGTAAAACGGTCATTGTACGATATTTTTTTACTGAACCATTTTAAATGCAAACTCGACTAGCCGACCAACCAGCATCGATGATTGAGAAAATAAAATATCCAGATCCCACGCGTTCGCGGAATCAAGGTTACGTACGTGAATAGTTATTCAGGTGGCTGGCTATTTAGTATTTACCGCGGTTTAACAAATTATTACGGCGCAAAGTGATTATGTGCGTGTGCTTGACGATAGCGCATGCGATACGACAATGGCTCGACGATGTCATGGCGAATGATCGTACTGAAGTGCATAAACGTTACAGTGCAATCCATTATTACTACGGCCGTAAAGTAGACTAAGTTTGCCGCTTGGTGTGTTACGTTAAGCCGAAGGGGCACTGACGGAATAACGCACAAGGGAGCCTTCTGTGTGTTGTGAGCCTTGCCTGTTTCCTTACTCCGTTCTCTGTCTGTGTCTGTTCCGCTCAGCGCTATTCATTCTGGTAGATAGCTGGTTAAATTGTGCCGTTTACAAAGCCATCCCCACAGCGACTTAAAATGCTAGCTTCCACAGGGCAGCGGGACGCTGGCGCGTATTCGCGTTTATATGGCGAATTTTCGCTATGCGACGTGCCACGCATGCCAACCATCTTCAAGCTCGAAGGGGGCGAGACTTGCAATGTTGATGTTGGTTGCCACAGGCGGGGTTAGCCTGGCAGACCTGGCCACCAGCAGGTGCTCCGCCTGAGCGACTCATTCCATGCAGTATGTCTCACCTCTTCGAGGAGCAGGAGAAGAGGTTGAAGACAGGAACAGACGCTATTTATGCAGCCCTAGATGGGAGCACTCACAATTCGCAGTGGGCAATTCGAACACGGGACAGCGCACTCCTGCTTGATTGTTCAAAGTAAGGGGCGCTCCTTCCCCATTGTGTACTGAGTGCAATGAAGTTAGCGATATGGACCACTACATCTGGCCCTGCCGGCGCTTTTGTTCTGAAAGGGAGAGACGCACGGACAACATGAAGAAAAGAGGGTTTCCCCACGATTGCAGTGAAGAGATTGTGCTACTGGAAGGTGCGCGGATTATTCACAAGGAGGTGTCGGTATTCTTTTACGTTTTCTGCGAGGGACTGGTCAAAGTGATACTGGCAATGTTGTTATTCTCTCACGCCACGAGAAAGTCAGAGAGAAGCTCTCTACTGGAAAATAGTCATACAATGCCTCGCATTGTTATCCGGCACCATAGCGATTGCGCGACTAACAGGCAAGAAGGCTAGGCGCGGTGATTCGGAGCACGTGACACAAGTGACGCACTTTATACTTATACTCCGGGATCGGCCCGCCTTGCTGTCACACTGTCCAGGGAGCGCCGACTATGGAGTGGGTTGATACTTCGTAGCGAAAGACAGAACAGGCAGGCGCCAAACCACGAACTTGGGATAGGAGGCATACAGATGTTTCTAATATTAAAGGAACTGTGCTCTTTAAAACGCACACTTGTTGCACTAGGCTATCAAGTCCCCGTTTGTCGTTTTACTGCGTAATTTCGAAGAGGGCAGTCTAACCAACCAGCCGAATGAGCTACCACGGCTGCTTTCCCGAGTCATCGTAGGCGGTACACATGCGGACGCCCGCTCCGCTGGCTGGTTCAGACCACGGCATCGATGCAACGCTACCGTTCCAGCACGGCTGTGTTCACGTATATACCTCATCTTTCTCTACCTATTACTCCCATTTTCCATTCACACAAAGGCGCGGTTGAACTGACGCAGGCGACCCCCTTGGTGATACGCCAATCCGTACTCTCAATTAGAGCTACAGAAATAGCGTTTTTTCCTGACTTCAACCTTAGGTCTGGTGATTCGTAGACTGCACCTCCCTTCCATTCTATATCATTTCTCATACCTTCTATAAGCCGTTATATAGGCTTCGCGCTCTCTAAGAGTAGTGTTATCTAGGAGTAGTGCAGCGTAGCACTGCGCTGAACATTGCGGCAGAGTCTCGGCGCGGCACGGTGCAGTCACGACAGCGGTGAACCCTGGCCTCCGCGAGAAACGGCGCGCTGCCGGAGGTAATCGTAGAGGCGACTGTTGAACCAGGCAGACACGCGCCAGCGAGAATGTTAACGCTTTCACGCCTTCGAACAAGGCCAGTGCGAATTATGAGTGATCCCACCTAAACATTAGATGGCCGCATAAAAGCGTCTTTTCCTCTGTTCAGCCTGTTCTCCTCCTCCTCCTCCTTGAGAAGGTGGCCTATTCTTTCTGCTCTTTGCTCTCTCTCTCACACTCCTCCCTGCGAATTGTGTGTCTCGCATTCGTGAAGCTGAGCGCGCCGCAAGACATTGGGCTGTCAAAGTACGGAGCCAGAACAACCTGCTCGGCGAAATGTTGCAGTGAATATCGAGATGCATGCATCAACGTCAAAGGCGGCCATACAGGCCTAACAGCAATACACAACATCTACAGAGACGTGTTTCACTTTCGTGTTACGAACATTTCCCATGAAAGAGGCATCAGTAATAATTTTTTAACTGAAGCGGCCCAAGGCGAGACGAGGCAAGAACCTATCCTACGAGTACGCATAGGAAAGTGCGTTGTAGCGGGTCAAAAGTTCTTCGCATCAAATACTAGCATTGATAAAAAGCTTCGAAAGAACGCGTCAGGGAAGAGTTCTTTGGAGCAGAATGTCGCACAGTTCGGCAGCCTCGCAAGAACCTGGCTCACCGAGGCTGCACCGTCGCGCGTCGACAAAAGGGTCCTGCCTTCCGATCGGCCGGTTTTTGTTGTGGCGGAAGAAGCTTTTTGCAGAGAGGCTGTTCACGCTGTACGCCCCGTGCTGCCAACGGTATGCACGAGCTGCTGGAAGTAGGCCCCGTCCGCTGGCTACCATGCGTGGCCTTAAAACGTGCTCCACAAACAAAGGGCGCCGACGAGCATGCAGTTCTAGGTGCGCTCGCTCGTTACCTGTAAGTGATGCTAGTGCCTCAGGCCCTTTAAGTGAGTGCCGCGAGGGAACCTGGAGGGGCCAGGGGCGCGCCTTAGTCGCCTGATAAGTGCGGCTCGCACGCCCTCAGACAGCTGACCCCTGCTGACGCGTCTCCACGGCTATTGTCGGTGGCCGAGTGCAGCCCCCATTTTCTCTGGCGGCGCGAAGGCGTCAATAAAGAGCTCCTTTGTGCGCGCGTCAGGCCAGGACTTTGCCCGTGCGCGGCTTCGGGACCGAAAGAACCCTTCCGTCGTATACGTACACACAGAGTCCCCTCGTTAAGGCAGTCAGGAGCGCACGCTAGGCGGACGCCTCTTGCCCCCTTAATGCCAAGCAGAGACCCCTGTTCTGCCGTCGCGTGAGACGGGAGGACTCCGGCGTCATTTATCTTTCGGCCTGGCTTGCAACATTTTCCCCTCGACCTAACGACGCACGCCCCTAGGGAAGAACGGTCACATACGGAAATAGTGGCGTCGTCAGGGAGTACCGCAATTGTTTTTTTTTTTCAGCTGTGCGCAAAATGTGCGCGATTAGTCTGAGCAAAATGTGCATGACGGTCGAACTTCGCGACGACCGAAAGAAGCAGGCTGCACGGAGACAAATTGAGACAAATGGTGGCCCTCGTGTGATTCCTTAAATGTCCCTCAGCAACTGTAAAGACTCGGGAGGAGGTGGCGCAACGCCAGGCGGCCCTATGCGGACACAGTTGGGCAGGTGCTGAATAGCTCATGAATCTTGTAGCAAGACGCGCTACGGCTCCGGGTGACGAAGTTTAACAATCAGGCATCCGCCCAGCCACTCATAAAACTAATAAGACCTACTGGTGTACTTTGGTTAGTCACGATATGGCAGCACGCCTGAGTAACAGGGACGAACGAGAAACATAAGAATAGAAAATAACGTGTATGTTTATATTTCGGCGCTTACGTTTTTCGCTATTCTTACGTTTCTGTGTCTTCCTTGTTTCTGATGGGCACTGCCCTAAGCTATCACAACCAAAGTAATACTTTCTTGCAGACGTGAAAAGAATCCGCAGAATACTGACGCTGACAGGGAACGGGCGACGAAAGCCTGTACTCTTGTTGCGCAATATTCACTAGCTCAAGCGATTACATCTCGGTCCATCACATAGCACAACTACACAATTTAGAATATAAGGCAGGCATGTGGCATAAATTCAGTACCGCCAGAAGATTGCCGTATAATAGGTATTGGAAAGGTGTAGTGGAGGGCTCCGAATAATTTCGACTACCTGGCGTTCATTAATGTGCACTGATATCGCACAGTACGCGGCAATTCACCTCCATTGAAATGCTGCCGCCGCGTCTGGGGTCGAACGCAAGCACAAAAAAAAGTGTTTTCCTTCTTCTAAAAGTGAGTCTTAGGCTTTTGTGGAGGGCTATGTGCTGATAGCATAGGTCGGCAAAAAATGTGGAGCTCACTCAGACTCACTCATGCAATGTATTTTGCCCTTAGGGCTCACTCGGACTCACGCTCACCAAAATTTTCATCAACCGGACTCACCCGGACTCAGACTCACAAAAGCTTTACTCACCCGGACTCACTCAGACTCAGACTCACGTCTCGATATGAGTCTGAGTGAGTCCGAGTGAGTCGACTCATGAGTGAGTTCGCCGACCTATGGCTGATAGAAAGGAGTCGAAGCAGACTTTCATTTTCAGGCACGGTAGGGGTCCTTTTTCTGTCCTCCTATCCTATCCATTTCCTCTATCGATTCATTCCTGACGAAAGAGCAGGCAGCCGGGGTGCTCCTCTAGGTGGCGGTTGCCAGCTTGCTCCCTCCCTAATTCCTCTGTGTGCTTGTGTGTTGTTTTATGCATATAAATTAATAATAATAATAATAATAATAATAATAATAATAATAATAATAATAATAATAATAATAATAATAATAATAATAATAATAATAATAATAATAATAATAATAATAATAATAATAATAATAATATTAAATGCTCTTTCATGTATTGTATTTGCCCATGCACTCCTGCGATAGCCCTGCGGGGCTGCAGTATGTTGAAATAAATAAATAATAATAAGCGTGCATCTATATTTACAAGCCCTGCTTTTAGTGTTGTTATGAACAGGAAACCAGAACTCCACTAACGCATTTTCGGTAGTTTTATGCTTTCGCTCGTTGTTTCTTTACTTGGGCTCTGAAATATTCCGCCAGAGACACGAGGGGTTTTGTCTTCGGCTCACTGTAAGGCGCAGAGTGGTCGAAGTTGTTCACGTGGTCACAGCTCCTGTTCCACTATTGGTCAACGCAGACTGGCGAGGACCCATATGAGAGAGAGATGGGGAGGCTGCTTTGGGGAGAAGTGCAGCGCCTATGCCGAAAGAAACAAATTACGCTAAATCCTGTTTTCCCGCCGCATACACCCGCGCAGAGTGCTCGACGTTGATTGGAACCCGATTGTAAGGAGGTACAAAGGAAACGCGATATCATAAGTGTGTGCAAATAGTGGATTTCGAAACCAATTGCAGTCTAGTATTTACGGAATGCCTTTCCCTTTCAGTGAAAATGCAATCAGCGGGTTCGTGCGTGTGTGTGTGGTTTTGCAAGCGCGTGAGAGTTTAAATTATAGCGATGTCGGAAGCAGCACTATTTCGATTAAAGCTGGAGATAAGTACGCTCTCATTGATCGATCCTTTGATGTCTGCAGTTGTGCGCAAAGAGGAACGTATTCCACTCGACGATTAGGATAACTTAAGTTTCGCCGTTTGAGGAAAAACACACACATACACACAAGCGTGAAAAGCTCGCAGCCGACAGAATGATAATAATTAATCATCGCAGTGCTGATGAATTTGAACAAATGCAAGGGCGCGCATAATATACGCTTTGGAGATCGTGGTGAAAGTGTCCCTTTTCAGAATAACGAAACGGATAAAAGGGCGGCAGTGTTCACAACAGCGCAAGTCCAGGTATACTGACGAAGAAGAGCAATTACCGCGACCAGAACAGGACGAGATGTTTCGCAGCGAGGATCACTTGGAGCGAATAACTGCAATCAATTAAGATGCGCACACACGAAAGATGTGGGCAAGATATATTTTCGCTTCTTTGTGAATCGGGCTGCACCCTTTCAGTCGTAATAGAGCTCTCAAACAAACTACAAGGCAGAAATTGCAGTAATATTCCGATTGTTATAGCTCAATCAAGCCGACTATGAAGCCAATCAGGGTATAAGGGACATTGCTGGTTATTTTTAACTGTAGTGTAGTAATTAGGACGTAAATAGAAAGCAATTAAAGAGCAACTTGCTGTCGCTAGGGGCTGAGCATACAATCTTCGGAGAGCGCGATCTTTTTTTTTTTTCTTGTCAGCTGGCGTCAACGGACATTGACCTGCTACGTGACGCCAACAGGCACTATGGTTAAACACTACAAATAATGTGTGCAGTGTTTTCCTTGGCTTCATGGTATGTTGGCCTCATGAGGCTGTGCCTGACAAAGAAGCGAACTCTTGATTCATTCTTCTTCTTTTTTCGTTCTAATTGTCACAGGGATTCTTTGAAAATTTCCCTGCCTTGTTGGCACCAGAAGAAGAGAGTTCATTTTATGGAAGCACGAGGGGCGGTATGGGAAAGAACACTGAAATTATTATTTTCTATAAAAAAAACATTACTTACGCACCGTAGAAATAAAGAACGTTTACGTGTCAGTACATATAGTGGCACATGGACGCATAAAAGAGAAGGGGGAGTGTGGGACTACAGCGGGAGTGCATTGCATGGCTGCGGAGTAAGAAATGGCGAGTTCATACATAACTCATCAGACCCACCCAGGCCACAGACAATTATAAGTGGAACAATGGGGGCCGAGCGGGCACAGTTAGCGACTACGGATGCACTACACGTTAAGGTATGCGTAAACATACGAAGGTGCCGCCCTCTCACGGGGGCAGAAAAATTTGTCACTCGGCATGCGCGAGAGAAGAGACAGTATGCTTACCGGCATTGTCTGGCTGCCGTGGAGAGCATTGATAGCTGCCTGTGCTTCAGTGTGTGTACTAAACTTGACAAATGCACAACCTGCACGGGAAAACAGGACAGGCTCAGATGCAATAATACCATGAGACCCTCTTTGTATGGAACGTGTGGCAGCGTAAACAGGAAAACCAGTACTTGCGAAAGGGAGAGAAGGAAGCGATAAGTCGGGCGCTAAATCGAACGTATCAATTTTTCTTTCGCAAGCATTGCGTGCCTGTTCACGCTACCATGTATTCCTTAGATGTCAACCAACTCAGCCAGAGGCAACCTACATATACTGAATTGCATCATTAGATCGAAGCGCGCAATCGATACTGCTAATTAAAATAATACTCTTTTCCATATTCTTAGCGGCTCTATCCTATCAAAGGACCAACACCTGTTGGTAACACGAAAACCACATGCAGCATAAGAATTTTTGCTTTTTTGGTTGTCACTGCGTATCACCGACAACGCATCGAAAATACCATTGGTCAGCAATGAATTGCTGGACAATGAACAAAGAAAAAAAACTGAGCAAGAAAAACAAGAGCAAGGAAAAAAGTACATCGGGGAAAGCAAAGGCTCCCACCCGCGGATCAGATATCAAGTACCGACGGCCGCTGCCGTTATGTTTGATTTTTATCTTCTTTTTTTGTCGAAAATTCACCCCCTTGAGTTGTAGTTTTCGTGGCTTACAGATGTGCCACTGCCTGGTTCATCGCCGTTACCATAACATGATACATAAACAGCATTGAAGCGTACATCAAAGAAAAGTAATAGAAGAAATTGGGCAGGAACTTTACTAATATTATCTGGCACCTAAATGCCAAGATTTAGGCAATCAAACAACCGTACTGAAGGCAAACTTGTCAAAGGTGTCCCTAAAGTTAAGGTATTGGTATGTAAAATGCCAGCGATTATTATTGAAAGTACGATAAGATATTTATCAAAGCCAAGCTGAAGGCGTATGATGATCATATATTACCACAATTTTACATTGAAACTCGACTTGTTCGGTAAGTTAATAATGTCAGTAAAACAGCATTGTAGATGTTGAGGCCTATGCGGTGGGCATGGGAATGTCATTCGTTCATCGTGTCGGTGTTCATCGTGTGTGGATGGGTTGGAAATCAAGCCAGATATTCTTAACTTCACAAAACTTTCATCGCAAAGTTTATGTAGCTCTTAGTCTAACTTATCCAACCACTTTTTTATCAAGCCACTTAGCAATTCTGACAACTTCAAGAACGAAGATCGCACACCCCTCTCTTCCGCGCGCCCGGAAAACGGCGGGCTGACAGGGCACAAATGGGCCGCGACAAGCTGGTCGGGCAAAGCGAATGAGAGAGGGAGAGGGGAGAGAAGGAAATAAAATGACCAACAGGGACCGCTTCGTCGGCGCTACGTGACATAATATCCTTTCACATCGAGAGAGAGGTGCAAGCCGTGCTCACACTTTCGCACTTTTCCCGCTCTCTCCTTTCGTGCGCACTGTTTGAACGCCTGATTATGTCACGACAAAAAAAAAAGACTAATAGAACTAAACATTGCATTATTTAAATGATGTTTTCCAGTACCGTCACAAGGAAGAAACGCGCTTTGGTAAGCATGCCGCATTGAAGCGTAGCAGAGTAAGCAAACATATAAGTATTTTCTATAAATGCGAACTCGGCAGCGTTAACGATCTCTTGCCTCTGGTAATAGCTTCAGCTGCGTTTCACCGACACCGTCTGGTGATATAATGCTTGGAACTCTGAGCTCCGAGAGCGGCTTCACCTTATCTAAAGTAGAGTTTTCCTTTACAGGCTCTGGTGGTCGCGGGACCTCGCGAGTCGTTCCTATCGTTTTCTGCCTCCAATATCAACGTAAGGTCGTAACTCTTTAAGGTGCCACCAGGCAAATGCAGCGCCCCCCCCCCCCCCACCACCCATTCCCCTGTCACCCTCACTCACCACAGGTAGACTCTCGCATCGCAATCACCCCAGCTCTTACCCAACTTATTCTCTCAACCGGCTGCCTCCACACAGCATTCACGATCCGCTCTTATCTCCGAAGGCTACTTTTTCCGCGAGCGGTGACAGATAGCGGGTTCTCACCTCCCAGAATACACTGCACGGAGGGCTACGCTGCGCAAAGAGAAAGATAGCCAAGAGCTCCACGCCGAAACAGGGAGGGCTGCATGTCAGTCGAGGGCTACCTGCACAGTTAGGTAACTCCGTGCCGCGTATCCAATGCATCAGGATAAACCTACAGGCTTTCCGTAAGCAACTCCTCAGAGAGATCTAACGTACGAGTCGCTACTACGGCTTCAGATTTCTAACCTTCTACTCAAACGCTGTCAATCTCAAGAAACTGGTGAAGCTGAAACAATAAAGGAGCACTTACACTGAGACACCTATTTGGAAGAAGCAAAAAAGAAAGGACAGAAAAACGAAGTAACTTTTCCCGTCTTCTGTCTCTTAACACGGGCACCTCAGGTAAATAAACATATACGATGAAATATTGACAACACCGATGGATATCTTACAAAGGACGCATACTTGATGTCATCCTTCGTAGTCGATTTACAAAGTATCATTTATTGTAGAGTTGGAAGGAGACAGAGGCAGTTTGGAAAGCCGCTTTTTTTTTTTTTTTTACGGAGAGATCTTATGTGGGGTGCTTATTCAACTTTAAAATGCACTGAGTGAACCCAGACACTGCACAGACGAAAAAACAAACGACAAGCTGTGTGTGCACTTAAGATTTAGCAGATAGTTGTACACTGCGTCTTGCGGTATACATAATGCTCTTTTTCAAGTAGCCAAAATAGGCAAATCATTCCATTTTAAA
This sequence comes from Rhipicephalus sanguineus, assembly GCF_013339695.2. Taxonomy (NCBI): domain Eukaryota; kingdom Metazoa; phylum Arthropoda; class Arachnida; order Ixodida; family Ixodidae; genus Rhipicephalus; species Rhipicephalus sanguineus. Next base: position 10,106,714 of record NC_051180.1, on the reverse strand, counting down.
AGGATTTCAAAGGTAGTCGTCGCTTACGTTATTTATTTATTTATTTATTTATTTATTTATTTATTTATTTATTTATTTATTTATTTTTTATTACTACATCAACTCATACATATTTCAAAAGTTTAAAGGTCGCCACCCAAATGACGCGTTCTTAAAAACAAGCAAACAACCTAATCTATATTTCCAGAATCTGCCGACGTTCAGAATTCTGGTGCAGAAAAAATTCTCTGTCTCATTCTGTTCAAGATATACGTTTTGTTTTCATAACTGCCCGCGGGCGTCCCTAAATCCAAAGATGACATGTTTGGAAAATTTATTTCTTGTTGTTATGGAAACATAATTTTCAGTTATTCCTTTCTGCGCGATACCTCGTATACATTTTGAATAAAGCAATATTTTTTTTTCAACTTCAACGAAACTTTTCATGCTTCTTTTTACACATTAAGCTGCGCAATGAACTAGGATTATCGAAAACCACGAATAAGTTTTGACGCTGTAGGATTTCAATTCAAATGCAACCAGCTGAAACGACATAATTTTTCCTTATTTTGGGGATATAAGATACATAATATTGATGACAGCGCAAAGATCCCAGTTCACTGCACAGTCAACGTATATATCAACGATGCTGCGAGGCGATTTCCTTTTCGTGTGGTAGGATCGGGATTTATAACTGCTGGCATGACAGGCATATATTTGGTAATTTTGGTAATTATACTATAAATGGTTAAAAAATTTTCATAACATATTTGAAGTTTTTTTTTTTAAAACTGCCCTTATGAAGGCAGATACCAAGCAATACATTTATGTTCATAATCTCAAAAGCTATCCGAAAAGGTGGTAACACATTTCAAAAGACGTTTTTGTAGCTCTTGAGCTGAATGTGATGCTGGACACAACTGAAAAATGATCTGCGCAGGAGTTGCGACTGAGGTTGCCGTGGTCATTTTAAGTAGAAGAAAGAAACAAGAAAATTAGGTGCTCTTTTCCTTCTCTTTCCTTACTGTAACCGAGCCGCCAGGCGGTGTATCTGTCCTATCTGGCCTTTTCCAGCTCTTATCGACTAGAAGCAGCTTAAAAAGGAAAGGGCGAATACAGGTTGACGACGCGCACGAGGGCGGCACACTTTGCGAAACTGTGCCTTGCTTCTACTTATTTTTTACTGCCGTAATGACCGTGCTGATCGAAACGACCCGAATGCCGTCTCAGCGCATCAATTCAGGTTATATGCGAGCACCGAAGGTGTAAACAAAATAAGCGAACGAAAGAAATTGGAGAAGAAGAAGAAAAACAGGGTTCATTTCTCACTGGTTGCGCAACGAGAAAACGAAACGTGCGCCCCACAGATGGCAGCAGCAGATCAGCGGGAAACGATCGCCCTGAGGAGGGTGCCACGCCGGCTTGGAAAGCAAATGAAGCACGGAGGGAAGAAAAGGAAACAAAAGGGGGCGATAGCCATCGCGCCGCCAGCACGTGCCGCACGGTGGTTCGCTATATCCTTCCCGGGATCTTTCCCACATTTCCCGGGGACCCCCGCATCGCCTTGGGCTGCAGTGCGCATTAAGACGGCGGCAGAGGAAGGTGGGTGGGCGCACCTTTTAATCCGGCCGTCTGGACCCCGCTGCATCGACCTCCCCCCTCCGGACTATGGCGCACATTTAGAAGCGGGGGTCGCGCGCAGAACTGAAATCGATTTCGAATAACGGGAAACGAGAAGGAAAAGCGCGATATAGAGAGACGCGAAGAAAAGAGATCCCGGTCTTCAAAAGTTTGACTGAACGTGAGTGTGCCAGCCGAAGTCATAGCCAGGTCGCTCGCTTGCCGGAGGACCCAATCTTCCGGCAGAAAGCACCAAATGAGTCGGTAGGCCGTATAGGGCCGCTGGTCCAGGATTGAAGACAAGCAAGCAAAAAAAAAAAAAAGATGATGAAAGAATGGTCGTGGATGGCAGTCGCCGACGCAGACAGAGAGATATCGAAACCGAAAGCCATCGCCATCGAGGCCTTCTCGGATGGCGCGCCACGCTGACGTCCTGCAGGTGTCCGGGCGGACGTCCCTTAGCACTTTTCACATTTCAAATGGCGCTGCACAAAGCAATTGCGGCGTTAATTTGACGAGCGGTGTTGCGGCACTTACTCGATGGCTGCACAGAGAGCTAGCGGTTGTCGCTCTTATTTTTAACATCCCGCGGAACTCCGTCCAATCAAAGGCCGAGATGACAAACGCTGCTCGTGTTCTTGCCTAACTTTCCGTTTTTCTCTTGCTTCTGACAGCCGCCGTTCCTGGGGTTCACTCATCTGCCGCGGCGCCAGTCTCAACCATCGCTATAGTTACCATAACCACATTTCTCTACCACAACTGCAGAACGAAGAAACAGAATTCTATTAGTTCTGCAATACACCAAACGTTCGACCGCGGGTTACGACGTGCGAATGGCGGGTTTCTTTCTTTCTTTCTTTCTTTCTTTCTTTCTTTCTTTCTTTCTTTCTTTCTTTCTTTCTTTCTTTCTTTCTTTCTTTCTTTCTTTCTTTCTTTCTTTCTTTCTTTCTTTCTTTCTTTCTTTCTTTCTTTCTTTCTTTCTTTCTTTCTTTCTTGTCGTATTAGTCATGCCATCGTGAGCACATGTCGTATTCGTAGTATGACAGGAACCGTGCCGTTGTCGGCATTGCCTATTTCGGCCATCATTATCTTTGTGCGCAATGGTTGCCGTGCAGCGCAGGGACAGAAAATTAAGCGCAGCTTGCACTAAGTCGCGCAAGGGTGGGTCCACAGCAGAGCTGGTGGGCACCTAGCTGGTCCTGGCTTGGCGGGGCTTTTATCCTCTCACCTCTCTCTTTCCCACCACTTGCTATACTGTACTATACATGGCTATGCTTGCTCTCTTTTTGTATTTCGTCTCTGTTTAGTTCTATATATTTCGTTCCCTCTCTATCTGTTTCTCGCTCTTTCCATCTCTCCCCCCTTTCTTTCTCTCTTGTCTCTCTTTAGTTCTCGCTTCCTCTTTCTTTCTATCCCCTTCTCTCTCTTTCCTGGATTCTCTGTCTTTCTTCCCTTTATTTCTCTCTATTTCTCTGTTTCATTCTATGCTATGCTTTACTCTTTCCCCTACCCCTTTCCCTCTTCGTCACTTTCAGTTCAATTTCCCACCTCATTGCTATACAATACTATACAAGGTTATGCTATGCTCTGCTAGCGTGCCTGGATAGCCGAGTGGTTACAACGCTCGCCTTCGAATCGTGGGTACGCGGGTTCGAATCTCGCTTTTTTGGCCAGGAACGTTGCTCTTTCTTTCTATCTTTTCTTTCTCTCGCTCTCTTTCTCTCTCTGTACTCGTTCTCTCGCCCATCAGAGTAATTGCATCCCACGCCGTACAAATAGGTACACGTGTTCTGGGAGTGAAGCGGAGGAGGAACAAGATGATGAAGAAAGCGCGTGCCGGTTCATGCTGATAATTTTCTGTCTACGACACACGTCAAACCTCGAGAATAACAGCTCTGCTGTAACTGCTTGTCTGCTGTAAAAAAACATATAAATATTTCCCGTTTTATTATATGCCCTCATCTGGGGCGAAGTTTGTTGATAGCTGCATTTTGTTTCTTTCTGCGGAGGATGGTTGATCCTTGAAAGCATGCATAGTGTTGAGGCAAGCATGTTTCCTTCCACACCATCTAGTGCAGCTTCTGCAAATAGCAGCGAAACTGCGCCGCTTACTAAGCTCACGCTACGCCGCTTCTCTAAGCTCACGCTTTTCATCCGTCAATAGATTAATCCTGTGCTCTGTGTACGCGCTAATGTACTACACCACATCATTTGGTGTTGCAGCATCACCAGACGTCTTAGCACTCTATATCCGCGTTTTGGAGCTAAAGAAAATAGTAGTACCCGGTGCCACGCTTGAGCACAAATAAATAGTTACATTACGTTTTCTTACATTTCTAGAGGCGCCAAGCGAGGTCAAGGAGGAAGCAATTAAAGCAGGTCTGATGAGCAGGAAAATAGAAAGGAATGCCATTTGTCGAAACATGGACATTCTGCTTGCTTGATTAACAGCAAGCTTCCCGGCTTCCACGGAACTCTATAGCCAGGCTACGCACCTAAACTAAAATAAAACAAAATATTACAGCGTGGACGAGCTTTCTGATGGGACGCGCCAGGCGCACACCGTTATTACATTTGACACTTACGTGCCCGATGCGTCTCCTTGGCTGCATCAGTATAGGCGTATAGCGCTAGTGTGACAGACGCAGCCTCACCGCCGACATAGTTCGCTCACTGTTTCGTGCTACGCTCTTCTTACGACAGCCAAATGCAAGGAAGCGGAGTGTGCTCCATAATTTCAGGTGTCCAGAAATTGTGCCATGGATGCGTTATTATTTAAATTGGCATCATGCTTTAGTGAGCTCCTTGGCGCGTCACACACACACACACACACACACACACACACACACACACACACACACACACACACACACACACACACACACACACACACACACACACACACACACACACACACACACACACACACACACCACCACACACACACACACACACACACACACACACACACACACACACACACACACACACACACACACACACACACACACACACACACACACGCGCGCGCGCGCGCAGGACTTTTTCTCGCTCCCATTCTGCACTGCCGATACCGATACTACGCGGCTAGATTGGGTGGGCGACGCTTTAAATAGTGCTCCTGCACGGAATGTGCTACGCGGACACCGCAGGACGCTCTCTCTACATCGCTGTAAGGAGGGCTGTAAGTAAACCAGAATCTGTGGCGAGATTTAAAGCTATACGGTTGCACGGTCGCCCCTAACGTTCGGTGGGAAGCTTCGAGTTAAGCGCGTGGCGAGAGAGCAGGCAAGAAGCTGCAGCGAATACCACAGCGCGCGCACACGCGTGCGCAGGAACGAAACGACCGCCGAGTGCCTCCTTTTTAACGACGCGAATAATTTCTCGGTCTCGTTGAATTTCGGGTGTCACGTACGCGGAGAAGGCGGCCGAGGAGAGGCGAGGAACGACGTCGAGGCACGCAGTGCGACCGACGCAGAAAGAGGAAGCAAGTTTCGCAGCGGCAGAGCTTGCACAGCTCGGCTCCTGCTTTCGTGATAGCCTTCGCCGCGGTAGGAAACGAAAAGCCGACGGAGACGCCATCTAGGGTGTCAAAAAGTTTACCGCGGTGATAATTCTCGCAAGAGGAATGTGCAGCCCCTTTAACTCCCGTGAAGCAAACTGCGCCGCTGGTCACGTGCGCTCAGTTAAGCTGCGCGCACCAACCGCAAATGCGACAGGATCGCCTCCTGCAGGGGCGGCCGTGCAATATTCCTTGGGTTGCTCAACTGGAATGGCAAAAACGTCGTGCGGCGAGAGAGTAGGTGCTGCATAGGCGTTCCCTCATTCGTTTGAGTTTCGGTAAAGGACTCCAAAAGCGACAAGTACAGGTGGCGGCGGTTATTTTTACATGCAAGGTGCAAGATTACACTGGCTATAGAACGAGGGTAATGGCCAGTGAGAGGAGGCTTTGCTGCTTCGGAATAGTAAATATATCGCGAGAACCCATTCTTACGTCTCACTGAGGGTGCTGTAGTAGTCAGTGCAGGTACGGAAGCCGCACCCACTGCAACTCTAGCAAACTTGCCGTTTCGGTATATCTGTGGGTAAAATACATTACAGCGCTCTGCATACTCATTCAATCAGTGGTCACCGGGGATCGCCGACCCACCCTCGCATATCGCGCTTGAATTTACAAGGTGCAATTACGGCGGCGGATGATGTTAAATACAATGTACTTCAAAAGTATGGGCTTCTTGGTACACTACTGCATTTCAACTTAAGGTGAACGGTGAAAGGACAGCAGGACCCGAGAGGTGATGAAAACGAGCGCGGATTATCAACGCAGGATTTATTCAAGAAGACACAGGGAATGTATATACTTGATGCATCGCCCATGCATACTTGGCAGTTCGACGAAAGGGACGAAGCTGTGGAGCAGATCTGGCGTCCAAGGTAAGCTCCTTACGCGACAGGTTAACGGAGGTGATGCTAACGCAATTGCCATCTTCTTGGTGGACTCTTTGGGCCTCAAATTCATACCGCGCGCTGACATTATATACCTAAACATGACGTTAAAGTTAGCATTAAATAAGTTATCCTACTAGGCATCTTACTTCGACGTCGTTAAATGGACGCTTTCTTGAGTCAAGCAGACTGACGATGGCCGCGATCGTTTTTCGGACTTTCTGTTTGTAAGCAGGCTTTAGTGCAACTCTTCCAAGCCATTTACTCACAAAACCTAGTGCGTTATCACACCGACAAACTACATGACATTCATATAGTGTTTCTTTCTGAAACAGTTTCAAGCAATGGCGCGGCTCTGTGGTAGAACACTTGCTTGCCACGCAGAAGGCCCGGGTTCGATTCTCACTCGAACTTAAGGTTTTTACTATTTATTTTATTCGCATCTTTCTCAACTTTTCGGTCAGCGACAACGCTGACATTTCGTTCACAACCAACGATGCCGACTCCGACGGCGACGGAGACACCGGAATTCCTGCGAAACGAGCTCTTTAACGCTATCGCGTGAACACAATGATGTTTCCCGATTGATAGAGCGTTTTGTGGCCTGTACAGCACGTGTCACGTCTGCAAAAACGGAACGTGGCAGAAATATGATGAGAGGTGCTTTTTAGAACCGGCTTAATTCTTTAATCCACATTGCTCCCTTTAAAGTGTGAAGTTTTACAGTGCCAAATCTTGGGTTTCCTTTCAAGGAGCTAAACATTTGTCAAAAAAAAAAAAAAAATCCGCAGCATGTTACACTCTCTGTAACACTCGAATGCGAAAGCCTGCTGAAAACTGGGTAATGCGCTAAGTTATTCAAAAGACCACTGTAGAAGCTCCTCTGGGAGTTGCGTAAATGATGCGTAAGCGTAGCGTTTTGTGGTATCATTCTCTAGAGCCTTGTTTTCGGGCGGCATCGGCAGGGCGTCCTTCACCTTCTTTTATAGCGCTCGCCAGCGTCTCTAACGGACCCATGGCATGCGCTTCCCGCGACCTCCGACACACGTGTTTGGGATAAAATTTTTTGCAAAATCGTAATTTTCCTTTTGTGTAGAGTACTCCATGCCGGCTTTACATGCTGTCCTGAAAAGGTTTTTTATTCCACGAAATTCAACGAAGCCTTCACAGGCTGTCTTATCTTTCTACATTTTCTCTTCATCGCGGGAACATATAAATTCACATTCCGCAAGCATGGGTCTGTATCCCAGTGGTGAAGACACTCGCTTTCGGAGCGTGGGCGTCCGTGTTCAAAACCGAGCACCATTGCGAAAATTTATCGTTTTATTTTATCGAAAATTTATCGTTTTATAGACGGACAGTTCACTCGCTGAGTCGGCATAGAAATGCTTACGCATTTACAGGAGACCAGTCACATGATAATGTCCCGCTGACGGGACGGCATAACACTGATTTGTGACGTAGGTCACGGGGGTTTTCGTACCACTAAACTCGCATGCCGTATTTCGCTCAAGGGGCCGCACAACGAGGGTACTTAAGGCTTTAATAAGCCAAACAGAATTAGGTATAGTGTAGGTCACCTTTCCAAGTAGTATTTTTATCTCCTTACCTGGTAAATTTTTCGGCCCATCAATGTAGCAGACTATAAAAAGAGAATCTAGTTACACATATTCCCCTGTCCTTTGCTGAAGACCTTCCTATATCCTAATATTGTCAGGAGCTCTTTTTCCGGGGCTATGGAAAAAATAGCCATAAAAGAGAGACGAGAGAGAAATAGAGCGGCCTACTTCACATTCGGGCGCATTTGAGAAGCGCACACATCCAGCACGACAGCAGGTGATATACGAGGCGGCGCTCTCGCACGAGACACCCTCTTCAGTGCACGCCGTTACTTGGCCCTTATTTATCTAGATTTTCCTGAAAGCATGAACGTTCGATTCTCGCGTGAAGTGCACACGTGGGCGATGTCGCTGCGGGGCCCGTGCTAATGGAAGAAGCCAGGGACAGCAAACTATACGCATTATATGTGCGAAAAAAGTAAAAAAAAAAACCAACAAACAAAGAAAACCACAGTGGTGCGAAAGCCGAAGCGTGTGCCACATTTAAGCAAGCTACTGAACCCATAAAGCTGAAGGCAGGTAAGAACTTTTCCGGGTCAGCCGACACGCTAGCGTTGGCACGTAACTGCAGCCAATAATACGTCGCAGGGAGCGTGCTATCAGAAAAAGTTATCCATCCCCTTGACTGGTTGTCCTCATATAGCATTCACGGCGCTGCTTGTGTTTTAAGGTTACATATAAGCCATTGTTTTCAGCCTTTGGATTGAAGAAGAACGTAACATGGCTGTTTCGGAAAGCGATATATCGAACGAAGCTGCCGCAAAGAATGTGCGAACCAGCACTGCGTGAATGCACGGCTATGACGAGGGCGCGCGAGGATTCGGTGCGTTCGACGCATCCACTACATGCAGCGACAGGTGTTCGAGTGAAACACGCACACCGGCGCTTGCGTTAAGTGAGCAGCACTTACGGAAGAGTGCCCTTTGTAGACTTCGGAAGAGTTAACTCACTCCTCTAGGGATACTGCCTGGATTTCGCAAGCATAAACCTGTGAAAATAATTTATACCGTTGTGCGACATCGGATATAGAAAACCGCAGCAGGATACGATGCACTTCCTTTAAATACATCCTAGCACGCTGTTAAACGGCGCTCAAAACAGCTGGACACCATTTAATCTACAAGGCGGCGCAATGTTTCCACTGAACGAAGGTTCTCTTAATACGTTTGGCGTCGTGGCGAATGACAATGAAATGCACGAAAAAAAAGTCACAGTTTCGCTGCAACGGCGAAGCAATGAATGCGATAGTAATAAATTGGAATGTAACGCGAAGAACGGAAAGCAGCTCGAAATTGCCAGCGCTTCGCTCGAGCCCAAAGGACGCACGAAAAGAACGCACACAGAACGAGCGCCAACTATCATGCGTCACAGCTCGACACTGGAAGCGCACTGCTCAAACATAAAGCAGGACGCACGAAACGAACGAACAGGTACACACAGGACGAGCGCGAACTGTCACAGTTGTTACTTATTTCTGTTTGAACAGCGCGCTCCTTTCGCAAACGCGGCCGCTGCAGCGAGCGAAGCTGTACGCTCTGTGACTTCAGCGCGGTCATCGCGGGGAAAGCACAAAACATACAACCCCCCGCTCCACCCCCCAGCGTTCGCAGGAGCGGGGCGACGATCTTTAAAGCGCGCCACGCGCACATCACGCCATCTGCGTGGTGACTAAGAAAGCATGCTGAAGTAAATGGTGTATATAAATAGCTCGCCGTTAGCAGGCTGAAAGACGTTGCTGTTAGTGGCCTAACGTCTAACGCCGCGCGCTGGGAAGCGAGAGGCCGCCCGTTCGATTCCGCGCGTCGGAAAGTTTTTCTGCATTATTTTTCTTTGTCTTTTATACACACACACACACACACACACACACACACACACACACACACACACACACACATATATATATATATATATATATATATATATATATATATATATATATATATATATATATATATATATATATACGGTGCATGACGGCGGGGACGGGGACGGCAAAAAACAGCCGAGACTGTCCATATAATTGCTATCGCAATAAAAAGTCACAGATCCACCGCAAGGGCGAAGCAATTAGGCGATAGCACCAAATTGTAGTGTTACACGAGGTGAGGCTGGCAGCTAACTGTTTTGTATCCGATCTCGCGTAACTACAAAACGCTGGTGTAAGAGAATACGGCCGCTCCAGGGAGAGATGCTCTGCGCATATTCACTTCGCGTTGAGAGCGCAGCACGTAGAAGGGTATACGAGCCGGCCACTGTGATGGCTTTCGAGATAGCGCGCGCGCCAGCGATCGCGACCGCACCCTTAGATTCAAAGTTCAAAGTGGCTCCTCGCGCGACAACCCCCCCCCCCTTTCACCCCCCCCCGCTTGTGTCTTTTCATGGTCGTTAAAGACGGGCGGGGCGTTTCCTGTCTGCTTGACGGCAGGCCTCCCGAGCGGGGTGATGTTATCGCGTGCACCCTCCGAGCGACGGGAATGGGCCGGATCGTTTGATCTCTGCTTCGGCAGCATTCGTCACCCCCGCTCACGCGCTTTTACCCGCGGTAGAACATACAATGCGGGGGGGATCTTATCAATTTGGACTTCATACCGGAAGGACATGACGGCGACGGCAAAAACCCGTCGAGACTGTCCATACAATTGCTGTCGCAATAAAAAAAAAATCACCGCCTTTACAGTCTGTGGAGATGGTTGACCAACGAAGCTGAAAAGGGCGGCCCTGGTGTTTATCACTGGGTTCATCACGGAGCCATTCCAATAGCTGGATGACCAGCAAAGCTGTGTAGAATACGGCACAGAAGTGACACTGAATTTTGATTAAAGTTACAGAAAGTTGCTTTTGGATGTATGCCGTACGCTCCTTTGAAGTTTTCCATTTCAACAATATGCGTCTTTCTGCCGCGACGTGCGTCATCTTGTCGGCCTTGCCGCATGCGCTTGGCGTTTCGTGCATGATCTTAAGGACCCATTTGAGCAGCATGCGTATTCTTGCTGCATTGCCCCCTTCGCGACACTTTAGCGGAGCAGTGGTTGGCAGTGGGACTTCTCTGTGGCACATATTTGCGGATATGCATTTCGCCTCGGCATATACAGCTGCGTTGTAAAAAGACTCGTGCCGCTATACTGGAGACAGAAAATGCGGACAACTGAAAGATGACCGCAAAGAGTGCAGCTCGAAGCATAGTTTCCGTTGAAATCGACGGCAACTCTGCAGAACTAGAGAACTAGAAAATTACCCAACTCCCAGGAGTTTCAGCCTGGCTTCTGCAATCGTAGCGCATTCTTTCGTTCGCTTGTGATTTGCTGCGCGAGCACGGGCGCGTGAATCCGAGACGGGATTAAGTCCACACGACGGCGGCTTTCATTGGAAGCCGGTCAAGGGAGAAGAGCTCAACGAAGAAGAAGAAGAAGAAAAAAAAAAGAAAAACAGCCCGTATAGGCAGTGGAGCCTGCGGCGCGAGCTCTAACGCTGGGTTCGAGCTCGCCAACACTGGGGCCGTGGCCCTGCTTAGCTCTGTGTGCACCAATCGCCCACGCCGCCACTGCACCGCCGGCGCTGTTTACTCAACGAATTGGAAACCGCTGTTTGCCGGCGCACGGTTTCAAAAGACCCCGCAGCACGCGGCATCACGCGGCGAGTGGGCAGGCCTGGACTCCGAAGGGGCCCTTGCCTCAGTCTCTCTTCAACGAAGCCACGGGCCAAGAGGGAGGATCACCGCTGTTTGTAGACACGGATTGTTTAGCAGTCGGCACAGAAGGAAAAAGAGAACGCTGCATAATACTGCAACACCCTTCTCTCCATCTCTCTTGCACTCGCACTATTCGCGCTAAATAGAATGCCGGCGAAACGCTTTCTGTGCGTCGCCAGGAACACGAAAGCCGCGATTGCTCTTAGTTCCCGGGAACGCGCACAGAGTTATCAGATCTTTCGCTCCTTCTTGGCAGGCTTCTCTGCGTGCACTTATGCGTGCTCAAAGCAAAACGATTTTCGAAGCGCGTCATCCTCAGTGGTTTCAGCTGTTCATCGTAATCGTGATGTGGTCTTTTTCGGCAGGTAACCCAAGTCTCAACCGATGGGGCGATCACAAAAGCAGTTCTGTGTGGCAGGTCTACTTAAAGTACCAGGTGTCACCGCAAGATACGAGAAGCCGGCACTCATTAACAGTATGCACGTGTGTTTCACAACGCTAGTCATCAAAAAAGAAGTATGCATTAGTCTGCGCAGCACAAAGAGTGCGGTATCGGGCTATTGGGAAAGAACCCTGGTTTAAGTCCCGCCATCAAACGGGTGACACATTCATTAGAGCTGGCCGTAAACGAGGCAAGACAAGAACCTATCTACCAACCTGCAAAAAAATTCAATAAATAAAGTTGCTTGGAGTATGTTGAAAACAGCGCATCTGCCGCTTCGATGACTCACATTGTCATGCATTTTATTTGCGCTGCTTATCCTCGCTATGAATAACCAACAAGCCAAGTCAGCTACCTTGTAATGGATTGTGTGCTTCTCCTTTGCACTAAAATGTGCGCGGTGAAGCACGCTTTACAGATTACGTTGGCGGCATCGTTGCGAATGGCACGATCTCTTGAATTGAAAAACGTTTATTAAAAAAAAAGAAGAGGGGTTTGAGGCACGATCTCTTGCTTTACCATTAATCCCGTACACAGCAGAGCACCGATACCGCGAATAGCTTTAAATTTGTTCGCAGAATAACGGCAACGAAGCGAACAGGTTAAGACGAAGGCAGATAGTTGCCATAGGCGAAAAGTGTCTCTGCGGCAAGGGAGTACAATCAAGAAGTCGCACCAACGGGCATGTGCCACAGAAATTGGGCATATCCCACTGCTCACCACTGGACCACAAGAAGGCAACAATTAGCCCAAGGAATGCCTATCATCACGGGTATGTGCCACGTCTGGGCAACAGCTAGATAAGCGAGCGCGTCACCGCTAATAATAATAATAATAATAATAATAATAATAATAATAATAATAATAATAATAATAATAATAATAATAATAATAATAATAATAATAATAATAATAATAATCAATCAATCAATCAATCAATCATTTATTTAACGTGCCCAGGAACAACCGTGAGGTCTTTGTGCAGGCGCACGCAAAAAAAATCAATAAAAATAAACAATACAATACAGACAGTCTTCAGAAATAAAAAGAGCAAAAACACGTATACAAAGAGAAATGAACACAAAAGGGGAGGAGTAAAATAAGACAATATGAGAAATATTGAAGGGGAATAAAAAATTAGATTGCACATATACAACTATGCGGAAAGACGGAGAAGGGAAGACTTTGTACATTGTGCCATACTATGTCAAAACAGTGCAAAGCTCGGATAAAAACAATGATTGTGGACTATGAAAAACGTCAAGATCAAGAAAATTAATATTATAAAGACTTTGTATTCTGTGAACGGTAGAGTGTTGGAAGAAGCAGGCGGGTACATGAAACGGTCTGTTCTCTCTGGTTAACTTACGCGGAATTCGAAAATTAACACAATTGAGAAGTACAGGACAGGATATGATACCGTGGACTAGCTTGTAGAGAAATAAGAGATCAGAACGATTTCGTCGGCAGAGAAGTGATGGCAGTGATAATGATTCAGCAGTATTTGAACGAGATCCAGAGTCATTTTTAGCAAAGCGATGGTTATATATGCTGAGGAATTTTTTCTGGACTCGTTCAATGGTGTTACCGCTGGATTGAGCAATGCCATTCCATATCACGGACGCATACTCAAGTTGCGGAAGACATATTGCCGTGTACAATTTGTGTAGGGCCATGGGAGACCTGAATTCTCGAGATATTCTACAAACACATCCGAGAGAACGAAGGCCCCGCATAGCAGCACGCTTAACGTGAGAAGAACAACACCAAGATCACTGATTTCATAAACCTTGCATAACGGCACAGAATTGACAAAGTATTGAAATGGCACGCTAGATGTTTTGCGAGTGATAGACATGAATTTTGTCTTTGAGGTATTTAGAGAAAGGTTATTGCCGTTGCACCATTCGGAAAAAGAACACAAATCTGACTGCAGCAAGCGACAGTCGTTAACTGAATGAATTTCCTTAAATATCTTGATGTCATCGGCATACAAGAGGAAAGAAGAATTACGAATGGCAAAAGAAACATCATTAACGTAAATTAAAAATAGGAGTGGGCCTAATACCGACCCTTGAGGGACCCCACTAGTCACTTTATACAAAGAAGAGGTTTGGCCACTTACGGCAACATAACAAGATCTATTGAGCAGATATCTGCGCAAGAGATTCACTATCGACAAGTCAACGTCAAAGTTCGCAAGTTTAACCATAATCAGTGTGTGGCTGACAACGTCAAAAGCCTTGCTCAGGTCACAGTAGATTACGTCAACCTGACCTCTCTGAGAAATAGGTGTGGAGATCTGCGTCATGAAACTCGCAAGATTTGTGATAGTTGAGCGGCCAGCAAGAAAACCATGTTGATTTGGAATCAATGAGTTTTTCACACTAAAAGACAATATTTTGTGAAGAGCCAGTTCGAAGATCTTTGATGTGGCACATAGTAGAGAAATCGGGCGATAATTAGAAACATCTGTCTTAGAGCCCGACTTAAATACTGGGAAAACACGAGCAGTTTTCCACATGCTAGGAAATGTGGAAGTGTCCAGGCAGTTATTAAATATCGTAGTCAGTACTGGGACAAATATAGTACCATATGCTTTTAGTATGGCGGAGGGGATGCCATCTGGGCCATATGATAAGGATGGTTTTAAGCGCTTAATGCATTCGCTGATAAGATTTTCATCCAGCGACAAAGCACTGGATGAGCTAACTGCCTTGGGCTGTTGTCTGATATCAGTGCTGGAGTCTGAGGCCTTATAAACGGATGAGAAATGTGTGGCAAAACAGTCAGCGACGGCATGCACTTCTACCCCATTTGAGTCTAGTAGTCTGAAGGACTCTCCACTTTTGCTAGACCGTTTACGTACATATTTCCAAAACTCAGCCGGCCTGTCAGAGGCGCTTTTTTCTAAGAATTCAATGTACGAACTATGATCCCGTTTATATAGGCGTTTAGAGAGAGTTCGAAAAAAGCTGAACTCTTCCTTCCACTCGCTGGATGGAGAACATTTAGATTTCCTGTGTGCGTGATCTTTATGCTTCAGTGCACTCATAAGTTCAGATGAGAACCAGTGGGGATATTTACGTTTTTTAGGTGTATACTGGGGAATAAAATTAAGCATGCTGCTCAGTACAAGCTCCGTAAACCGATCAACCTGGTCATCAACATTAGGTTTGTCAGTAACCTGTGACCACTCAACGGTGGACAAGTGATGATAGAGGCCCGTGTAATCACCTCGCTTGAACGCAAATCTTGGAGATTTGTTTACGTAACTGCTGTAGCTCGTTGTTTCGGCTGATGCAGATAATCTTACATAAAGTGGTGGGTGGAATTTGTCCGGACGTACAAGAGAGATGTTGGAGCGGGAAACTTCAAGGGGTTGATCGTTTGACACACACAGGTCTAAGACGTTGCCACTGGAATTGACGACTAATAATAATAATCAATCAATCAATCAATCAATCAATCAATCAATCAATCAATCAATCAATCAATCAATCAATCAATCAATCAATCAATCAATCAATCAATCAATCAATCAATCATTTATTTAACGTGCCCAGGAACAACCGTGAGGTCTTTGTGCAGGCGCACGCAAAAATAAAATCAATAAAAATAAACAATACAATACAGACAGTCTTCAGAAATAAAAAGAGCAAAAACACGTAGACAAAGAGAAATGAACAATAAAGGGGAGGAGTAAAATAAGACAATATGAGAAATATTGAAGGGGAATAAAAAATTAGATTGCACACATACAACTATGCGGAAAGACGGAGAAGGGAAGACTTTGTACACTGTGCCATACTATGTCAAAACAGTGCAAAGCTCGGATAAAAACAGTGATTGTGGACTATGAAAAACGTCAAGATCAAGAAAATTGATATTATAAAGACTTTGTATTCTGTGAACGGTAGAGTGTTGGAAGAAGCAGGCGGGTACATGAAACGGTCTGTTCTCTCTGGTTAACTTACGCGGAATTCGAAAATTAACACAATTGAGAAGTACAGGGCAGGATATGAAACCGTGGACTAGCTTGTAGAGAAATAAGAGATCAGAACGATTTCGTCGGCAGTGAAGTGATGGCAGTGATAATGACTCAGCAGTATTTGAACGAGATCCAGAGTCATTTTCAGCAAAGCGATGGTTATATATGCTGAGGAATTTTTTCTGGACTCGTTCAATGGTGTTACCGCTGGATTGAGCAATGCCATTCCATATCACGGACGCATACTCAAGTTGCGGAAGACATATTGCCGTGTACAATTTGTGTAGGGCCATGGGAGACCTGAATTCTCGAGATATTCTACAAACACATCCGAGAGAACGAAGGCCCCGCGTAGCAGCACGCTTAACGTGAGAAGAAAAGTTTAACGCGCTGTCAACAACAACACCAAGATCACTGATTTCATAAACCTTGCATAACGGCACAGAATTGACAAAGTATTGAAATGACACGCTAGATGTTTTGCGAGTGATAGACATGAATTTTGTCTTTGCGGTATTAGAGAAAGGTTATTGCCGTTGCACCATTCGGAAAAAGAACACAAATCTGACTGCAACAAGCGACAGTCGTTAACTGAATGAATTTCCTTAAATATCTTGATGTCATCGGCATACAAGAGGAAAGAAGAATTACGAATGGCAAAAGAAACATCATTAACTTAAATTAAAAATAGGAGTGGGCCTAATACCGACCCTTGAGGGACCCCACTAGTCACTTTATACAAAGAAGAGGTTTGGCCATTTACGGCAACATAACAAGATCTATTGAGCAGATAGCTGTGCAAGAGATTCACAATCGACAAGTCAACGTCAAAGTTCGCCAGTTTAACCATAATCAGTGTGTGGCTGACTACGTCAAAAGCCTTGCTCAGGTCACAGTAGATTACGTCAACCTGTCCTCTCTGAGAAATAGGTGTGGAGATCTGCGTCATGAAACTAGCAAGATTTGTGGTAGTTGAGCGGCCAGCAAGAAAACCATGTTGATTTGGAATCAGTGAGTTTTTCACACTAAAAGACAATATTTTGTGAAGAGCCAGTTCGAAGATCTTTGATGTGGCACATAGTAGAGAAATGGGGCGATAATTAGAAACATCTGTCTTAGAGCCCGACTTAAATACTGGGAAAACACGAGCAGTTTTCCACATGCTAGGAAATGTGGAAGTGTCCAGGCAGTTATTAAATATCGTAGTCAGTACTGGGACAAATATAGTACCATATGCTTTTAGTATGGCGGAGGGGATGCCATCTGGGCCACATGATAAGGATGGTTTTAAGCGCTTAATGCATTCGCTGATAAGATTTTCATCCAGCGACAAAGCACTGGATGAGCTAACTGCCTTGGGCTGTTGTCTAATATCAGTGCTGGAGTCTGAGGCCTTATAAACGGATGAGAAATGTGTGGCAAAACAGTCAGCGACGGCATGCACTTCTACCCCATTTGAGTCTAGTAGTCTGAAGGACTCTCCGCTTTTGCTAGACCGTTTACGCACATACTTCCAAAACTCAGCCGGCCTGTCAGAGGCGCTTTTTTCTAAGAATTGAATGTACGAACTATGATCCCGTTTATATAGGCGTTTAGAGAGAGTTCGAAAAAAGCTGAACTCTTCCTTCCACTCGCTGGATGGAGAACATTTAGATTTCCTGTGTGCGTGATCTTTATGCTTCAATGCACTGATAAGTTCAGATGAGAACCAGTGGGGATATTTACGTTGTTTAGGTGTATACTGGGGAATAAATTAAGCATGCTGCTCAGTACAAGCTCCGTAAACCGATCAACCTGGTCATCAACATTAGGTTTGTCAGTAACCTGTGACCACTCAACGGTGGACAAGTGATGATAGAGGCCCGTGTAATCACCTCGCTTGAACGCAAATCTTGGAGATTTGTTTACGTAACTGCTGTAGCTCGTTGTTTCGGCTGATGCAGATAATCTTACGTTAAGTGGTGGGTGGAATTTGTCCGGACGTACAAGAGAGATGTTGGAGCGGGAAACTTCAAGGGGTTGATCGTTTGACACACACAGGTCTAAGACGTTGCCACTGGAATTGACGACTGAATTATGTTGCACTAGGGAATTAAACGCCAGAAAGTCCAAGAGCAGGCTGCACTTTTTCTCTGTGAAATGATTGTAATGAGAAAAGGTAAGCGTGCTCCAGTCAATTCCAGGTGCATTGAAATCCCCAAGAACAATAATTCTGTGCCCACTATGAGAAGATATCACAAGTTCAATAGAAGACATGACATCGTGAAACGAGGCAGGGGAAATGCTGGGCGGTAAATAGAAGCATCCAATCAACAATTTTTCACGGCGCTCAAGGTTGATTTCTAGCCAGATCGATTCTTCGATAGTTTCTAGGTCTTTCCGTCTAACGGATTTCAGTGAATTGTCAATGGCAATCAGCACGCCACCGCCTTTCTGTTTGGTTTCACTGAAATCTCGGTCACGGCGGAAGGTGGTGTAAGTCGGGGGAAAAAAGTCCGATGAGAGAATTTCAGTGCCGAGCCAGGTTTCAGAAATAGCGATAATAGGAAAACAAGACGAAAAAACATTAGAGAAAAACTCCAGTGTCTTGGTACGCAGACCCCGAGCATTTTGGTAGAATATGTCTACGTTACACGGCACTTTCGTTTCCAGTCACTTGCTCAGAGGGATGAAGCATGTCATCGCGCAGCTCCCCACGAAATGGCTTGAAGAGGCATCCGAGGGGCCACATCGAAGGGTCATTCAGGCGTTGTAGCGTTTCCTCGTCAACTTCGATATAGAATGAAGAATATGACTGGAATCTTGTTTGAAGTCGCCGGCAGGAATGGCGCGTTCACACTGAGACATTCGGCGGTGAGAGCGCGCGGAATCCGCTTCGGCGGCAGCTAGATCCGCCGGAAAAGCCCATTCCGCGCCGATCGGTCCTGGACCGATTTTTGCGGAAGCTGCCGCCGGATTCCCTCACCGCGAACCAATCGGAACGCGAGTCGAACATTCGAAATATGGCGGCGCGCTTGTGATATCGGAGTCGTCGAAGCCCGCAGCACCAGCGAGGTCTCTCGTAATCATCCTGTAGCTCTGGACAACTACCAATTGTTGCCGCGATGAGCATCCTTGCAATATATCATCACGATCTCGCAAAACGGGTAGCATTACCTCGGCTCGTCGAAGCTTCTCGCGTCTTGCAAATCAGGACGAACCAACCACAACTGCTTGCGTCGTTTCTTTTGTTCGGCGAATGCATGTTTATCCTCGTCAGACATCGCCAGAAAGTTGCTTTGCAGCAGGCCCAGCAGTTCGACGACCCTGCTCCTGTTTATGCGCTTCGCCATAACGAAACGCGTGCACAACGCCGAGCGCGTCGATACCAGCCTTCCTTCGCGCGAAGGGACGATGACAACTAGACGCCCTAGTTTCGGCGGTGCGGTTGCTAAGTGGTGTGAACAATGAGGAATTTCGGCGGCGCGCGAATTCCGGTCGCTCTGGCGGGCGGATTCCCCAGTGTGAATGAGCCAGAAATGGGAGACATATCGAATGAAGCAATATGTTTTTTGATGTCAGCAGCAGTGGTGTCCGGGCTCAGCTTCGTAACAATAATAATAATAATAATAATAATAATCAATCAATCAATCAATCAATCAATCATTTATTTAACGTGCCCAGGAACAACCGTGAGGTCTTTGTGCAGGCGCACGCAAAAATAAAATAAATAAAAATAAACAATACAATACAGACAGTCTTCAGAAATAAAAAGAGCAAAAACACGTAGACAAAGAGAAATGAACACTAAAGGGGAGGAGTAAAATAAGACAATATGAGAAATATTGAAGGGGAATAAAAAATTAGATTGCACATATACAACTATGCGGAAAGACGGAGAAGGGAAGACTTTGTACACTGTGCCATACTATGTCAAAACAGTGCAAAGCTCGGATAAAAACAGTGATTGTGGACTATGAAAAACGTCAAGATCAAGAAAATTAATATTATAAAGACTTTGTATTCTGTGAACGGTAGAGTGTTGGAAGAAGCAGGCGGGTACATGAAACGGTCTGTTCTCTCTGGTTAACTTACGCGGAATTCGAAAATTAACACAATTGAAAAGTACAGGGCAGGATATGAAACCGTGGACTAGCTTGTAGAGAAACAAGAGATCAGAACGATTTCGTCGGCAGTGAAGTGATGGCAATGATAATAATTCAGCAGTATTTGAACGAGATTTTTTAGCAAAGCGATGGTTATATATGCTAAGGAATTTTTTCTGGACTCGTTCAATGGTGTTACCGCTGGATTGAGCAATGCCATTCCATATCACGGACGCATACTCCAGTTGAGGAAGACATAGCGCGGTGTACAATTTTCGGAAGGGCATAGGAGAACGGAATTCTCTAGACAATCTGCAAACACAGCCTAGGGTGCGAAGACCCCGCAAAGCAACACGCTTAGCGTGAGCAGAAAAGTTTAACGTGCTATCAACAACAACACCAAGATCACTGATCTCATAAACCTTGCATAAGGACACAGAATTGACAGAGTATTGAAATGACACGCTAGATGTTTTGCGAGTGATAGACATGAATTTTGTCTTCGAGGCATTCAGAGAAAGGTTATTAGCGTTGCACCATTCGGAAAAAGAGCACAAATCTGACTGCAGCAAGCGACAGTCGTTAACTGAATGAATTTCCTTAAAAATCTTGATGTCATCGGCATACAAGAGGAAAGAAGAATTACGAATGGCAAAAGAAACATCATTAACGTAAATTAAAAATAGGAGTGGGCCTAATACTGACCCTTGAGGGACCCCACTAGTCACTTTATACAAAGAAGAGGTTTGGCCATTTACGGCAACATAACAAGATCTATTGAGCAGATAGCTGTGCAAGAGATTCACAATCGACAAGTCAACGTCAATGTTCGCAAGTTTAACCATAATCAGTGTGTGGCTGACTACGTCAAAAGCCTTGCTCAGGTCACAGTAGATTACGTCAACCTGTCCTCTCTGAGAAATAGGTGTGGAGATCTGCGTCATGAAACTAGCAAGATTTGTGGTAGTTGAGCGGCCAGCAAGAAAACCATGTTGATTTGGAATCAGTGAGTTTTTCACACTAAAAGACAATATTTTGTGAAGAGCCAGTTCGAAGATCTTTGATGTGGCACATAGTAGAGAAATCGGGCGATAATTAGAAACATCTGTCTTAGAGCCCGACTTAAATACTGGGAAAACACGAGCAGTTTTCCACATGCTAGGAAATGTGGAAGTGTCCAGGCAGTTATTAAATATCGTAGTCAGTACTGGGACAAATATAGTACCATATGCTTTTAGTATGGCGGAGGGGATGCCATCTGGGCCACATGATAAGGATGGTTTTAAGCGCTTAATGCATTCGCTGATAAGATTTTCATCCAGCGACAAAGCACTGGATGAGCTAACTGCCTTGGGCTGTTGTCTGATATCAGTGCTGGAGTCTGAGGCCTTATAAACGGATGAGAAATGTGTGGCAAAACAGTCAGCGACGGCATGCACTTCTACCCCATTTGAGTCTAGTAGTCTGAAGGACTCTCCGCTTTTGCTAGACCGTTTACGCACATACTTCCAAAACTCAGCCGGCCTGTCAGAGGCGCTTTTTTCTAAGAATTGAATGTACGAACTATGATCCCGTTTATATAGGCGTTTAGAGAGAGTTCGAAAAAAGCTGAACTCTTCCTTCCACTCGCTGGATGGAGAACATTTAGATTTCCTGTGTGCGTGATCTTTATGCTTCAGTGCACTGATAAGTTCAGATGAGAACCAGTGGGGATATTTACGCTGTTTAGGTGTATACTGGGGAATAAAATTAAGCATGCTGCTCAGTACAAGCTCCGTAAACTGATCAACCTGGTCATCAACATTAGGTTTGTCAGTAACCTGTGACCACTCAACGGTGGACAAGTGATGATAGAGGCCCGTGTAATCACCTCGCTTGAACGCAAATCTTGGAGATTTGTTTACGTAACTGCTGTAGCTCGTTGTTTCGGCTGATGCAGATAATCTTACGTTAAGTGGTGGGTGGAATTTGTCCGGACCTACAAGAGAGATGTTGGAGCGGGAAACTTCAAGGGGTTGATCGTTTGACACACACAGGTCTAAGACGTTGCCACTGGAATTGACGACTGAATTATGTTGCACTAGGGAATTAAACGCCAGAAAGTCCAAGAGCAGGCTGCACTTTTTCTCTGTGAAATGATTGTAATGAGAAAAGGTAAGCGTGCTCCAGTCAATTCCAGGTGCATTGAAATCCCCAAGAATAATAATTCTGTGCCCACTATGAGATGATATCACAAGTTCAATAGAAGACATGACATCGTGAAACGAGGCAGGGGAAATGCTGGGCGGTAAATAGAAGCATCCAATCAACAACAAATAATAATAATAATAATAATAATAATAATAATAATAATAATAATAATATCTGCGGTTTAACGCCCCAAAACCACGATATGATTATGAGGGACGCCGTAGAGGAGGGCTCCGGAAATTTCGACCACCTCGGGTTCTTTAACGTGCACCTAAATATAAGTACACGGGCCCAAAACATGAGCGCGTCACCGCGCTCGCACAGTAGCAACCATGGGACGACGGAGGATACTTCGTAGTCACGAAGAAGAGACTGCGCTTCGCGAAGCAAGGCTCGCTGCTATGCAGGAGAGGCAGCGGCATCGTCAAGCCGATCCCGAGTACGCAGTCAGAGCTGCAGAGAACAAGAGGCGGCGACGATGCGAAGACTCCGAATACTCCAGCCGTGAACGTTAGTAGATTGCTGCACGCATGCGGGCTGTACGCCAGGATCCAGCATATTGGGAAGCCGAGTGCGAGCGTCAACGAGCCCGCGCTTCGACCGGAGGTGCCGACAACAAACAACACCCAGCTGCGCTGTTTCTTCAGGCTTGGCACAACTAATGCGAAGCTGCCATGCCATGCCAGCGATGGAAGCCCTACGCCAACGACGACGTGCCCGTAGATCTATGAGAGGTGTGAACGCTCGGTTATCGAGTTTGGACATCCGTGTCGTGACTAACCTAGCTAAAGCCTAGCAAAAACCTTGAAGCAACCAGATTAGTCTTCATAATCGTCAAGTTTAGCTGTTTCAAGCCTTGCGCGACTTAGTGCAAGCTTCGCCGTATCTTTTTTTTTTTTTTTTGAAGAGTGCTACAGTTGATTTGCGAAGAATGCCTGGGAGTGCGGTGATGGCTACATGTGTACCAAAAACCAAACAATTTAACATTCCTTAAAATCATTACAGCACGGATCTACGAAGAAAATAAACAAATGTAAATGCGATGCCTTGCATATTTGGAAACACTGAGGGGTGTATAGAAAATCTATCCGTAGGCTAATGGTTTGAACCTATAGTGAGTACTTACCAATTCAGAAAAATGCTGCTCGCTTGACCATGATACATAAAGAACCTTGCGCTGCGTGCAACTATTTTCTCTCGTAAGTCCGTCTTGTTTCTTTTGACGATGTCGCTGTGCAAGACACGGAGGGTGTTTCAGCGAAATGAAGTTCCCCGTGGGAGTTCCGAAAGAGGGAACGTAAGTAGTTAAAGCGGCGCGTTAGATGTAGACGAGCAAGCGCGATTTGTCAAATCAGCTGCGCAGGCGTTCAAAGTGTTACGAGAATATTTCCGTGCCATTGGCCTACAAGGAACAGCCTCCTATGACGAGCAAGAAAACGCTGCCGGATCGGGAAGCATGCGATCGATGGGTCAGGCGTTCACGAGATCCATAATTGGAGCTCTCAAGCCCGTAGTCGCTCTCTTGCCGTGAAGCGTCTGCGGCAGCCGCGATAAGGACTCCGCGACAACCCAAGTGCCGCGCAAGGAGGCGACAGGCACGCCGTCCCTGCAGCGCATGGGTGGTCCGGTCCACACAGGCGGCCGCAAAATCGGGCTATTGCGCCCCGGTCTCCCGCGACGGCGTGCGCGGGATGACGGCGGAGGGGGGACGAACGACAACAAATGGGGAGATAATGGCACACGCGTTACGGTCACTGCCAGCCGGCACAGGACAAGTCGGTGGCGACAGCGAAGCGCGCCAACAGCACGCGACGCGTGCCCCGATGACCCGCAGTATACCGTAATATTGGGCGCAGGGCAGATGCTATTTAAATAATGTCCTGCAGTGAGACGCGTCCGTATCAAATGAAGAGAACGAACAACGCTCACTCTTGTAGCGTAAAAAAAAACAAAACAGCATCACCTTGACACTGTTCAAGTGCTTTATACGCGTGGTTAACCCTTTCAGCCCTGGATTTTTTATTTTGGTCGGGGACATTTTTTGTGCGTGTGTTCCTAGTAGTTATGACCTCAGAAGACCACAAACGAAAAATTGAGCCAGTGGTGCAAGTATTATTGGATTTATAGACATGACATCAAATTAGGTCATCATGGCTCAGCGGTAGTGCAATGACAAAAATGACATCTTTTTTACTGCTATTCACTAGAGTACACAAAATGTGAACCACGTCTCATTTTTCAGTGTGATACTCATTGAAACAGCTTCGGTACGTCGATCCGAAAATACCGCTTTCCCGCCTCAGCTGACCTGCCTCGGCGTCACCCATGACTTCGGTCAAGCTTCTTGTTCTTTGCGGCTCCCAGCTCCGCAAGCATGTCACAGTTTTGGTTTCAATCGCAGTGGGGATCATTGAAGAAGTATTCCCCCAAGAATGGGTAGTTTTGGTATCATTTCCGAGGTGCTAGGGGAAATGTTGTGTGATGGTGTCAATTGACACCGCCAGGGCCGAAAGGGTTAATAAAGAGAGCAGTAGCAAAATCCGCCTGATCCCAAGAACTGGGAAATCGATGTAATGCGTATAGGAGTCAGGGAGGAGCTGCATCCACCGCATTGTTTGGCTTTGACACAAACCAGGGCATTTATATCATGTCATGTCTTTCACTATCGCATATGTGTCATGGATTCTGGTCTATGTACCATGCTAATGAAACATATATCGTGGTATATACCATGCGTGGCCTTTCACTTATGTTTGTGATGCTCATGTCGAGTTTAGTATATATAAAGTTACTGAAAGGGCCGCGAGAGCACCGAGACCGTGTCACGTAAATGATGACATATACGACATGAATGACATGAATTTCATGTTATGACCCATAATTTACGTTCCTTATGCATTCACTTCATGGATTTCCAATTTTGGCGTACAGCCACCCAAATCTTCTAACTACCGTGCGCGAGCGGCGGCTTTTCTGTGCGTCAGCGCCATATGACGGTGCCAAACTGAAAACAGCACGAGAGTTAGCGCATGCCCACAAAGCGCGCTCAGCCGGGCCCATCGTCTCCTGGGCTGTTCCTTCGCAATGACGTGACCCCATATTAGCGCCCTTCAGACGACCAGGAAGCGTGAGTAGGCGAATGGTTTTACTCATTTTATGTTCCAAAGGTAAGCCTTGTGGCATGAAATCGAGAGAATAAAATTTAAAGATACGCCACACGCCCCCACTCATGAGATAAGCCGAAAACATGGTTCGCCTGAAGTGCGTCTCTATGGGGTGACGTCCTCAAGGAGGAAGAGCCCAGCAGATGATGGGGCCAGCTGAGCGCACTTTGTGGACATTCGCTTACCCTCGCCTTGTTTGCAACTCGGCTCCGTCATACGGCGCTGACGAGCAGAATAGTCGCCGCTCGGGCGCGCTAGTTAAATATTTGGGCGGCTGTACATCAAGTTAAAAAACGACCGATGAGGCCAGACAGCAGAAAGTCCAAAGCGGGTGGGTGGGTGGATCGATTAGACAGACAGACAGACAGACAGACAGACAGACAGACAGACAGACAGACAGACAGACAGACAGACAGACAGACAGACAGACAGACAGACAGACAGACAGACAGACAGACAGATAGATAGATAGATAGATAGATAGATAGATAGATAGATAGATAGATAGATAGATAGATAGATAGATAGATAGATAGATAGATAGATAGATAGATAGATAGATAGATAGATAGATAGATAGATAGATAGATAGATAGATAGATAGATAGATAGATAGACAGACAGACAGACAGACAGACAGACAGACAGACAGACAGACAGACAGATAGACAGATAGATAGATAGATAGATAGATAGATAGATAGATAGATAGATAGATAGATAGATAGATAGATAGATAGATAGATAGATAGATAGATAGATAGATAGATAGATAGATAGATAGATAGATAGATAGATAGATAGATAGAAAAGTGCCTGGAGTTCGCTAAGAAATGCGTCGCATTTAAAACAAAGGAGCCAGCGGCCTAAGAGATGAGATGTGGGACTGTAAGCCCTCAAGTTTTAAAACCAAACTTCATTACGGTTGCGGAAAAGTCCATTGACGTTCTACATATTGCAACTGCTTGCGCTCTTTGCGAAAACACTACACGAAGCGCCAAACACGTTTATCTGTATTTCAAAGGATGATATGGCGAGGGTTATTCCAGCCTCAAGGCTCTTTGTGATCATGCCTCGAGTACCGATCGATTTCAATCTCGCAATTGAAACGTGGTGATCACTCAAAAGTATTTTCGTCCATTTATCTGCGATCTCTACATTTTTGTTTTTGTCTTCCTCGAGCTAGCCCAGCTTAAGTGGTTTACTGAATTTCGCTATTTGCCACGGGTTCAGATTATACAAGTTTGGTAGCGGTTTAAAAAGTATACTTCGTTGTGAGCAGCAGACACGCAAGATGAACATAAGATACGAAGACGAGCATAGGCCATGCTCCCTTCAAAAGAAATGATGTGCAAGCGGCATGATTTCAGTTTTTCACTACTTTGGAAACGTGGAAACGAGCCCCCAACCATTTAACGACTAAAGAAAAACGTGCCTCCCATGCCAAGTATCTTTCCATGGCCTGAAGGTGAGGCCTGGTTTCCTATTATTTGCGTAAGGTACGAGGACAATGGCAAATTTTCTGTTATTATGTGAGCCATTTATTGCGCCTTTACGGCGTCTTTGTCGCACGCTATTGAACCTGCGTGTGTACCGCGCTTTCGTGACGTCCATCTTCCGTCTTACGAAATTAACAATTCGGCGCTGGCTCGTTCCGTTGATGGTGGCCGGCGCTATTAATAACAGTGATTTGGCCAATGAAGATTGCTTCTCTCTCCGCCGAACTCCTCTCGCAACATCAAGCGCCTAAGTTCCCCAATGCAGTAACTATGAGTCCTGCTCTCGTCCGCCACTAAACACCCGCGCCATGGACAACAGCCGGCTTTCCTACCGTCTTTTTGTGTTTTTCTGACCGATGACGACGACAGGCCATATCATGTGAATTACGGAATTACGACGCAGTTACGTGTATGGCATTTCTTTATTTTGAGGTGTTCCTTTTGATAGAGTCGATCGAAGGGATGAAGCGCCACGGCTGAATGCTCAGGATGAAGATCGCCATATTATTTGCCGCGCACTGAGGCTATCATAAATTAGTGCAACTTTACTACCCCACACAATCTAACTGTAAAAACATGATGCGTCATATCGATCTCAAATGCATTTGCAACAGAAAGGCACAATTAGTGCAGCCAGAAAGATAATAATAATAATAATAATAATAATAATAATAATAATAATAATAATAATAATAATAATAATAATAATAATAATAATAATAATAATAATAATAATAATAATCAATCAATCAATCAATCAATCAATCAATCAATCAATCATTTATTTAACGTGCCCAGGAACAACCGTAAGGTCTTTGTGCAGGCGCACGCAAAAAAAACAATAAAAATAAACTATACAATACAGACAGTCTTCAGAAATAAAAAGAGCAAATACACGTAGACAAAGAGAAATGAACACAAAAGGGGAGGAGTAAAATAAGACAACACGAGAAATATTGAAGGGGAATGAAAAATTAGATTGCATATATACAACTATGCGGAAAGGCGGAGAAGGGAAGACTTTGTACATTGTGCCATACTATGTCAAAACAGTACAAAGCTCGGATAAAAACAATGATTGTGGACTATGAAAAATGTCAAGATCAAGAAAATTAACATTATAGAGACTTTGTATTCTGTGAACGGTAGAGTGTTGGAAGAAGCAGGCGGGTACATGAAACGGTCTGTTCTCTCTGGTTAACTTACGCGGAATTCGAAAATTTACACAATTGAGAAGTACAGGGCAGGATATGATACCGTGGACTAGCTTGTAAAGAAACAAGAGATCAGAACGATTTCGTCGGCAGTGAAGTGATGGCAATGATAATAATTCAGCAGTATTTGAACGAGATTTTTTAGCAAAGCGATGGTTATATATGCTAAGGAATTTTTTCTGGACTCGTTCAATGGTGTTACCGCTGGATTGAGCAATGCCATTCCATATCACGGACGCATACTCCAGTTGAGGAAGACATAGCGCGGTGTACAATTTTCGGAAGGGCATAGGAGAACGGAATTCTCTAGACAATCTGCAAACACAGCCTAGGGTGCGAAGACCCCGCAAAGCAACACGCTTAGCGTGAGCAGAAAAGTTTAACGTGCTATCAACAACAACACCAAGATCACTGATTTCATAAACCTTGCATAAGGACACAGAATTGACAGAGTATTGAAATGACACGCTAGATGTTTTGCGAGTGATAGACATGAATTTTGTCTTCGAGGCATTCAGAGAAAGGTTATTAGCGTTGCACCATTCGGAAAAAGAGCGCAAATCTGACTGCAGCAAGCGACAGTCGTTAACTGAATGAATTTCCTTAAAAATCTTGATGTCATCGGCATACAAGAGGAAAGAAGAATTACGAATGGCAAAAGAAACATCATTAACGTAAATTAAAAATAGGAGTGGGCCTAATACTGACCCTTGAGGGACCCCACTAGTCATTTTATACAAAGAAGACGTTTGGCCATTTACCGCTACATAACAATATCTATTGAGCAGATAGCTCTGCAGGAGATTCACAACCGACAAGTCAACATCAAATTGCGCAAGTTTAACCATAATCAGTGTGTGGCTGACTACGTCAAAAGCCTTGCTCAGGTCACAGTAGAGTACGTCAACCTGTCCTCTCTGAGAAATAGGTGTGGAGATCTGCGTCATGAAACTAGCAAGATTTGTGGTAGTTGAGCGGCCAGCGAGGAAAACCATGTTGATTAGGAATCAATGAGCTTTTAACACTAAAAGACAATATTTGTGAAGAGCCAGCTCGAAGATCTTTGATGTGGCACATAGTAGAGAAATCGGGCGATAATTAGAAATATCTGTTTTAGAGCCCGACTTAAATATTGGGAAAACACGAGCAGTTTTCCACATGCTAGGAAATGTGGAAGTGTCCAGGCAGTTATTAAATATCGTAGTCAGTACTGGGACAAATATACTACTATAAGCTTTTAGTATGGCGGAGGGGATGCCATCTGGGCCACATGATAAGGATGGTTTTAAGCACTTAATGCATTCGCAGATAAGATTTTCATCCAGCGACAAAGCACTGGGTGAGCGAACTGCCTTAGGCTGTCTGATATCAGTGCTAGAGTCTGAGGCCTTATAAACGGATGAGAAATGTGCGGCAAAACAGTCAGCGACGGCATGCACTTCTACCCCATTTGAGTCTAGTAGTCTGAAAGACTCTCCGCTTTTGCTGGACCGTTTACGTACATACTTCCAAAACTCAGCTGGCCTGTCAGAAGCGCTTTTTTCTAAGAATTCAATATACGAACTATGATCCCGTTTATATAGGCGTTTAGCGAGAGTTCGAAAAAAGCTGAACTCTTCCTTCCACTCGCTCGATGGAGAACATTTAGATTTCTTGTGTGCGCGATCTTTATGCTTCAGTGCACTGATAAGTTCAGATGAGAACCAGTGGGGATATTTACGTTGTTTATGTGTGTATTGGGGAATAAAATTACGCATGCTGCTCAGTACAAGCTCCGCAAACTGATCAACCTGGTCATCAACATTCGGTTTGTCAGTAACCTGTGACCAGTCAACGGTGGACAAGTGATGATAGAGGCCCGTGTAATCACCTCGCTTGAACGCAAATCTTGGAGATTTGTTTACGTAACTGCTGTAGCTCGTTGTTTCGGCTGATGCAGATAATCTTACGTTAAGTGGTGGGTGGAATTTGTCCGGACGTACAAGAGAGATGTTGGAGCGGGAAACTTCAAGGGGTTGATCGTTTGACACACACAGGTCTAAGACGTTGCCACTGGAATTGACGACTGAATTATGTTGCACTAGGGAATTAAACGCCAGAAAGTCCAAGAGCAGGCTGCACTTTTTCTCTGTGAAATGATTGTAATGAGAAAAGGTAAGCGTGCTCCAGTCAATTCCAGGTGCATTGAAATCCCCAAGAACAATAATTCTGTGCCCACTATGAGAAGATATCACAAGTTCAATAGAAGACATGACATCGTGAAACGAGGCAGGGGAAATGCTGGGCGGTAAATAGAAGCATCCAATCAACAATTTTTCACGGCGCTCAAGGTTGATTTCTAGCCAGATCGATTCTTCGATAGTTTCTAGGTCTTTCCGTCTAACGGATTTCAGTGAATTGTCAATGGCAATCAGCACGCCACCGCCTTTCTGTTTGGTTTCACTGAAATCTCGGTCACGGCGGAAGGTGGTGTAGGTCGGGGGAAAAAAGTCCGATGAGGGAATTTCAGTGCCGAGCCAGGTTTCAGAGATAGCAATAATAGGAAAAGCAGACGAAAGAACATTAGAGAAAACTCGAGTGTCTTGGTACGCAGACCCCGAGCATTTTGGTAGAATATGTCTACGTCACACGGCACTTTGGATTCCAGTCACTATCTCAGAGGGATGAAGCATGTCATCGCGCAGCTCCCCACGAAATGGCTTGAAGAGGCATCCGAGGGGCCACATCGAAGGGTCATTCAGGCGTTGTAGTGTTTCCTCGTCAACTTCAATATAGAATGAAGAATATGACTGGAACTTTGTTTGAAGTCGCCGGCAGGAGATGGGAGACAGATCCAATGAAGCAATATGTTCTTAATGTCAGCAGTAGTGGTGTCCGGGCTCAGCTTCGTAACAAAAATGGCCTTTGGCCATTGTGGCCTTTGTGGCCGTTGAGCTACAGATATAGTGGATGTTTTCATAACTCCAAACGAGGCGGGTTTCTTCTTTCTTTCACCCTCAGTCACCGCTGCAGAAGAGGCTGTCACAGGCATCACACTGACACGCTCCGACGTGTCTACGTCAGCTGGCGGCGAAGTCGAAGATGAAAGAATTTTGGAGAGGGGTTGTTCGGAGAACGCAGGTTGCTTGGAGGTCACAGACGGGTCAACGGTCACATGCGCTGGGGGTTTCACAGGTGCCTTCACTGCCACGGCGGCCGTGCGGCGCGTCAGCTCCTCACGCAGGAAGCGGACCTCTGCACGAAGGGAGGCGACCACGCGAGCTTGTTGTTCAACACCGCGGGAATGATCCTTACGGAGCCGCTCGTTGTCTTCGCGTAGTTGGGATACCTCGTCGCTGAGGAACGAGATTCCCTCCAATGCGTCGAGGAGGAGGCGGCGCAGCCCGGCGAGTTCGTCACCCGGAGGGGTACACGTGGAGAGGGAACCGGTTTGAGAACTGCAATGCTCACCGCTGCACCCCGACGAGTTGCTTTCGCTAGGCTTACCAGAAGCACGGCTCAGATCACATAAATTGCAGCAAAATGAGCGCGATCCAGACTTCAGGAGTTGCAGCTCTTCATCAGGCCAGGTTACACATTTCGCATGAACGCGTTTAGAGCAACTTTCACAGCGGAAAAACTGCTGCTTACCGAAAAACGGGCAGGAGCATAGCAAGCATGCATCCCGACTGGGAGCCATGGTGCGGGACTATAATAATAATAATAATAATAATAATAATAATAATAATAATAATAATAATAATAATAATAATAATAATAATAATAATAATAATAATAATAATAATAATAATAATAATAATAATAATAATAATCAATCAATCAATCAATCAATCAATCAATCAATCAATCATTTATTTAACGTGCCCAGGAACAACCGTAAGGTCTTTGTGCAGGCGCACGCAAAAAAAAAACAATAAAAATAAACTATGCAATACAGACAGTCTTCAGAAATAAAAAGAGCACATACACGTAGACAAAGAGAAATGAACACAAAAGGGGAGGAGTAAAATAAGACAACACGAGAAATATTGAAGGGGAATGAAAAATTAGATTGCATATATACAACTATGCGGAAAGACGGAGAAGGGAAGACTTTGTACATTGTGCCATACTATGTCAAAACAGTACAAAGCTCGGATAAAAACAATGATTGTGGACTATGAAAAATGTCAAGATCAAGAAAATTAACATTATAGAGACTTTGTATTCTGTGAACGGTAGAGTGTTGGAAGAAGCAGGCGGGTACATGAAACGGTCTGTTCTCTCTGGTTAACTTACGCGGAATTCGAAAATTAACACAATTGAGAAGTACAGGGCAGGATATGATACCGTGGACTAGCTTGTAGAGAAATAAGAGATCAGAACGATTTCGTCGGCAGAGAAGTGATGGCAGTGATAATAATTCAGCAGTATTTGAACGAGATTTTTTAGCAAAGCGATGGTTATATATGCTAAGGAATTTTTTCTGGACTCGTTCAATGGTGTTACCGCTGGATTGAGCAATGCCATTCCATATCACGGACGCATACTCCAGTTGAGGAAGACATAGCGCGGTGTACAATTTTCGGAAGGGCATAGGAGAACGGAATTCTCTAGACAATCTGCAAACACAGCCTAGGGTGCGAAGACCCCGCAAAGCAACACGCTTAGCGTGAGCAGAAAAGTTTAACGTGCTATCAACAACAACACCAAGATCACTGATCTCATAAACCTTGCATAAGGACACAGAATTGACAGAGTATTGAAATGACACGCTAGATGTTTTGCGAGTGATAGACATGAATTTTGTCTTCGAGGCATTCAGAGAAAGGTTATTAGCGTTGCACCATTCGGAAAAAGAGCGCAAATCTGACTGCAGCAAGCGACAGTCGTTAACTGAATGAATTTCCTTAAAAATCTTGATGTCATCGGCATACAAGAGGAAAGAAGAATTACGAATGGCAAAAGAAACATCATTAACGTAAATTAAAAATAGGAGTGGGCCTAATACTGACCCTTGAAGGACCCCACTAGTCACTTTATACAAAGAAGACGTTTGGCCATTTACCGCTACATAACAATATCTATTGAGCAGATAGCTCTGCAGGAGATTCACAACCGACAAGTCAACATCAAATTGCGCAAGTTTAACCATAAGCAGTGTGTGGCTGACTACGTCAAAAGCCTTGCTCAGGTCACAGTAGAGTACGTCAACCTGTCCTCTCTGAGAAATAGGTGTGGAGATCTGCGTCATGAAACTAGCAAGATTTGTGGTAGTTGAGCGGCCAGCGAGAAAACCATGTTGATTAGGAATCAATGAGCTTTTAACACTAAAAGACAATATTTTGTGAAGAGCCAGCTCGAAGATCTTTGATGTGGCACATAGTAGAGAAATCGGGCGATAATTAGAAACATCTGTTTTAGAGCCCGACTTAAATACTGGGAAAACGCGAGCAGTTTTCCACATGCTAGGAAATGTGGAAGTGTCCAGGCAGTTATTAAATATCGTAGTCAGTACTGGGACAAATATACTACTATAAGCTTTTAGTATGGCGGAGGGGATGCCATCTGGGCCACATGATAAGGATGGTTTTAAGCACTTAATGCATTCGCAGATAAGATTTTCATCCAGCGACAAAGCACTGGGTGAGCGAACTGCCTTAGGCTGTCTGGTATCAGTGCTAGAGTCTGAGGCCTTATAAACGGATGAGAAATGTGCGGCAAAACAGTCAGCGACGGCATGCACTTCTACCCCATTTGAGTCTAGTAGTCTGAAAGACTCTCCGCTTTTGCTGGACCGTTTACGTACATACTTCCAAAACTCAGCTGGTCTGTCAGAAGCGCTTTTTTCTAAGAATTCAATATACGAACTATAATCCCGTTTATATAGGCGTTTAGCGAGAGTTCGAAAAAAGCTGAACTCTTCCTTCCACTCGCTCGATGGAGAACATTTAGATTTCCTGTGTGCGCGATCTTTATGCTTCAGTGCACTGATAAGTTCAGATGAGAACCAGTGGGGATATTTACGTTGTTATGTGTGTATTGGGGAATAAAATTACGCATGCTGCTCAGTACAAGCTCCGCAAACTGATCAACCTGGTCATCAACATTCGGTTTGTCAGTAACCTGTGACCAGTCAACGGTGGACAAGTGATGATAGAGGCCCATGTAATCACCTCGCTTGAACGCAAATCTTGGAGATTTGTTTACGTAACTGCTGTAGCTCGTTGTTTCGGCTGATGCAGATAATCTTACGTTAAGTGGTGGGTGGAATTTGTCCGGACGTACAAGAGAGATGTTGGAGCGGGAAACTTCAAGGGGTTGATCGTTTGACACACACAGGTCTAAGACGTTGCCACTGGAATTGACGACTGAATTATGTTGCACTAGGGAATTAAACGCCAGAAAGTCCAAGAGCAGGCTGCACTTTTTCTCTGTGAAATGATTGTAATGAGAAAAGGTAAGCGTGCTCCAGTCAATTCCAGGTGCATTGAAATCCCCAAGAACAATAATTCTGTGCCCACTATGAGAAGATATCACAAGTTCAATAGAAGACATGACATCGTGAAACGAGGCAGGGGAAATGCTGGGCGGTAAATAGAAGCATCCAATCAACAATTTTTCACGGCGCTCAAGGTTGATTTCTAGCCAGATCGATTCTTCGATAGTTTCTAGGTCTTTCCGTCTAACGGATTTCAGTGAATTGTCAATGGCAATCAGCACGCCACCGCCTTTCTGTTTGGTTTCACTGAAACTCGGTCACGGCGGAAGGTGGTGTAGGTCGGGGGAAAAAAGTCCGATGAGGGAATTTCAGTGCCGAGCCAGGTTTCAGAGATAGCAATAATAGGAAAAGCAGACGAAAGAACATTAGAGAAAAACTCGAGTGTCTTGGTACGCAGACCCCGAGCATTTTGGTAGAATATGTCTACGTCACACGGCACTTTGGATTCCAGTCACTATCTCAGAGGGATGAAGCATGTCATCGCGCAGCTCCCCACGAAATGGCTTGAAGAGGCATCCGAGGGGCCACATCGAAGGGTCATTCAGGCGTTGTAGTGTTTCCTCGTCAACTTCAATATAGAATGAAGAATATGACTGGAACTTTGTTTGAAGTCGCCGGCAGGAGATGGGAGACAGATCCAATGAAGCAATATGTTTCTTAATGTCAGCAGTAGTGGTGTCCGGGCTCAGCTTCGTAACAAAAATGGCCTTTGGCCATTGTGGCCTTTGTGGCCGTTGAGCTACAGATATAGTGGATGTTTTCATAACTCCAAACGAGGCGGGTTTCTTCTTTCTTTCACCCTCAGTCACCGCTGCAGAAGAGGCTGTCACAGGCATCACACTGACACGCTCCGACGTGTCTACGTCAGCTGGCGGCGAAGTCGAAGATGAAAGAATTTTGGAGAGGGGTTGTTCGGAGAACGCAGGTTGCTTGGAGGTCACAGACGGGTCAACGGTCACATGCGCTGGGGGTTTCACAGGTGCCTTCACTGCCACGGCGGCCGTGCGGCGCGTCAGCTCCTCACGCAGGAAGCGGACCTCTGCACGAAGGGAGGCGACCACGCGAGCTTGTTGTTCAACACCGCGGGAATGATCCTTACGGAGCCGCTCGTTGTCTTCGCGTAGTTGGGATACCTCGTCGCTGAGGAACGAGATTCCCTCCAATGCGTCGAGGAGGAGGCGGCGCAGCCCGGCGAGTTCGTCACCCGGAGGGGTACACGTGGAGAGGGAACCGGTTTGAGAACTGCAATGCTCACCGCTGCACCCCGACGAGTTGCTTTCGCTAGGCTTACCAGAAGCACGGCTCAGATCACATAAATTGCAGCAAAATGAGCGCGATCCAGACTTCAGGAGTTGCAGCTCTTCATCAGGCCAGGTTACACATTTCGCATGAACGCGTTTAGAGCAACTTTCACAGCGGAAAAACTGCTGCTTACCGAAAAACGGGCAGGAGCATAGCAAGCATGCATCCCGACTGGGAGCCATGGTGCAGGAATAATAATAATAATAATAATAATAATAATAATAATAATAATAATAATAATAATAATAATAATAATAATAATAATAATAATAATAATAATAATAATAATAATAATAATAATAATAATAATATCTGGGGTTTAACGTCCCAAAACCACGATATGATTAGGAGACACACCGTAGTGGAGGGCTCCGGAAATTTCTACCTCCTGGGGTTCTTTAACGTGCACCTCAATCTAAGTGCACGGGCCTCAAACATTTTCGCTTCCATCGAAAATGCATCCACCGCGGCCGGGATTCGATCCCACGACCTTCGGGTCAGCATTCGAACGCCATAACTACTAGAACCCCGTGGCGCAGCCAGAAAGAGTCCTCAGATGTACACTAAACTGGTTTTCCTACTTGCCGGGAAATAACTAGCCGTTTATATAAAGCATGTACTACGTACTTGCAAACGATTAGTCTAGGTCACAAACTCTCCTTAAATGGTTAGTAAAAACAAGAACGCGTAAAATCACCGCATCAGGTCACAGTTCCGGGTAATGTAACAAATAAGTGCTATGTTAGTGTACACTAACGATAATTATCCGAGTATTATACCAGTCTATCACCCAGGTTTCTTATGAGTCTTTCCCGCTCTATACGCAAATGTGCAGTTTTAATCACATAGATTTACGGTATACTCACAAGCTTAGCGCCGGAATAGCAAACGGAATCAAAATAGGAAATGGCTGCGTCGGTTGTTTGGACATATCCTGCCCTAGGCAGGTAACGGAACGCGCCTGCCCGTGCCCTGCAGGGAATTTTGTTGCGCAGCATTTTACGAGGAAGCCGGGGGTCACAAGCACCAGAGAGATTATTATTGATGCAGATATATTTTTCATTGAGTTGTCGGTACATCAGATGTACAAGATGCTCCTTTCTAGTGGATGAAGGGCTCCTGCGCTCCACCCCTTTCTGTTTATATTTAGGTTTTGTATGTTTTTTGCATGTGTTATTACTCCCGCCGTGGTAAATTAGAGGCTCAAGTGTTGCGCTGGTACGCTCGAGGACGCCGGCTCGATTCCGATCCACGGCGGCTACATTTACATGGAGGCGAAACGCAGAAAGGTCACATGTGGCGCTTTTTTTTCTAAAAGAGCCACATCCACTTTATGTGAAACTGAGAAAAACGCATTTTTTTTGCTACTGACAATATGCTAGGGCCTACTCCGACAATTTTTTTTGCCAGTGTGCTCATGTCACCGAAGTACCTCAAATCTATATTGTGGCTAAAATCTATGTAGCCCACTACCGTCGGTACTCAGGAGTAAAATTTAGATTTGGCTCTTATAGAATCGAACATTTCATTTGGGCTTGAATTAGCTCGTAAAAGAAGTCTAAATCATAGCAAATGAACGACATAGCAATGTTTTGCGACAACATCATCACCATCCTTGTGCTTCCGTCGGTACCGCCCTTTGTTGCAGGGGGGTACTGGCGATGACTAGACTTGTAGGGCGAATGGTGCTTCCAGGCAAAAGGCGCACCATTCTGGACTGTCGGCAGCATTTTCTTGTTCTTGGCATCTATTGAAGGCCTTCAAAAATGCTTCAGCTCTTCTTTTTCTTCTTAGCTCGTTTTATGCTGCGTCGTTTCGGATTACTTCTTCTTCAAGGTATAGATCGGTGCCCAAAATCTTCATTTCTGCAGTCTTATATTGCAAATACACCGTCTTGGAGCGAAAGCAAGACGTGATACCTGTATCCGGCAAGGCTACTGCATCACGACTGCGCATCGGACATGCGCAGATACTCTCGGTGCGCTATCGTGCGCCTATATAATCAGTGACTGAATAAACCGTTCTTGTTCTGGCCATCATGCTGTATCGTCGTCCTTGCTAGTTACATGGTGTCAGAAGTGGCCGCCGCGGACCGAAGCACGGCAGCAACGGCGCGGAATCGCCATGGACCTACTGAAGCCGCCGGAGCCTATCGGGCAACGTGTCTGAAAATTGGAAGCGCTTCAAGCAAAGGTTCGAGCTTTTTCTGCAAGCAACGGCAGTCGAGAAGGCCCCGAGAAGTGACTCCTCGAAAGTGGCACTCTTGCTGAGCTTCGCGGGAGACGAAGTGCTCTTCAACAACTTTCAGTACGGCCCCGAAGAAAGCAAGGAATGTTACGACACGGTCGTGCAGAAGTTCGACGCCTACTTCTCCGAGGTGAGCAATGAAATTCACGAAAGATATGTTTTTCGTACACGAAGCCAGGCGGAGAAAGAACCTTTTGAGAAGTTTGTGCGGTACTTAAAGAAGCAGGCGACACAGTGCAACTTTGGGGATCAGCACGATTCACTGATTAGAGACCAAATTGTGTTTGGTACGAACAACCCAAAGCTGCGTGAAAGAATGCTTGCCGAGAGAGGCCTGACGCTACTAAAAGCCGAGGAAATGTGTAAAGCGGCAGAAGCAGCGGCACTAAGGGGCCTAGTTTGGAATAGGACGGAAGACAGCATTGACGCGGTTTCAAGTGGCGAAACGGCGACGAAAAAACAGCAGCAGCGGAAAAAAAAGCAGAGTCGCGATAATCAAGATATTTGCTGCAGGAAGTGCAACCGCAAACATAAACCTAAGCAATGCCCCGCGTATGGTAAATTATGTCATTCTTGCCGCAAATACAACCACTTTGCAAGTTGTTGCCAGAAGTCTACCGTTGTTAGCGAAGTAGCTAATCTCGATGAGAATGACTTTGAGATTCTCGAAATCGGCGCCGAAAATTGTCGCAAGAAAGACTGGACAATCAAGGCTCGAGTAAATGGCAGAGAAGTGACGTTCAAAGTGGACACCGGTTCGCAGGCAAGCTTACTTCCATTTACAACGTACCGTAAGCTTGGATCCAAAGAAGCGTTGCAACCAACCGGGTCAGTGTTGCGCGCCTACAACGGGGGCGTTATTTCAAGTTATGGAACAACGTCACAGAAAGTGTCTGTCGGAACCATAGAGATAAGCGTGAAATTCTTCATCGTAAAGAATGGGCGACAAGCCATCCTTGGGCTCGATGCCAGTGAAGCGCTTGGGTTAGTTCGACGTATGGTGGACGCTGTCAATGCCTCGTCTGAGTATGAACTTTTGAAAGATTTCAGGCACCTGTGTCAAGGGCTCGGCTGCTTGAAAACTCAGTACAGAATGGTCCTGGATCCAGACGCGGTTCCGGTCGTTCAGCCTGCTCGCCGAGTTCCACTTGCACTTCAGGAACCTCTGAAGAAGGAACTACACGAATGACCCGGGAGGGCATCATCGTCAAAGAAAATGAGCCAACCGACTGGGTAAGCCCTCTGGAACTGGTGAAAAAAAAAAGACCGTGCTCTAAGGGTTTGCATGGACCCCAGAAGAGTGAACAAGTATATCAAGAGGCAGCATTTCCCTTTACCCAGACGCGAGGACTTGGAAGCACGGCTAACCGGAGCTACTTATTTTAGCTGTTTGGATGCAAACGCCGGCTTTCATCAGGTGCCCTTGGACGAGAAAACATCAAAGATCTGTACGTTCTCGTCGCCTTTCGGCAGATACCGTTTTCTAAGGCTACCTTTTGGCATCTCATCTGCACCTGAGGTGTTTCAGCAGGCACTTTGTCAGATATTTGACGGTCTGCCAGGCGTGCTCATATATACAGATGATATCCTGGTCTGGGGCTCAACGAAGGAAGAGCATGATGAGCGCCTGGTAGCAGTCCTGAAAACTGCTGAAACAGCTGGGTTAACGTTTAATCCGCACAAGTGCAAGTTTGGCGTAAAAGAGCTACGGTTTCTGGGTGATATCATAAGTGCGAACGGCATATCCCCAAATGCAGGGCTCGTAAAAAGTTTGGTTCAAATGCCAGTGCCAACATGCAAGGCCGATGTTCAACGTATGCTTGGTGTGTTGAACTACTTTGGAAAGTTCGTGCCGCAGCTATCTGAAAGAACGGCCCTGTTAAGAACTCTTATCAAGGCCAGCTCTGAGTTTGAGTGGACAGAAAACCACGCCAAAGAGTGGAAAAGCGTCACGCAAATTCTGACCACCGCTCCCGTGCTCGCAATATTTGACCCACGACGGGAAACAAAGTAGTCTTGCGATGCATCGAAGGACGGCGTCGGCGCCGCTCTTCTGCAACGTCACAATAACGAGTGGCGACCTGTAGCTTACGCATCTCGAGTGCTGGCTAAGGCAGAAAAACTGTACGCACAGATAGAAAAGGAGGCCCTAGGAATTTGCTTTGGATGCGAAAAATTTCACCAGTTCGTCTACGGCCAGAAAGTCACAATTGAGACGGACCACAAGCCACTTTTGTCAATTGCTCAAAAGGAAATTAGTCACATGCCACCTCGCCTTCAACGGTTCTTTTTGAGGTTGTTCAAGTATGATTTTGCTTTGCAGTATATTCCTGGGAAGCACCTTGTTCTTGCTGACATGTTGTCCCGGTCAACTGCTGACAACCAAGACGAGGCTGGTGCTACTACCGACGTGGAAGTTCACGCAATCCAGCTTCTAGGTTACCGTGTCACAGAAGCAACGCAGAAAGAACTGCAAGCGGCAACGGCTCGTGACCGCTACCTACAGTCGGTGATCGCAAGTTTGTCGGTGGGGCTTCCAGTACAAGGTGAACTAAAACCTTTTGAGCAAGAACTCTCATTTGTCAACGGAATACTTTTAAAGGCGTCGAAGGTTGTTATTCCGAAAAGCATGCGACAAACTATGCTTGAAAAAATCCATGCAGGTCACCTCGGCATGCAAAAATGCAAAGGGCCAGACGCCTCGTGTTTTGGCCGGGGCTTAACGCTGAGATTGCTTCCATGGTGAAACTTTGTCCTACATGCCGCAAGTACGCTTACAAACAGCCCAAGGAAGCGCTTCAAATGCGGCCCGTTGTGCATGGCATAGAGTTGGAGCGGACATTTTTTCGTTTGCGGGGGACTCGTACATCGTTGTCTTTGACGCCTTATCAAACTTTCCGGAAGTGCAGAAACTACCCGACATGTCGGCGCAATCAACCATTGCAGCACTGAGCGCTATTTTTGCCAGATTTGGCGTGCCCGTCGAAGTATGTACTGATAACGGCCCACAATTTTCCAGCCATGAATTTCTTTTGTTTTCAAGGAGGTACGACTTCACGCACGTCACTTCAAGCCCTCATTATCCGCAGTCAAACGGGCTTGCGGAAAAAGGTGTGCAGGTTGTGAAGCGCATCTTGAAAAAAAAAACTGCAGATTCGGGCGACGACTTCTGGCTGGGCCTGCTGGCCTACCGCTCTACCCCACTGGAGGACGGGCGATCCCCCGGTGAACTAGCAAGGAAGGCGCCTTCGCGCCAACCTCCCGGACTTCAGCGCGGTGACCGCAACCGACGTCAAGAAGCACAGCCAGGCCCAAGGGGGAAGACCTTTGCCTCCTCT
The DNA here is from genome assembly GCF_013339695.2 of Rhipicephalus sanguineus. NCBI lineage: Eukaryota > Metazoa > Arthropoda > Arachnida > Ixodida > Ixodidae > Rhipicephalus > Rhipicephalus sanguineus. The sequence continues at coordinate 10,065,409 of NC_051180.1, read as the reverse complement.
GCAGAAGGGTGTCGTCGTGAGGCTCAGAGACGCTGCATGGTCCCGAAAAGCTCAAGTGGTGGATTCGCCATATCCAAGGTCCTACCTTGTCAAAACGGAGGACCAGAAGCTGTTAAGGCGCAACCGTCGTCACCTACTTCAAAATGGCGAACGGTTCATCGAGGAAAGCGACGACGACATTGATTCCAGCCCAGCGGACAACGTTGGTGGCCATCCGACAGTGGCAACTTCAACCTCGCCAGCCAAGGGCCGGCGTCGCGAAGTTCTGACGTCGGGCGACCCTTCGCCACCTGTGGTGCGTCAGTCAACTCCACCACCGACGCCAGCTTTGAGAAGGTCGACTCGAACCGCGAAGCCACCACAGCGTCTTCATTATGACAAGGACTTTAACCAAGTGTGATATCATTTTTTGAAGTGCCATGTACTTGTCACTGTTTCGGTGGGTGTGTAATTTCTTTGTTAACGGAAAGGATGTATCCGGCAAGGCTACTGCATCACGACTGCGCATCGGACATGCGCAGATACTCTCGGTGCGCTATCGTGCGCCTATATAATCAGTGACTGAATAAACCGATCGTTCTTCTTGTTCTGGCCATCATGCTGTATCGTCGTCCTTGCTGGTTACAATACCGTAGCGCAAAATTCGAAAAGAAACACTAAGAGGCAGAAAAAAGTTAGAAAGGTGGCCTCTTACTCTTTATATTTTTGAGTTTTGCCCTACAACATCATGAACTTCAGTAAGTACCGACTCGCCCAAGAAAAACTATTTGTGGAACGAAAACACGATAGCAAAGCAACTAGGACACAAATGAAACAGATTGGATGCGGCCATGTTGGTTGTTTTGGTGATGATTGTGGACGCCGCGCTGGTTTAATGAACTTGGCTCGGTTTGATTCAAACAGGTGCAGGATTCGGCAAATTTTTCATTGAAAACTGCCTCTTTAAGGTCACGTTACAATAAAGCACTGCCCCATTTTGATTACTATTTTAAAAGTGAAAGATGATTAGACGTGCTTAACGCTACCGTGAAAGTTAGCCGAGTTTCGGTTTCTGGATTGGGCTCTTTTAGAAAAAAAAACGAAAAAGAAACAAATAAAAAAAAACGACACATGCATTTAGGTGCACGTTGAAAGACCGCAGGTTGTCTGAACGGTATCCCTCATAATATCGTGGTTTGGCACGATATTATTATAAGGGAACACGAGAATTCAAATTAATCTGTAATCGCAATTTTTGATATGAAGTGACAATGTCTATCTACAGTTTTTTGAGTGAAGAATAAATGTGACACTTGCGCATGAATGCTCCTATTGGAAAGTTCTTTTTTTTACAATAAACTCAGTTGCAAGTAAACGTTAACGGTGTTCAGTCTCCTTTTCCCGTTTTCATACTGCGCTCCCCTTTGCAAGATGGAAATCAACTTCTTCTTTTTTCTTATACGTTTGGACAGCCATGTCTCTAGACGTTTGTCCATTCGCCGATCACCTTAGAATACGCGTCAAACGATGTCTCTATTTTTTAGTAAGGCTTTCTGTCTCGTGCTCGTGCATTGCGACAACCTGGCTCAGAGGCGAAGCCCCTCCCTGTCCCGCACTCTTCGAGATTCAGCTCAATGCGCACTGGAAGTTTGAATTCCTTGGAGCTATAGTCCTTGCGAGCCTTTCTGAACATCTAGGATTCCAGTCTAAAACAACCGCGGAGGAACTGGTCCCAAATATTTCTCGGTTGTCTGGGTGTGCGCGGTGAACGCTGATATGTGTGCGCGCGCATCGCTTCTTCTCTCTTTCCTCCTTGCTTTCTGTGTTATTTTTCTCCCCTTCTTCCTCCTCCCGTGCAGGGTAGCAAACCGGGTACAACCTGGTTAACCTCCTTGCCTTTGCTTTGCCTTTCTCCCTCTCGAGAAAGGCAAGCCACATATTCGTCGGGCAACTGATGAGCCGCAAGAGAGAAAAGAAGAGAGCAGGAAGAAGCAAGCGTCTTGCAGTGCCCATTTCACGAACTCGACGCGGGCTTGCGTCGCCAGCAGGCGCCTTCTTCCCTTGTGCGCGGCTAATGCGGCTCGGCACTCGACGACGCCGGGCCCGAGGATCCGCGCTTTTACTAAAGCCTCGTCGGACGGCTCCGCACTTTCCGTCCCTCCCGCGGGTGTCTCGGTGCGCGCGCGACAGTCATATTTATGCCGCGTCGACTTTTTCTCTCTCGCCCGCTCCTTCACTCACTACTAGATAAAAGAAATAACGAGAAATACCCGAGAGAAGCGGAACGAACGGCCTGCTTCGGTGCTTAAAGACCGCCGGAGGCGAGTCGTGCAGAATTGCGTTAAGGGAGAGCAGTTTTTACTCACTTTTGCTGACTCTTCGTACTCCTCTATGTGTGGTAGTTCGCCGCGTCAACTTCGACTTGCGTGTCCCGTTTTCGTTGCCGCGTTTTTACTTCTCCTCTCACGACATCGCGAGCTGTGCTGTACTCGCCCGTTTCTTTAGCAGCCTTCGCTTAGATTTTTTTTTTATCTTGTTCGTCCTTTCGCTTCTCCTAATGATCCAGGAGGATTCATTCGAGCCTAATTTGGTGTCGACGCGAATTCCGGACAGACAGCGATATCAGGTCAAAGGGGGCAAAGAAGGAAAGGCAATAAAGTGCTGCATTACAAGGAGACGAGCAGCACAAAAATGAATTGAAGCAGACCGGCTTCCCTGCGCGACAAGCGGGAGGTTGTGCGCCGTATGTTCTTCCCAGGGAAGTGCTGATGATGTGTCTCTTCATAACGACGGGCTTTGCGACGCCGTTAACATGGCTGCGCTAGGCAACCACGAGCTGGCCTTCAAGTGCCTTAGAGCGGTTCTTATGCGCTGCGACCTTTTTTTTTTTTTACTTTACTCAGCAATCTCTGCATTTGCTCAGAGCTAACGTGCTTTAATTTCTGCGGGAATGTAATCGCGCGCGGTGCCACGTCGTTGTTGTAACTGTAAGAGCACTGTAACTAGTGCAACAAGCCTTTCGCTTTCAGGTGTATAAACGAATCGTGTGAGCAAATATCGTGGACTGCTTATTTAGTCTGTGTCCCAACGATGATGTGGAGTTGAAAATAGAGGACAGTTTCGTTCAAAGGAGTTTTTTTTCTCCTCTTCTCAGGTCTAAGTCACGCGGCTGGCCGCACGATCGTCATTTGAAGCAGCCGTATTTCATAATAGCACAATACATTTTACGTCGGGCCTTCACGATCAGCCGCCGCTAAAACCACCACGCTGCGTTTACTGTCCTGCAAAGTACGGCTTTAAGTGAAAACTGGGACATTTTCGTAAACAAGTGAACAACGTTTCCGCTCAACAACAGAGTTTCGGTGTACAAGCACAGCCGAGAGCCTTTAAGCGTAGCGGTGTCACAGAAGTGTGTTGTCATTAAGGTCCGCGTTCTGACCGCAAACGTACGTTGCGAAGTACCCGCTACGTGATTGTAAGGCAATATGTACACCTGTGTAGCTGCACACTTTGTTGATGCTGTGGCTGAGTTGACCATGAGCACCAACGCCTGGTGCGATTCTACCCTTTTGCCACGTAAAACTTGCGTAGCTACTAACGTGACTCCTAGCCAGTAACGACACATCTAGTAGTAGTAGAAAACCGTTACAGAAACCAGACAGGCTAGAACTCCAGTGCCCCGCAGGGAATATGGGGGGTGAAAGCGTAGTCTTTCCGACATATTGGTGCCCCTATTCCAAAGCCCCACTGGCACGAGCCATCCGTTAGGCTCTTTGGATCAGTCGTAGCTGATCTTTCAGGGCGGGGCTCCACAGCAGCGCCTCCCATTCGTCCCATGTGTGTCGTGCTCTTCTCCGTGCTCCGCACACTCCCACGTCATGTGAAAGAGTGCTGGTGTTGCGGCACACTACAGTGTCTTTTATTTGTTAAACAGTTTCAAGCACTGCAGTGGTTCTGTGTTTAAAAAGTTACTTTAGTGCCACGGAGAATGTCCAGCTTTGATTCCGCCTGTTTCTTTTTTTTTTTCCTGATTATGCGCAATAGCCGCGGCGGCGGACAACATCATAACTAAAATCGGCTGTTGTAGTGAGCGCATCACTGTTCCCGCTTGCGACGATGTCCCAGTAAGTGATCGCTATACGCACTAATCTCACTGCAGGCAGCAAGGACCTGCTCCTTGCGGTTCTGTACTAGGTGAATAGCGTCAGTCAGGAAAGCCTACAAAGAGAAGTTAAAAACACTGTCGACGTCGCGGCAGTCTGAAATGATCGTCGTCAATGTTTCTGCTTTTCTTTGTGTACCCTTTAACTGGCAAATACGCATTTCTAGCAAATGCTTGCCCGTACAAGATGCTCTGGATAGCACCGCCAGAGCCATACGTTGCCCACTTTTTCTGGCTTTGCGGACAATACATGACAAGTAGGCAGGCGAGGGCCCCCGCTTGCGGCCTTCGCGGCCCACGGACGACAAGCCGGAAAGAAGACACGGCAGAGAGATAGAGACAAGCAAGGAATAAAGTTTTCTCTCATAGCAGGAACTGGCTACACTGGAAACGCGAATGCATTGTGATTGCCCTCTTCGTCCGTAACTGCTCTCAGCGCCCTTCGGGTCAGCTGCGATCCGCAAACATGCAACTTTTCCAGCGTTCTGCCGACTCCTCCTCTTCTTCCCAGCGTCGCGATATCCGCATTCGTAGCCGAGGCCGACCAATCACAGTCGTTAGCTAGATAACTGGTGCCGACAACGGAGGCCACTGCGCAGCGTCTCCCTTGGCACAAACGGCTCGTTCGGAGTCCGAGCAGGAACAAGCAGAAAAAGAGCCGCCTTCCCCTCGAGCGCCTTTCGGGGGCCCACAGAGCAGGCCGACAATGGGAACTCTTCCAGCCGCGCAGATAGGCCGAGCTCACGCATTTAACGGGTCCCCTGGCGGCAGTTTCCGGGGCATGCCGCGGGAGGCCGCCACTAGCCGAGCGAAGTTGTGACGTGCATTGCGATAATCTCGCGCTGACACGGCAAGTCGTAAAAGGGCCGTCTCTGCGTTCTTCTCGCTTTTTTTTCTCTGCTATGAAATATTCATCTTCCCCGGGGCACATAACTGCGGAACAGCAAAGTTTCCCGGCTCATCGCCAGAGGCTCAAGCACGTGGCTGACACTGCCACATGCCGAGCTACGGCATTGAGTGAGCGGAACCGATAACTATGCATGCAGTGCAGTATTGCTTCCGGCATTTCCAAAACCAACCAGTTCGCTAAAGGGGCAAATAAACTCAGTGAAGGATGCAGGTCTGCCGTGAAAGCATCAGCTTATATATATATATATATATATATATATATATATATATATATATATATATATATATATATATATATATATATATATATATATATATATATATATATATATATATATATATATTACTTCAGGCTGTAATTTCTCTCTGCTGATAATAGACACTTATTTCGTTTTGTTTGTATTTTCACGCCTACGTTGTTTTCCATGAACTTCCTTTATTATGATAATACGACATTGTTTGTCAATCAAAACAGAGTGCACTTCGTGATCTTCTAATGCAACATTTTGCCTCTTCAATAATCTGATACCTTTTACGTGAGATTTTTCTACTTGCTCGTCAAACACCTTCATTCATCCTAATCATTGCGATACATTTTTGTACCATCTGGTGCGGCTACTGTCGGATTATTACGTCTACCATGTGATTTAACATATCAGCAAGATCCTGCTGCGTGTATATCTCCATACTGTGTGTTAAATGTTTATGAAACGCAAATGTATCCTCACTACTCAAGCACCGAATTAAAACGAAGGAAAGTTATCGCATGTAAGAGGCGTATGAATATTATTTTGTACCAAATGTAAAATCGTTTCTGGTCGCACGTGAATTTCACATAATAAGTAATTAAATTGTAATAGTGAACTTAGGAGCTATGCATAACGTTTGTCCATATGGATTTATTTTGCAGAACGACATTACAGAGTTTTAGCTTGAACGTATACTTCTTTACGTTACCGTTACCGGATTACGTTTGCCGTTTTACCAGAACTCGAGTTTTATTAAAGTTTTTTAGCTGCCCAAACGTAAACATTTACGTACGAATGTAAACCTTCACGTTTGCGCAAACCACTAAATGGCGATGATAACAGCATTTAAACTACATCTAATTTAGATAATATTGAATTACGCTGCGGCACAATCATGAGAGGTTTTTAGAGTGTGCAGTATCCCGGTATAAGCGAAGGGGTGTAGCAATACCAGGTTACCGGGCGATGGTGTCGACATCTTGTGACGCTTCGCGCAACCGCAATCATGGACACGTTTGTTTTCGCTTAGTGTTATTGAGGGGAAAAATGATTAAAAAGGCAATTCATTCGTTATGATGTCGCTGCAAGGCATTTACATTGGGAGTATAATGCCCGATGTTTCTGCAATAACAATTTTGTGCTCGGCTGGTACACCTTGGCCCGCTAGATGGCGCCATCTATCCAGCTTGTCAATGGCTGTCAGCGTCTTTAGGCCTCTCACGTTTGCGCATTCGGTATTCTACGTTGCTCTAGCCTCGGTAATCCGGCTGAAATAAGGTGATCGTAAGTGGCGCTCGCACTTCGGCTTATTTTGACTCGGCGGCTGGAGTCTCCGCGAAGCGGATATCGCGAGTAGCCACGAACGAAGGTGGCTTTGCGAGATAGGGCCGTAAGCGTAAAGCCTATCTGACGAGTAGTTTACGTTCCGTAAAGCTTCGCGCATGCGCAGATTCCATCCGGTATCCGGTAACACGGTAACGTAAAGAAGTATACGTTACAAGCTAAAACTTTCTAATATAGATTTATTATTGGGGTAGAGAGTAGAGCACTGCACGGGCCGTGATTCTCGGCCCGGGCCCAGCCCAGGCCCGGAACTCGTTCAGGTTTACCCGCCCGAACCCGGACCGGTGACTAAAAGCGAGACCCGGGCCCGGCCCGAACCCGAGAAAAAGTTTCGCCTACCAGCCCGGCCCGGCCAGACAGCAAATCGGGCCCGACAGGGGCCCGAACCACTAATTTAGGTGGTGTTACCCGAACATGGAATCGACAGCAAGGTGTTTTAAGTGGGAAATATCTGCGCTTTCTTGGAGCATGTTTCGTTAACAATTATACTTTTAACCTACGGTAATTTCTCGTAAAAAGGGGCTCACGGGGGAAACAGTTGAGCGGACATACTGGGCACAATGGATGTTTGTTCAGCAGTGGTATACTGCATCTATTTTTTCTGCAGATACAATGGCGATCAAGGGCGTTTTGTAGCAGATAATACTGTAGCAATGAAAGTGATTTGCAGCATGATTTCAGTTTCAATAGGGAGCGCATTAAAAACAGGAGACAGAGAATACAGCGCCCTCTTCACTTTGTTTTTATTGCACACTCTGTTGAAATGTAAAAATGCTCTAAAGTCTAAGCCGATCATGCACCCTTCTGGATATGTAGCACCTGTCTTCAGCATAGTAGCACCTTGCCACAGGAAGAGAAATAGCGGAAGAAGGCCAAACTTATTACCGTGTTGTAAGTACACAAACCAATAGATAAAAACTATTATGAACCGCGTGCACCACGTGTACTTTTAGAAATACGCATAAGCAGCCAAAAAGAAGACAAAAAAAAACTATTTGTCAAAGCATTATTTGCAAATATCACATCACTGCTAGCTATAAGTGTTTCGTGGCATATTTTATAGTTTATTTCTTCACGTGTTATTGTGCAAAAATACCAAATTGTCAAGAGATTCCGGCTTTAAGCACACCATGCGCTGTTGCATCACATATCCTGCCGCACTAAAGTTTCTCGCACTGCTTGTGCTAGCCGCAGCGGCGCGTATCTGCCTTGCGAATCGTGAAGGCGTCGGCAGTCGTTTTTCTTAACTTCCACCACTGGAGCAAATTTCGAATATCTTTGTGGACCTTTGAAGAATGAACATAGCTGCCCTGCTGATCCCTTCATTTCTCTCGTTCTCGAACGTCGTGACACTCTTCAATATATTCTATAAAACTCCTCTTTGAGGGCTTCTCCTTGCAGTTTTAAGCAGTGTATGTTGTGTACGGTTTGCAACGTGCTCTTTTTTTTCATATTATAATGCCGTATGCTTTCCTAATGATGTTGTACTGGTAGAAGGTGGTGATTGGACTACGCGGGTAAAACTGGCATGAGGACGATGAAGCGATTTCGGTCAATTTTCGGGGTTCGTTATACCAGTGTGGTAATAACGGCGCGATTAAGCTTCTCAACGCTTACTCATTGGATGCATATATATGGTTCGAGATAAAGGGACATCACCCGGCACGGAATTCGCAAGTGTCTCTTTTTAAGCCAGATATTTCGTCAAGCGAATATGCTTTGCCCCACGCCTTGTTTAATGGGCCTATGCTATTTAATGGGCCTATGCGGCAGTATCAAGTAGCTCTCGTACTATATAGCGAAGGGGTCTCAAACAGGCGCCCCGCAAACCTCTCGCTAGCGGCCCGCGGCTCGCACATGACTCCCATTTTTTTGTAAGTACGTTCTTGAGCTGCACAGGCATGGCAGGTCTAAAACGTTTTTTTCGTGAGGCACCCGCTGCGGTCACGATGTGTTGATACTTAACGGTGAAACAAAACTACATTTCAGAATCGGCGTCCAGATCTTAGACATTTTGGAGATAGGTACCGACATGTTGTTGGAATCCTGCCACTAAATTTCCTTCAGAAATGACCCATATATGAGATATGGCAAATGTCTTCTTTCAAATGGCAACGTTAGCTGATATTTGGTACCCCACCTCCGCTCCTACCTCCGTCACTGTCCTGGCCCTTGCGGGATTTCCAGAATGCGGCCCATTAGCTGAGGTGAGTTTAAGAAACCTGATATAGCGGAACAAGGCGAGAGCTCAGACATGACCAATGTGGGCACACAAAGCAGGCTGTGCATGTCTATCTCGCGTCATATGACCACTGGTAGTCGCTACGAAACCACGGAAAAAGAGTGTCTTTATTGTCTTTATAGGAATTCTATGTAACAAGACTTCGTGCAGTGCTTTCGCTTAAGTGGAGGGCTGGAACTCTCAAGAACGTTTCCCCGCTTTGGAGCTCTGTCATCGCTCTTGCCATAACAAGTTAGAGGTATAAATTTATTATATTACAGTTAATACTGCGATTACAGAATAACATTTGGGATATAAGATAATACCGAATGCAAATAAAGCACAGAATAGCGGGGTGTTAACCATATAGGCGTCTGGTATATTTTCTTTAACTCGGCTGTTTCAGATAACTCAAGTAGCCCCAAATGCAAGGAGCAAAAAATATTCCGCACTTGTCCCTCATAAAACTTCTCCAGATAGCCTGCCCCAAATAAAAAAAAAACGTTCTTTTTTCGAGATAAAATGTGTAACATATATCATATGCACAACGTATTTGGAACAAACTTAGAGAAACTGAAGAGAAATACTATTTTACTATTATCAGTGAATTACTCTTTTACAATTCCAAAATCATGACGCTCGCTGTGACAAGGCTCTTGGTAAGCGATAAAACGCACAAAAAGAAACTGTGGTTGGCGACGCCACCTTGAAATTCGCGCAGCAGACGCCGTGGCGTCATAGATTCCGATAGTGTCTACTGGGGCCTACATAGTTCCTAATCGGTAAAAATGACGTACAGTACTCACGGATTGAAACAGGACACTCGGAGCGTGTGGCCGCCGGTACATGCAGCGCCGTTCGTGGGTACTAGTGGAACCAAGGTGTTGCATTGTGGTATAGAACGAGGGAGAGAACCTCTACGCTGCAGAATTGCTCCTTCCGGTCGCCAGCCAGCCGGCCTGCAGTTCACCCCACTGCCAGCGGGGCGCTGCGAGGCTTGCACGCTTTCTTATGCGAAACGAAAGGGCTTGCCAGTGCACACCTATATTGTGGCGCGAGCTGAGGAAGCTCTCGTTAGACGCGCTTTGGCGATGCGGCACACATGCTGCGGAAATAATACACCGGATCCAGTTGAGCGGTTGCGCCTTACGTGCGTTCGTTGATGCTACATCGGTCGCTGCTTGCGACACGATGTCGAACGTGGGCGAAGAAAGCGGGAAGAACAAAGACATTATTTTAGTTCCCCGTGATTTGTGACTGCGATTGATAACCGCGACGATAGCGGGCCCTCCACTTGAATGTTGGCAGAACGCAATGCTTGCATGCACGCTGTAAGGCGCAACCTCTTAGCTGAGTCCTGTGTTTTACTTGCACAGTATGCGTGCGGCATCGCCAAAGCGCATGTAACGAGAGTGTCAGTTGCTCTCGTCGCAATATACGAGGTGCGCACTGGCTAATCATTTCAGTCGGCATACGAAAGCGCGCAAGCGTTGCAGCGCTACGCTGGCAGTGTGGTGACGGTGAACTACAAGCCGGCTCGTCGGCGACCGGAAGGAGCAATTCTGCTGGCCAGATGTTCTCCCCCTCGTTCTATACCAGAATGCAACACCTTGATTGCATGAGCTCCCACGAGCGGCGCTGCATACACCGGCGGGCACGCGCTCCGAGTGTCCTATTTCAATCCGTGAGTACTGTACATTGACCTCTGAGGGGGCCATGGACTTAGAGGGACCGACAACTGGGCAGAACGTGTGATTAGATCCCGGTGGAAATGAAAAAACCATGAAATTTAGTGACAGATTCCGGCATCCTTTTCCCGTTGGAAGAAGGATTTATATTTTTAAATCGCGCTTAAAACTAACAAAAACCGGTATGTCGCGCAGCCTAGCGGAAGAGCGTTGAAGCTGGATTATGAAGTCGGTCACTTTGCTGTACGTAGTCACGTAGTCTGATGCTGTCATGCGCGCCATAATTGGTTCTCGAAGTTAGAGTATGTATATTATTATCTATCCCCGCTTTGTTCTGTGCTGCCTACGAGGTAAAAGAAGTTGCACGGTCAGAAGGGCGCTGCCTTCGCAGCCGCCAGTGGCTCATGTCCAGCCGCGAGGCATGCGTGCGGAGTGCACGCATGCGCAGTAAACCATCGCGCTCGAACACGAACTGCTCTCGCGCTCACTGTTTGCAGCATGTGTTGTCAAGTGTGTATAAGACTTCATATTCGCCGCAGATAGAAAAATTCTGGTTAAAATGTTTGACGGCGTTTTCCACGTTACCATTCCGTGGCTAGACACTCTGATCAGTTAGCTTCAAATAGGTGCCCTAAAAATTGGTTGTCAGTCCCTTTAACATACGAAGTTTCAGGAAATTTTGCTGAGCCAAAATCCCCAAAATACAACAAATGCAGTTTGAAATCCGTGACGTTGCGCACGGAGTTTTCAGGGCGAAACAAAAATGGTATTTGAACTTGATTTTCTCCTTTATTAATATACTTATGATGGCGGAATTAATGACATTCGAGTTCTCAGAGCACACTTTATCAGTCTAAACCAATTCAGTGTTTCACTTTAGTGCCCTTTAAGAACGGAACAAAGTCCAAGCCCGGCCCGACCCGAGCCCGCCACCTCAATACCGGGCCCGGCCCTAAGCCCGGAGCTTCAGGCCCGAGCCCGTCCCGGGCCCGCCGTGAAAACTACTTTAACCGGCCCGGCCCGGGTTTTAGGGTAGGCCCGAGCCCGTGCAGTGCTCTAGTAGAGAGTCGTAAAATTTATGCGTCATTAAGACGAAATTTCGTCATTCAAGAGTTCTTGCAAGAACTTATCGGTTAAATTTAAAATATCCTCAGAGCAGAAAGTATATTTTAGAAATCAGAAGAAGAAATAAGATTTGCGAAATTCGATGGACTTCACTCTTTAAGCTGACAGAAGCGCCAATTTTCTTCGTCATCATCTACACTTTCTCTGGTTCTTATTTCGCTCCCATTCCGTAAAGTTCACTAGATGACAATTTCGACACAGCTGACCTAGCAGCCTCTTCGTTACAATAAACTTCCCTCTCAAATGATGTCTTCTTTGTAACTCGGAAGGCAACACCACTGCCGAATCACAGTGTCACATAATATACATGTATAGTCTGAGTGATCAAGCGGCAATGCAATTTACAGAAGACCAGTACGATACCAAGGACCTTGAATAAAAAAAAAAACTACATATGACCTCTACCACCACCTGTTGTGTAAGATCCGTTACCATACTGGTGAATTCATCCATAACGAGATTCTTGCTACTTTTCATTGTGTAACCTATTTTAACCCCTCTCATGCACTCATACTCCGCATCGGGGCCTGTGAGGGCCTCGAATAAATAAAAGCTATATTTCACGCAGTGACCAAAGCAATAGATCCGCGAAGGTAGCGCTTATTTTGCAAATTATGCCAATTTATAGCAAGTAGTCCTATAAAAAGCGGTCTCGAGAGAGTCACCTTTGCTCTGGCCGTCGGGGCCCCGGAGGATGGTGCACTCCTCTATCGTGCCGTAGGACTGGAACAGCTGGCGCACGTCGTCTTCCGTCTGCTGCTTGCTCAGCATGCCCACGAACAGCTTTCGATCCTCTGCGAAGAAGGGCCAGGAGGGGCGTCACAACACAAGATTAGATAGATAGATAGATAGATAGATAGATAGATAGATAGATAGATAGATAGATAGATAGATAGATAGATAGATAGATAGATAGATAGATAGATAGATAGATAGACAGACAGACAGACAGACAGACAGACAGACAGACAGACAGACAGACAGACAGACAGACAGACAGAGAGATAGATAGATAGATAGATAGATAGATAGATAGATAGATAGATAGATAGATAGATAGATAGATAGATAGATAGATAGATAGATAGATAGATAGATAGATAGATAGATAGATAGATAGATAGATAGATAGATAGATCCAGGTGGAGAAAAAGTAGTAATACAAGAAGATATGCTGATGTTTTATTTGCACGACGACACACGTGCAAGAGAACAGGCGTACCTTTCTTCAAACGCAGGAAGAAAGCGGTCACAAAGCGTTCGTACTTTTTGTTGTTCTACAGCGCAATTCTCGGAGACGACAAGTCGCGCGGACAGGAGAGACGCCAGTGAATGAAGAAGACACCAAACGGCTCCACTGCCAGATTTGGGCAGCGCGAGAGGTCCTGCTACCGGACACACTCATGAAAACGTCAGTCCCACTGGCTCGAAAGGAGTTCCTTGTGGAGAGTTGGTTTAGAAGACGGCGAAGCACAAGAGTACCATTCCATACGGGGCGATACTTCCGGAACAAAGAGGGTTTAACTTTGTTTCGTCGACGCAGCACTCACGTGTGGGCGCCGTTGCGAGAGCACATATATAGCTCGAACAGCGAATTCGAGATACTAGAGACGAGATTGCATTATAACTTGTGCGAAACGACTCCTTTTGCGCTGAGGCAAACAGGGCTGCGTGTGCACGCACGCACTCACACGCAGGGACCCTCTCGTCGTCGCCGATGTCCCCCTCGTACCATCGGGAATCTGCCGACAATGCAATCAAACGGCTCCCCGACAGGAAACTGCGATGCGCTCCTCCTTGTGCCGTGATTAAATATTCTACTTCAAAGGCGGTGCCAGGAGGAGACTTGGGACGCGTGCCTTCCGTCTGGGAATTGGAAATGAGAGACCTCTCGCGGAGGGGGGGGGGGGACATTGTGTTTCACAAATGCGCACTTTTTTTTGTTTGACGCGTCGTTTTCAAACCCGGCCTCATACTCGAAATTCAAGGAGCAAGATAGCAGCTACGCACCAAAAACGCTCGCTCAGCAAAAAGGAGGTGCCGAAATATATTGCCGCTGATAACGGGGCGCTGGTATCGGTGAGGAGCGCTGGAATGCACCCCTCGCCTCCGTGTGCCGCCTGGTTCTTTTGTCTCAGCGCGCCGAGACCAGGACTCGCAATATGAAACAGTAAAGTGCGGTCTTGTGCTGGAGCTTTGCGTGCATAATACAAGCATCGGAAGGAGTGACGGCAATAGGAGAAAGAAGGTCCGGGAAAAAGCCGACATGACGCAATGGCGCGCCTCCTTCGAGCTGACACGCCTGAGCTATCCATATTCCTGTAGTGCAGCCTTGCTCGACGCAAGACGGCGCCTATAAAAGGGTGAGAGAGAGAAGAAGCAAAGGTAAAGCTGGTGGTCACGAATTCGCTCAGTTGAAACGGTGTTTCTCGATCGGGTCCCGGCCTGTACTACGATATTTGCATCAGACTTGCGCTCAGGTCCAAATAGGAAAACACGGCCTCTGCACGCTTCGATGCATCGACACTACTACCGCGACACTATGAACATGCACCACAAATGAAGGTTTCCTTTCCCGTCATGGATGTCCAGCAGGCTACACGTTTGGCGCGCCAGAGCGCGCTTGGTCGTGAACGCGAGCGTCGCTGAAGGGCGGGCGAATCAATGCTCCGAACTTCCTACGGTTTTCACCTTCAGTGAAACAGCATACATTCTTTTTTAATTTACTTTGAACGTAGTTGTAATGAAATTGCCGCGGCCGGCCTCATGCGCTTCCCCGAAAAACTCCGGCCTCATATACCCGCAAAACGCCTGACGACTACTCCAAGGCAGCCTGCTCGAAGAATTGCGCTGTGGCTGTGAGTTTCACATTGATTGGCGCAGACGAGAAATGGACGAAGGCGTAGATTGTATGATGAAGTCAGCGTTGCCAGATGCCGCCGACTAAACAAGCGAATAATCACCACAAAAGAAGCCCAAAAAGGTGGCGGCACTCCTGTGAATAAGCCCAAAACAAGCGGAAGTTCAAAATAATGTTCTCATTCTTGAAAATTATTTTATAGTGTGAAAAAAATACTACAAGCACATATGGAAGGTGAAAAAGTTTATTTATATTACTTTTTTCGTTATTGTTTATTCATTTCACATAATAAAAATAGGCGCTTGAATGACTGGAAACACTGAAGGTTGTTTCGTGCACTTCAGAACCGCACACTACACAGAGCCATCCTCACTGGTTTCCAATACATCTGGAAAATTCATGTGATCCAGTTCCGCGGAACCATAGATGTTCTTCGAATTGGACACGCGCGCCGCGCCGCGCATCCCACGTGGTTTTCGAGCCGGATGCACAGACGTGCCTTCTACTTTACTGTTCACATGTAAACAAGATAGAAGAATCTTCCCAGTCAAAATGACCGACTTCCCGCTTCACGAGGCTTCACTGAAAGTGACGTCAGGGTCTTTCCTGAGTTTTTCTTCCTCCATGCTGTAGCGCCTTTATAAATGTCGCCAGGAGGAAAAGAAGGGCCCAAGAACGCTAGATGAGTGCTAGATGGGGGGGGAGGGGTCGTATATTTTGACTTAAGCCATGCATTTGACGACAAATACCCGTGCCGGGCACTAAAATCACACTATTTCCTGAAAAAGCGCGAGTAAGCCCAAAAATAACGCGACAGGCGACTCTAAGAATTTCCGAGCGACCAAGCCAAAAAAGAAGCCCAAATCCGCTTATAATAAGCGGAACTGACAACTCTGGATGAAGTTAAAAATATCAAAAGGAAAGAATACGCTGACTACGATGAGAAACAGAATATGGCAAAGCAGTTTTGATGAATCTTAAAAAGTGCACTTAGTGAACACAGACACAAACGAAAAAAAATACAGGACATAAGGCAACGAGCTCAAACTATACCTGCGCTCGTTGCCTTATGTCCTGTATTTTTTTTGTGTGTGTCTGTGTTCACTAAGCGCAATTTTGAAAATGAATCAACACCAACAAGCACACCTTATAGCTCCCCTCAGTTTCGATGACACAGTAAAAAAAAAAAAGGTAATGCAGTTAAAGAGAGCATCATACCTACGTAGGACCGAAAGAAAAGGCAGGGCCGGTCTGATAAAAAAGAAAAAAAAAACTTTAAAAAGCCCAGCAATTATACATATGCGATGAACTGAAGTAAAGTAGTGTACTGCGCGAGCTGGTATGGGGGGGGGGGGGGAATCGCGCTTGGCATGCACTGTAAAGATTGCAATGGTTGTAAGCCGCTTTTTGCAGCAACGCAGATTTTGTTTGCGCACAAGCACCAAGCGGCTAGAAAACTTAGCGATTAAAAAGGAGACCGACACATGTGTTAGCCAACCTTCCCTGCATCTGTGGGAGGCTGAGTACGCATACTTTCCGAGAAACCTGCAAGATAATTTCGGTATGCAGTATCATTGATGCTAGCTTCGGTGTTGACAACATCCGTTTTCTATTTTTCACGCAAGTTAAAACTGTTTGCTTGATTTCGTTTCGTTCACGGATTAGCACGTGATGACATGTCTTGGTTGATTTTTTTTGTGACGTTCTTGCCAACTAAAAGAAGCGGGATTCTTCTTTAATAAACTTGATTTTTTAGTGAGTGCCTGTCCTCCGCGTCCAGTTTTCCACGCGCTAGGCCTCGCCATGGATACATATGCGAAACACAGCATGAAAAGAGGACATGCAGTAGGAACGAGAGCAATAGGCGAAATGGTAAACGACAACGGGTCAGCAGACAACATACGCAGATAAAGCATGTGTGCAGGACAATTCATCACGGGATTAAATTTCGACCTGTATTTATAAACGCAGCTTTCAAATGGAAACCTTGAGGAAAATGAATCACCACAGCTTTGACAAGTGCAATAGCACACAATAAATGCATGTCCGTGTCAATGTACAATAAGACGTCCACATTGCTGTCGTCCCAGCGAGGTTCAGGCGCGGGGCTAATGTAATCAGGGGTGCATACCTTAGTTGAAGTGATGCTGCCGAACTTAATGAGCTACGGAGCCCAATGGAGCGGGGAAAATTTACTGCGACCAAAGCTGAAAAGCGTCGGTTTCCGCCTCAAAACGAGCCGATCCGATAGGACACGTTGTAATTCGAGTAGCGTTCTCCGGGACCATCACCTAGTTTGCGGTATGCATGTTTGGTCGTATTCAACCTCTTGTGCCACAACTTGCCTCGATTCATTTAGATTGTGGCATGCACCGCCCTTCAATGGACCGCCATGACTTGGATCATTTGGTATACGTACTGGTATGCTATTTTGTTTGCATAGTATTCATTTAACCTTACGCTTTATACAGGGTGATTCTTATAGAACTGACCTATTTCATTGGGCTGCAGATTTCTTACAAAGTATCTGATTTTAATGCGTCTTGCGGCAAAACATTCAGGATGGATGAAAATTTAATGACCCGCCCTGCTTTTTGATGTACAGCACAGAGAAAAAGAATAAATAAGAAATTACGAAAAGCGCGAAATGCCACAGAAGGAGGGATGACTAGTCCGGCGGAACTTGGGGACATAAAGTTCATCACGTTACGGTGACGCGAAAACCGAGCGCTATATACTCCCCAATGATAATAATAATAATATCTGGGGTTTAGCGTCCCAAATCCACGACTTCATTATGAGAGACGCCGTAGTGGAGGGCTTCGGAAATTTCGACCACCTGGGGTTCTTTAACGTGCACCTAAATCTTAAGTACGCGGGCCTCAAACATTTTCGCCTCCATCGAAAATGCAGCCGCCGCGGCCGGGATTCGATCCCGCGACCTTCGGGTCCGCATTCGAGCGCCATAACCACTAGACCACCATGGCGGGGCTTATACTCTCCAAGGAGGATTCTTTGATACTCCCACTCTAATACGCCACGCGGCGTCGCCTTGACGATTGCGCATTTTGTCGTAGTTGCGAGTTAGCTAATCGGTAAAGATGGAACGATGATCTCAGATCTATTTCACTCAGCCGAGTTTGCCACTTTGTGATTGTTCTCACAAAGCCGATATGAAAAAAGCGAGGTATCAACAAAGGCTTCGAGCAAGCGACGGAGCACGACAGTCGGCGGCGTCGTCCAATCAAAGCGGCAGCCTCTAGAGCATCCGGCTGAAATGGCGCACAGAGGGCTGGAACTTGCAGAGGAGTTTCGCAAGATAGGCTGAGCCCAAACGGCGTCACGGGTGAACAGGGGCGACATATGACGCGGAAAGCGAGAACAAGGGTGACGGCTAGGAGAGCCGCACTTTTTTTCTCATTCTGCTGTTATTGTCAACGTAGTGGGCGTCGCGAGTGTATAAACAGTAATCCACCCCTGCCTGTACCACTCGATGGCTTGCAGTACTCAGCGAAAAAGAATAATAAAAAAATAAGAGTGCGCCATCGTACCAATCAACTCGAGTCTGACATTCCGGGCTCCCCATTTCACCTGCTGTGAAGTTTCTTGCAACAACCGCGCAGCTTCACTGCGAGAAATTGGTTTCACCGACGAGCTATCACCTCTTCGCGAAAGCAATCAGCGATATCTCCTAATCGCGGCACACACTTGAGAGGAGGGCAAAGGTGGATCTGCCACTTCGTTTCAGGCACGTTGTTAGTCATGACACTCGAGAGTGAGAATGGACTGACCTGCGTCCGCAACTGCTGTCTCGGCGTTAACACGCGGCAAGTGCCACTCACACGTTACGCAGAGGCGACAACTTGAGAGCGCAGATGGAGGCTTGTGTTTGGTATGTAATCGCACCGAAAATACATCTCTGCAGAACGACTGCCAGAAATGAGCTGCTTGGCGACTGTAAGAGCATAAAGGACCACAATGAGCAGCCCTGGCATTACTCTTTTTTTTTTTAACGTAGTTCCTTTATATTTACCCGCGCATAAAAGTGCATAGAGTACACAAAAGGCCAATACAAAGCACACAATAATATGAACAAATGTCTGCCTTGCTTGAAATACGCTCGTCGTGATTGTATCGTTCGCCGCGCTCCATTAAGCCCAACCGTGCCGTAGCCTTAGCCCGATCGTCTGACACGCAGGATGGTCGTGGAGCAGGGGCTGAAGGCCACCCCGTGGAATCTGTGGTATACGTGCTCAATGCGAGAGCATGACAGTTCCTACATAGTAAAAGAATAAAAACGAAACGGCGCAAATAGCAGATGCAAGGAGAGGAATCGACTGGACGAGTGCCTTCGTCAGTTGTTCAGCGCTGAGCAAATCGAACTCATGCCACGTTATAATTATTGAAGAAATGACACATCAGAACCCAATAAAGCAAGCGAGCAAAAAAAAAAAAGGGGGGGGGGGGGACGTGCGGGGTCTGTCTTATCACCGTCATGAACGACCACAGTCATCTGACGCAGTCGCCCGTTGTGCCCAGCAAGATGTGTATCTGCCACAGATTACGTGCTTCATGCGGCGTTGAGCCACTGCCTGGATACGTAAAAGGGCACTGCAGATCGAGGCCACGTGGCCCTGTCAGCATTAAAAGTAATGCCGCTTCATTCCATTCTGAAATAGCACGTTGGGGGACCGTAAAGTACATTGGAATCACGTCGCCCGCCTTGAAGTAATACAATCTACAAAGAAATTGCCAAAGTACAGGCAACGCAGGGAACATCGTGTGAACATCAACATCCTACGAAGCATAAAAGACAGATCAATCTGCAAAAACGACCGTAACGCAATACTTTTTCGGTGTTTTATCTATTGCACGCGCATGATGCAGCCTGGCTTCAAAATGCCGGTTTATGATCCATAGAGCTCTTACAAAGTGCAAGTGAGAAAACGCCGTTGGATATATACTGCGTTGCTATTCGGAAGAGCTCAACAAGCGAATTATGTGAAACGGTTCGTCGTAAAATACAGCCTTTCGGTGGGCGCGACTGCAAAGCCGCGGTAACGCCACGACTCTGTACATATGCCGTTCATTTTTCCCTTCGTTTACGCCGTTACTCTCCGCAAGCCGTGAGCAGCCGATAATAACAAATAACGTGCTCTGTTGATGAGAACATCTGCCGTGCAGGACTCTTGAACTTGGTGGAACTGACGCTTGCGACGTGCTTGAGTTTGCGCCTCTTAAATGTATGGCCGCGGCGGCCGCATCTTCGATGTAGGCGAAAATACTTGAGGCCCGTGCACCTAAATTTAGGTGCACGTTAACCCTTTGTAGGTTTGCCAATATTTATGACGCGGTGATAGAAAAGATGGTTGATCCCTCTGTCATAGGAATCGGTATAACACGAAAGTGAAACGTGTCGTCACAGAAGTAGCTGATTGCTTTAGTGCGTTAGTATATCAGAGCTTGTGAAATGTCTATTGTTGTTTGGCAGATGTAGCACCGCCTGATGTGGACACACTCCCGTTGACCCCTAGTGGCACATCTCCGTACCGACGACTAACGCCCATGATCATGATATAACCCTTGCGGTAGCTGAAGTTCTTAAAGGGCCCTTAAACCACCAACAGACGCTCGCGTGCTCCTCTCCGTGCCTTTCCTTCATGGACAACAGCCCTCATGACGTCACCTGTATGATTAGGTGACGTCTCGAGCAAGAGACGCTGTCAATGGGCGAAAAGAGCCTGTTTTCTGCTAGCAGATGCCTGCGCTTCTTGCGTTTTCACCTCGGACGCCGAGGAAGGGCACTCGGAGAGGTGGATAGACGAGCCGACGAACGCAGCCTAGCGAAGGAAAGAGCGAAACGACAAAGCGCGTGCAACTCCGCCAGCGTTCGCAGTAGACTCGTGCAGAACTGCAACGCCACAACTAAATTTCGACCTCTGCGTGGTTTAGGGACCCTTTAACATATACGTGGACACCGCATATGGTGAATCCCGCACAAATATGGCATCAACAAGCACATAATAAACACTGATAGTCGATATACACTCCTCCAAAGCGTCGTGAAACGCGAAAAGAAACGCGCGCGTTGTGTCTTCCCTCTAGCCCGGCAGTTAATTCTCACAGGGCGAGCGGGGAACGCGGTGCGACAGCCAGGCGAGCGTCGGAGAGCAATTTTTTTGATATAGATGGGTGCTATGAGCGAGGCTTGGGCTAAAGCCACCACCTCGCGGTGTGTTAAACGAAATTACACTTCTATTCGAAGCGCGCCGATCGGGACGGTCGCAGCAACGGCGCGTTTTTTTGTTTTGTTTTTCGAGCCTCGTGCACACATGTCACCACCCCGTTATAAAGGGGACAATCATAGCATCCATCTATTCATCCATCCGTCCATCCATCCATTCATGCAAGAGCCCTGTGAGGGGAAAGTGTGGAAGATAAGAGGCGCGTTCATGTAGCCTCCATTATGTGTTTGGCGGTAGCTCAGTGGGCTAAACGCCCGCCAGTCATCGTCGCGGATCGAGAGGTCATGGGTTCGACTCCTGTCAACGGGGACTTTTTCTTATAGTTTTTTCTTTGCCATTTGATGGCGTTCATTTTGCTGACGTATTTCCGTGACGGAAATACGTCATGAAAATCTTGGTGGATCCTGGCATAAAACACTTCCGTGTTAAAAACCGCCTGTGGTATATTGATATAAACTACAAAGAAATAGTATAAAAACACATTTCATCATAATTAAGCCACCAGTTTACTGTAAAAAAGTGGACACATATGTCCTACTAACTCATGAGAGTGTTTTCAAAAAGTGGCAAACGTTGTCCCATTGACTCTTGAAGGCAGCTTCTCGCGATTGCATCAACGGGTATTTGGAATGAAACGGCCGAAACAAGTGGCACGGAGTATCACTTCTCAAGTTGTGCTAAGGAAAGTTGTGCGGACCTCATTCCCAGCAGTAGAACCCCATATGCATGTGCGCCTCTTGTGAGCCTTCATAGCGCTGTGGTCTGTTCCTGTAAAGCTTACTTCACCGCATGCCCCAACCATTCTTTTCTCCATTTACCTGTCCTTGCTTTGGCTGTCGAAATTGTCGAGTATGGCTGCTGTCCCTGAATATGTACCCACTTTCCAAGAGGTATATAATATAAAGAAAAATATTTCCACGCACCAATATCCGCAATTACGCTGAAGGATGAGCGTGACAGTTTCGCAGGAGATTGTGTTTCGATGCATTTATCGGTCATTGCGCAAATTTACAAAAACACGTGATGACTGGAAGCTAAAATGACCTCTCTTAAAAACCAGAAGAAGAGGAAATTATCCGGCATTTTGATTGGTAGGTTCTTTCTATCTGAAGAAGAGGAAAATTCAGAAACTATCATAGAAAAAGTGATCGAAGTTCAACGCCATTGTAACACTACTTTCACCCTTCGAAAGCGTGGTAAAAGAATTTTCTTCGAGATTACGAAGGCTTAGGTAAGACATGAGTGACCCAGCGTTGCGCTAATTGCAACTGTTGATGTGAGAGAAAATTTTTCTGCAGACGGAAAAGTGGGACGTATGTGTCCCGCTGTCACACAAAGGGTTAAAGAACCCCAGGTGGTCGACATTTCTGGAGCCCTCCACTACGGCGCCCCTCATAATCATATCGTGGTTTTGGGTCGTTAAACCCCCAAAATTATATCATGTTGTCTCTTAAATGTACGCACTTTCGTATAAAAGTACCTGAATGCAACTGTTCAACAGCTAGTAGATCTAAACAGTGGCTGACACTTACGGGTGATTAAGCGAACACCAAATCTTTGCGATTTGTGTGACTGAAGAAAGAGGAATATGGTAACCTTAAATTTCGAAACGTTTGAAGTGCTTGAGTTAGCAGAGCTAGCGATGGAAGCGGCGCCTGTGTATAGTCGCAAAAACTATTTGTATGCTAAAGATGAGCCGAGTCGGCCAACCGTCATTGTTAAGGAGTATACAGCTGGCCATCGTAAAAACAGCTGAAATATCGAGATGCAGGCACACAGGGCGGCAAGGACAAGAACAAGCGTTAAAAAGTCGGCGCTTGTCCTAACCTTCCCGTGTCTGTGTGTTTGCGCTGTTTTACGATGGATTTATATGAACTGGCTCGACTTATTACACACAGCTGACCAATATGGCAAAGAGCATGCGCGTATGGAAAGCTTAGCGATTTATAAGATAGCAGTGCTTTAAGAATTCAAAATAGAGCTATGATGTCGGCAACGACCGAGTCTAAGTAGTATGCGAGGAACATGGCAAGGGCAAGCACATGCATAATGTGACAGCAAGACGGCGACGACATCAAGGTAAAGATTGTAAGTGTGGTCAGTTGGTTGGATAAACATGACATGGAATAAACACACTGTTTTTGCCTTAAGATGACGTGGAAACTATAGACACACAACAAAGAACACAAAAGCGCCCCTCCCCAACCACACACGCACAAAAAAAAAAAAAAACATGTTGAGTGCAAACATGACAGCGCATACAATACTGTGGACCTAGAAGTGAAGTTTCTGGAAGTAAACTAAGTTGCAGAGAGCACCCAGTCGGAGATTAAGCAAGAACGGTGAATAACGCAAAAGAAAAGAAGGTACATTCAAAACGAAGGACAACTGCAAACCATAGTAGCGCTTGCGACCGCCAGAAGCGTCGCAAAACTAGTACAGTACGTGGGCAGGCGCATCAAATTTGCGCCACCGTGAAGACATAGTACAACCACGAAAGCTTCTAATCGACTCCGTATGAAGCTTCGACGTTTCTAGTCAACTCAGAACGCTTCGATTTGGTTTTCGCGCCCGAGTTCCCATGCTGTGCCTTTTGCTTCGGCCCCTACAGTTGTGAAAGCAAGCGTGGCGTAACAAGGCGCCGCAGTCCACGCGAATTAGGGCACGCACGCATACGCGCTGGCTCTGCAGCTCCTACAGGAGACTCACGCGGAGGCCGACTGCGGTGCGCAGACTGCGCAGGCAGTTCTCGGCCAGACGGGTGCTACGCTGGGCGGGGAAGTCGATTGGGAAGCCTTCCGTGCCATTTAGCTTACAAATCGCGCCAGGGACCGAAATGGACGCTCGTAAAGCGAGATACTTCTCTGCCGAACGGCTGATACGTTTGTGTACGCAACGGTGAACGGCCGGAATGGTCCCTGCGGGTCACGGGATCCAGAGGCAACACAACTCGAGACAAAGAGAAGAAATGAGGCAAGAAAGAAGCGGACGCAGCGTGGCACCACACACAAGCGAGGAAGAAAACGAGGGGTTTCGCAACCGGCCGCCTTGTAATTTAAGGGAGCGAAACTTAAGAGGTCAATAATCATTGATTACAATGGCGTCGTATATACTGCAGCACGGCGATATCCGAAAGGCTCAATGGAACGCCATATACGGTTGACAAGGCGTGAAGGCAGTCTCACGTGAGGCTAAAATACGGCCGCTCTAAAACGAAGTCAATGGTTCCCCGTTTCACGTAGTTTATCAGCTCCATTTTTTTTATTACTGCGATTGAGTGTTCCTCCTCGACAAATAAAGC
Organism: Rhipicephalus sanguineus; assembly: GCF_013339695.2. Taxonomy (NCBI): domain Eukaryota; kingdom Metazoa; phylum Arthropoda; class Arachnida; order Ixodida; family Ixodidae; genus Rhipicephalus; species Rhipicephalus sanguineus. The sequence continues at coordinate 10,041,327 of NC_051180.1, read as the reverse complement.
ACGATTAAGCGTGAATCCAATATCGAGTCTGCGTTGACCAAGTTGCGAGTTGAAGAGTTCAACAAAACGGAGCATTCACAAACGTGGGATAAGTGCCAAGAGGTATTGTACACCCGCACGCAATCGAAATTTAAAACGGTTGAACGTGGCGTAAGGTAAAAACTCACAGGGTACTTTATGCATTCGCCTACGACGACTCGAAGGCCAAATTCATCTTCTTTTTCGCCTCAGTCGATGTGTTCATTCCTCCCAGCACCCTCCGGAAGCTTTCTGCACCTCACGTGGTTTTGCACTGCCTCCGTGATCGGCCTCCCACCTTTGATTAAGCGACGATGTCATGCGATGACGTCAACATGTGACGTCACAAATTTTGGCGATTTCTGACGTCATCACGAGATGATTTCTTGCATCACTCGTGCTGACGCCGACGCCGACGCAGCGGGACGCCGACGGTCAATTTTCGCGTTTGATGAGGCATCTAAGGCTTTCCCCATAAAAAAAGGAAGGACACCAGTGATGCACAGGACTGAAGCTTCTATCTCGCTGCTATTTTGCATGACGCTGTTCAGATAGCTGCACATCACCTGCGACCATTCTTTATCATTTTTTGTATATAAGTAACACGAAGCATTAGCAAGGAAGCAAAGGCTTGCCTCGTTTTAGTTAGTAGTAGTATAATAAAGAGCTGAGACACGGCCTCGGCAAGAGAAACTGTAATATCAGACGGTATATAACAGTAGGCCTAGCCAGCACGTACAGCAACAACGTTCAGCACGATCCCTTTCTGCTTAGCGCTGACGATCCGACTGTATAGGGTGCACTTCTTCTTCATCACAGTAGAGACAGTTGCAGAACTTTGCAAAGAAAGTTCAATAGAATTGTTTGAACTCAGGATAGCGATTGTGCAAATCACCGTGAATTTGTGTATTTCTTAAGCCGAGGTTTGGAGGCCGCTTGAACTTGGCCTATAGGAGTAGAACGCGACAGCCTAATCGGACCCCGTGCGCATCGCTTTCGACCGTTCCCGCAAAGAAAGGAACATTTTTGCGCGCAAACAACAATTGTGCGGCCGTTTCAAACTATCCAGAAAGCCTACTGCAAGTACAGTTGCGAAGTGCCCACTACGCCATAATTCTTCCTTTTGCAAATTGCCGAAGTACCCCCTACGAGTCCGTAAGGTGCCACGCGCAGCTGCACGCTCTGTAATGGGTGGGTAGCTTCAAACCACCCACTCGTCGTGCAACTTACATGTTTTGACGCTCGATTCTACTACGACTCTGCCACGCAATATTACATGCGTTAAGGAGACTCCTCCCATTACATGCAATTCTTATAGCGTTTTTTTACGAAGCAGTTTCAAGCACAGGCGTGGCTCATCAAATGCGAAAATAGACCGCCGGCGCCCCGTGTCGGCGGCGTCGGGGACAACACGAGCGATGCAAAAATCGGCACCACATTACTTCACATGTCGCCAAGTTTTGGGACGTCATCACGACGTCACTGTGACGAAACGTGACGTGATGACGTCATCACATGACATCGTAGTTTGCTCAATGGTGGGCCGGTCGGGCTGGCAGTGCAAAACCAGGTGAGGTGCGCCTCCTATCCTGGAGGCAATGCAAAACCATGTCAGGTACAGAAAGCTTTCGGTGGGTGACGGGGCAGGATCAGTGCATCAACTGATAAGGAAGATGGCTTTCGCCTTCGAGTCCTCTTAGGTGAATGCATAAGGGACCCTGTGAGTTTTTATTTGTTCATTTATTTGCACGTATCTCGAATTTTCGCTCACGGACAACACCGATTTTTCGCTCACAACCAACGACGCCGACGCTGACGCCGACGCTGACGCCGACACCGGAATTTCTGCGAAACGAGCTCTTTAACGCTATCGCGTTACAAAGCATCCTGACCAAGTTGTAGTCAAGTTTCGTTGTCACGCAGATTAAACAAATTAATTAAGAAGGCTCGTAAATGTTCGTTTTGGTGAGAACAAGACGCCGGGTCAGGGGCGTAGGCGGAAAACTTTTTCGGGGGGGGGGGGGGGCACCACCTTGGTCTGAAGTGAGGGACGGGCAGGCACATGTGGTCGAGTGTCATTTTGGGCTCTATATGCAATGGCAAAAACAAAAAAAATTCGGGGAGGGAGGCACGGGCCCGGTGCGCCGTGCGCCCCCCCCCCCCCCCTGCTGCGCCACAGCGCCGGGTGGGTACCAAGACAAGGTCGCTGTGGCCGTGTTACGCAGCGCGTCAGTGTCATTCTACGTTGTGTCGTCAATGAAAAAGGGGCCGGATGGATAGAATAGTCGCCTTTCACGAGCGTCCGTGAACTCAAGCATGTAAGGGAACAGAGCCCCGACTACTTTTGGTGCGCGGCACATGCACCAAATGAATGACGTAAGTGACATTACGGCAGTTCATCGGCGCTATATGCATTATAAAAATAAAAGGCAGGATTGATTGATTATTCAGCGCGAGCAAGCTGTCAGGCCACTTGGAACCGCACCGCTAGCGCTACTTGCGAGCAGCGACGCGCGTTGACGAGAGCGAAGCGAGAGGCTTCGCGTCAGTGCTGCTGTCAGCGCGCTCCTAATTGCGCAGCCGAGAGGGGTGCGTTACGCCAAGCAACAAAACGAGCGAATCCACGTCGCACCTTCTCCACACTCGCGGAACCCTTTCGCGAGCGGCTGACGGCGCGATTCCTACGCAACGCGGGCGATCGAGAGGAGAAGACGAGGCGCACTAGAGGCGCGCCGTGGCTGGCGCCGGCGGCCGCTGATTGGCCAATTGAGGCCATCACAGCTGCGGCGACGCGTTCCTGTCGTCACGAACGCTCGAGAAGCACGCTGTTGTTGCCATCACGAGTCACGCTGCAATGCTTTCCGGTCTGGTCACCACTCGTGGGGTGACGACGAGCTTCGTCGGCGACACTAGGCGTGCGAGGGAACGTCGCTGCCTAAGGGCGAGCGCGCGGTCCCCGCCTAATTACAGCTTCCACCCTCGAGCCGCGTCACCGTGCCTTTAGGCTGGTGTTGCGTGCTTAGCCCTTTCTTTGCGGCGTACTTGTTTTCACAACAGCACTCGGTGCGCGTCGCCTCCTCCTCTTCCAGGGCCTCGCATTGCTAGCTAGTACCTAGGTTACTCTCAGTCCACAAGCAATGCAGGAAAGCCCGCTTCTGCAGCCCGTCGCACACTGCACCAAGGAGCGAGGATAGCTGCAAGACAGCGAGGCGTAATTTGGTTTTAACGAGCGCCAGGAATGGATGGGTGTGTGGGTGGGACAGTGATTTGCGCTTCAGCAGTCGCGACGCAGACTGGGTGCTCAGCGTCACCCGCGCGCTGGAAGCGCCTGTCACGGCCGGTTCGCCGGCTGCTATGAAGTGCACGCTTCGTAGAGCCTTCGTTCGGGGCGTAAATGCATGGGTGTCTTCTCAACTGCCTGCGCTAACTATTTCGCCGACAGCACTGAGCTCCTTTAATCTCGGGTCACGTTTCCTTCTTTTACTTGCGTCTTAATTTGCACATATATACGCAGTAAAATATTGATAACCTCCGACAATGCGCACAACCAGAAAATAAGAGCGCTTACTGGCATCATTTCTGGTTTAAAGCAACGCGCGACCATTTTATTGTCTATTAGGCCGTGCATGCTCCTGCATGCACACCACGTCAGATCCCGCAACCGCCGAAATGTGGCGGCCGCAGAGCAAAGCCGGCTGCTCGGGCGCTCTACACAGAGGTGGACGTGACTGTAGTATACTATATATCACGAGAAAATATGCCATGGAATGCGGCTTTCCTATCCTCTTGAGTCCCGGCTATGGGGAATTGTCCAATATATTGGACAACTCGTTGTCGTCTGCTCCAACCCCAGCACCCAGTACTTGCCGTTAAAAACTATTTTTTTAGTTTTTTTCACCGTCTACTAGCGCCCTCTGTCAAGTGTGGCCAAAATCAATGCAGCGGCGCGCCTGGAATAGTAGTCCAAAATGGCAGCGGTCAGCAATGGCGTGTTCTACGGCCGTACTCGTCAAACTACGTAATTTGGCTTGCATTTCTGAAGTTTGTTTGCTTGCTTGTCATTCTTAAGTACCTTATCATTTTTAAAGTACCTTTAAGTACGTTATTTTCGCCGTGTTATTTGGCCCTGATGTCCAATATATTGGACATCGGGACCAAGTCAAATCCCGATGTCCGAAATATTCTACCTTGCACCACATACAAACCCCAACTTTTACTAAGCTAAGCTTTAACACTTTGCCTACGTGGTCTATTCGAGCTATACTGACTTTCTGAAAAAATTCGTGCACCTAACTTTAACTCCGGACTGAGGAGGCTATAATGACCCAGTATCCACTGAAAGAGCATGGGATGGTATGCCGCAGTGGATACAGTAACTTCACTAAACGTTTCATACACATTTGCGGTTAGGATAAGGAGTACGAGATGAAAATTTCAATAATAACACATGCTGGTTTCTGGCTTAGAAATATATATTTTACGTTTAATCTGACAAAGAATGAAGACTTGGTTTTTGGGTCGCGGGAAATAAACTATTTCAACGCACAGAGCTGGATTGCGCTTACACATTCCAATCCTGCAGTGCTGCGTGTGGTGGACCTCAAGGTCCGCCGGCTACCAGACTGTCGTTTAGAAAAATAGACGGCACGTCCGAACGAACACTTTTAATGGAACACAAAGAAAAAAGAAACGATGGCTTCGTGCCCTCGAGCGAGCCGCAGCTCGTGAGGAGCAATCGCGATGATGATAAAACGGCGTCTGCAAGGTCGGTGAAGACGAAGTTACAACACCGCGCACCTTGAGTTAATGCTACAAACCGGACAGAACAGTGGACAGTTGGACACGATATTGCCTATCGTCTATATGCTTCTTCCCTGCTCTACATTAAAACCAGGTTCTGTCGCCTTAATTTGTTGTAGGGCATCCTGGAACTCAATTGACGGTCTCGAAATGAAGCAGCGAGTGCAGCTGCTCGCCTGTAATTTGGATCAGGCATGATTATTGGCCGACTAGCTGCGCAATACCTGTGACAGAACGCAACGCATCGCCGGGCCCGCTCCTTCCTGCAGCTCTAACTGTGTATGTATGTAGATAGGCATCGAATGCACTCCCAGAACAACACTAGGCGCACTGCGAGTGTTGTGCTTAGTCGAGCGATTCCCGTGTTCGTAGAAGGCGCGCCAGAGAATAAAGAAGTTCGCTTTCGAGGCAGCAAAGCGCGGACGCATTGATTCCCATTTGGGCGTCATTGTTGCGCGGGGGAAACATCGAGCCGAGTTTAGGTTACGGCGCAGCGGCAGCGTTCTCCTGGAAACAATGGGACACGAGACAGGCAGCCAATAAATCTCGCCTTTCCTCGCTACGCGAATGCAAAGCCGGAGTGGCGAAGAGCGTAAACACGTCGGACGCCCCTTCCCGCCAATGCGTCTGCGAGAGCTGGAAACTGGCGCAGCCAAAGGCAACAGGAAAATACTTGGTCCTCCTCCCCACCTTCACTTTCCTTTTTTTTGGGAGAAGGGAGAGACCACCGCCTCACAAGATCCCCATCCGCCTCCCCTCGGTTTGCAGGCGACGCGAGCAACGCGGGCGCAGCTTGCGCCTAGATTCGCGGGATTTGGTGAGTTGCAGAAGCGCAGGGAATGTTTCCGAAGGGCGATTGAGCCTGCGTCGGCCCACATCCATCCTATTTGTTTCCCGCCGCGCACCTTATTACTTTCTACAGCGGGCGCCTCGGAACGGAAACGAGATAGAAATGTAGGGCGGAATTCGTAAAACGACGCCTTTAGTCCTTCGAAAATCGACTAGCGAGCAGCTGAGCTTGAGCAAGCTCGGCACTGCCGTAACGGAGAGGCGAAAAACTCATTGTGCGTGATGAAAGCCAAGCGTAACGAGCAAAACTAAGTTGGCCAATATGAAATAGAATGAGCTGAATAATATGCCGCTTTTCACGCACACGTGCATATGTGTCGCCGGATGAGCGGTGTTTCTTAAGCTGCTTGCTTCAATTGTGTTTCGAGCGGAATGTTGATCCCGAGGTT